>NC_137666.1:22656023-22846023 GCF_963422515.1 Blennius ocellaris | reverse complement strand
TCGTGCTGATAGAAACTGTAGATCAAATGGAGGCTTTGCAGAGTCTGAGGTGTGTCTGGGCTTGATAATAGTGAGGTGATCTTTGTATTTATTTCTCTGATTAAATGGAGGTTCAGGATATTCTCCTGTCTGCTACTAATTCTGATCATTAGCAGAGGATAATGAAATGATCTGATCTCAGTGTGACATGTACTTAGTTAGATCAGTGTAGAGTCACTCAGCTGGTCTGATTAGTCATTGATTTGCTGTTAAAACACACATTTCTTTGTAAAGAAAATATTGAGTGCAGCTGATGAACATACTGAGACAATCTGTTTTACTAACTTTCTGAAACGTCCTGCTGCAGCAGCAGAGTCACAACTTCTTCAGGAGTTTCTCCTTCTGCTCACATTCTGCTTCTTATTGGTTTGGTTGAACAGAGTTTCTCCTTAACTTAGCAACAGATAGAATGGAAACAATGGCACATGGCATGAGGAGAGGAAGCACTTCCTCCTCTTCCCAAGATGGGCATGTGGGCGGAGCCAGTCCAGCTCCTGAAACCCTGCAGGTTCTGAATGAGGCTCAATGATCAAATATTCAACTGGCTGGAAATCAAGGACAAGCTGGATTTGGGACAAAAAACTTTGGCAGATGAATTTCCAGCAACAAAACAAACATTGAAATCATGAACTTCAACAGTTTGTCAACTTAAATCTGAATGTGGAACAAGTACTTTGTTTTTAATGACGATGATGAAAGTCTGACAGAAATGAACAAAGAAGCAATGACAAAATGGTTCAAACCACAAAGAGATGAAAATTAGTGATATTGAAATAACTAGATGACTACAGAAATGTCCTGTCGTTCAACAACCGGCACAAATTCTGTTCAGAGAGCAAAAACAACTCACAAGCACGCACGCACGCGCACACACACACACAAGCACACACACAAGCACACACACACAAGCACACACACACACACACACACACACACACACACACACACACACACACACACACACACACACACACACACACACACACACACACACACACACACACACACACACACACACACACACACACACACACACACACCTTTTTTATTTCCTTTCTTCGAAAGTTTTTTGTGTTGAATAATGTCCAGATCTATTCTGAGTCACATTTGTACTCAAGTGAGAGTGAGAGAGTGAGCGAGAGAGTGAGCGAGAGAGTGAGAGACAGTGAGAGAGACAGTGAGAGAGAGAGTGAGCGAGAGAGAGAGAGACAGTGAGAGAGAGAGTGAGCGAGAGAGAGAGAGACAGTGAGAGAGAGTGAGCGAGAGAGTGAGAGAGAGACAGTGAGAGAGAGTGAGCGAGAGAGTGAGCGAGAGAGTGAGCGAGAGAGTGAGCGAGTGAGCGAGAGAGAGACAGAGTGAGTGAGCGAGTGAGTGAGTGAGCGAGTGAGTGAGTGAGTGAGTGAGTGAGTGAGTGTGAGTGAGTGAGAGAGTGTGAGAGAGACAGAGCGAGCGAGTGAGTGAGTGAGTGAGTGAGTGAGTGAGTGAGAGAGTGAGAGAGTGTGAGAGTGTGAGAGAGACAGAGTGAGAGAGACAGAGTGAGTGAGTGAGTGAGTGAGTGAGTGAGTGAGTGAGTGAGTGAGTGAGTGAGTGAGTGAGTGAGTGAGTGAGTGAGTGAGTGAGTGAGTGAGTGAGTGAGTGAGTGAGTGAGTGAGTGAGTGAGTGAGTGAGTGAGTGAGTGAGTGAGTGAGTGAGTGAGTGAGTGAGTGAGTGAGTGAGCGAGCGAGCGAGCGAGCGAGTGAGTGAGTGAGAGAGAGAGAGAGAGAGAGAGAGAGAGAGAGTGAGAGAGAGAGAGAGAGAGAGAGAGTGAGAGAGAGAGAGAGAGAGAGAGAGAGTTCCCAGAAGAGCTGGTGTCACGGTGACCACGACTCTTCAAACGTCACAAACAAACAAGGAGCTTCCAGGAGGAGAATCGATGTCAGCAGTCAGAGTTTGCTCTCAGGAGGATGTGCCATGTGCCATGTGGCGGTGTGGCAGTGTGGCAGTGTGGCGGTCAACAGGAAACAAGTTGAAAATCGTTACAAATGGAAAAAAGTCAGCTAAAATTGCCAAATGTAGTATTGAAACCTGCCATCAATGCAACAACATTAGTTTTTGGTTACTATATCATAAAAGTATATTTAGAAGTTGAGGATCTGTGCTAACTTCATTTTAAAAGTTGTGTTTTGTTTTGTGGCTCCAGACGAACTTCATCTAGTGGGAAGAGGCAGAAACGCCTGTAGACCTTTTGAAAACCATCTGATTTCCTTCAGCAACCTAATCCAAGTTACAGTTCAGAATCGTTGTACAGTGAACGAAGACGTGTGACACATGTGCAGGTTCTTACTTGTGCATGTGCTCCAGCCCAGCGAAGACCATCACCCCGTAGGACAGCCCACTCTGGACCAGGAAGTGGAGGGAATACCTGCAGACAAACACATGGAACTCACATCCTGCTCACCTTCATCGGCTTCCACTTTCAGGACTGAAATAACATTCATCCTGACTGGATTGATTTTCACCGTTGAAACGACAAAATGTGAGAGGAGTGTGAGTTTCTGCCCCATTTCACAAAATAACTGGAGAGGTGGATGTGCTGCACGGTGCTCAGGTTTCCCTCCACAGCAGCTGCAAGAAGCTTCACTGGATCAAACAGACGGACATTTACCAACGAAACGTGTCGAGTGGCAAAATACAAGCAACAAATACAGGAGAGGGATCTTTTAAAGTTCACTGGACTTTACACCCGTCTTGTTAAAATGTCATTTCATTCAATTGAAACATTTTAACTCGTTTAGGTTTTGTTTTAATGGAATGAAATGTGATTTCTTTTGTTCCTTCAAAGAGATCAAAGCTGTTTGAGTTAGCTATGATCAGTAAGAGGAGACATGGCTGTTAAGAATGTTCTTCTCCTTCCTTATTCTTTCCCATATTAAACCTGATTTACTGGTGGTATTACCACGTGAATGTGTTTTTCATGAGAAAGAGGAAATGGCTTCATTAGAAAACCACCATGCTAACAAGCATGTGTTCCTCAGAGGCTGGAGGCAACATGGAACCACCACGGAACATGATGAGGAACATCAGAGGGAACCGTCACCTCAACCCCACGGTCTGATCCTCAGTGTAGAACCCTGAAGTTCTGCTCTGCTGGACTGAAGCAGGTCCAGGTTCTGTTGGTTCCGTTGCAACCGGATCACACGTTCAGCTAATGATGCTAAACGTCACTAAAGGTCAGCAGCAGAAACATGATCGTGTCTTGAAGACGTCTGATAGAGACAAATGTTCCCCAGGGAACGTCTGGGCTGGAACCGACAGAAGGAGCCCAAAGAGAGGACAGATGTTAGACCCGACTCACGTCTCAGACGACGTCATGAGACCAGTTTCTGCAGGTGAAAAGTACCTTTGTCCTTCAAAGTCTATTTCTGTGCTCATGGAGCCGATCCACAGGAGAAGCTCCCCCCGGAGACACCGACAACAAACCTTCTCCTACATCGTGTTCATTGTGCTGGACTCAAACGTCCAGGTTCAGGATTTGCTGCTGCGCCGTCGGTATTCTAACGTCACTGGAGGAGAAAAGGTGATTCTCACCGTAACCTTTCTCACGTTGGGCCCTAATGATGGGATGATGTGATGAAGAGGTGAAGTTCAAATTAAAAGAATCTTGTGACGTCTGAAGTGAGAACGTGTCTGGAGGCGTTTTGAACTCACAGTTTTCACTGATGCTGCTGAACTCGGGCTGATTTGAACATCTGCCCTCGCTCTGTTGTGTCTGAATGTCACTGCAGCAGGACATCCACTGTCCATCGTCTCCTGTCCGTCCGGAGCTCACACTGCGTCTCCACAGGAGGCCAGCAGCTTGGAAACACGACTCATCTGTTCCTGCTTTGCTGAGTCACTGACTGGAAGACGATCCTGGCTCCGCCCCCTCCACCACTCATCCAATCATCTAGTAGCAACAACAGCCGTCTGCTGAGAGCAGCGCCGGGCGACTGCTAACATTTCCACTGGCTGCCAGCAGGGGGCGACGCTGGATCCTGTTCCTCACTAAGTTTGCTGTACTGGTGCACACTGGTGCACACTGAGCCACACTGGTGCACACTGAGCCACACTGGTGCACACTGAACCACACTGGTGCACACTGAGCCACACTGGTGCACACTGGTGCACACTGAGCCACACTGAGCCACACTGGTGCACACTGGTGCACACTGAACCACACTGGTGCACACTGAGCCACACTGGTGCACACTGAGCCACACTGGTGCACACTGAACCACACTGGTGCACACTGGGCACACTGGTGCACACTGAACCACACTGGTGCACACTGAACACACTGAACCACACTGGTGCACACTGGGCCACACTGGTGCACACTGAACCACACTGGTGCACACTGAGCCACACTGGTGCACACTGAGCCACACTGGTGCACACTGAGCCACACTGGGCCACACTGAACACACTGGTGCACACTGGTGCACACTGGTGCACACTGGGCCACACTGGTGCACACTGAACCACACTGGTGCACACTGGTGCACACTGAACCACACTGGTGCACACTGAACACACTGGTGCACACTGAACACACTGGTGCACACTGAACACACTGGTGCACACTGAACCACACTGGTGCACACTGGTGCAAACTGGGCCACACTGGTGCAAACTGGTGCACACTGAACCACACTGGTGCACACTGAACCACACTGGTGCACACTGAACCACACTGGTGCACACTGAACACACTGGTGCACACTGAACACACTGGTGCACACTGGGCCACACTGAACCACACTGGTGCACACTGGTGCACACTGGGCCACACTGGTGCACACTGAACCACACTGGTGCAAACTGGGCCACACTGGTGCACACTGAACACACTGAACCACACTGGTGCACACTGGGCCACACTGAACCACACTGGTGCACACTGAACACACTGGTGCACACTGAACACACTGGTGCACACTGAACCACACTGGTGCAAACTGGGCCACACTGGTGCACACTGAACACACTGGTGCACACTGAACACACTGGTGCACACTGAGCCACACTGGGGCACACTGAACCACACTGGTGCACACTGAGTCACACTGGTGCACACTGGGCCACACTGATGCACACTGAACCACACTGGTGCACACTGGGCCACACTGGTGCACACTGGGCCACACTGGTGCAAACTGGGCCACACTGGTGCACACTGAACCACACTGGTGCAAACTGGGCCACACTGGTGCAAACTGGTGCAAACTGAACACACTGGTGCACACTGAACCACACTGGTGCACACTGAACACACTGGTGCACACTGAACCACACTGAACACACTGGTGCACACTGGGCCACACTGGTGCACACTGAGCCACACTGGTGCACACTGAACACACTGGTGCACACTGGTGCACACTGGTGCACACTGAACCACACTGGTGCACACTGGGCCACACTGAGCCACACTGGGCCACACTGGTGCACACTGAACCACACTGGTGCACACTGAGCAGCTCCCAGTGGCACCGTGCCAGACGTATTATGGGGCAATAACCGTCCAATGGGGTATCAGTTACCATCTGATGGACCATTAGCCTTGGCGAGGACGAGGAGAGAGAGGCTGTGGGGGAGGAGGAGGACACAAGCTTCTTTACACGTTAGCTTAGCATGTGCAGAACGTGAAATCCTAAATGTCCGGTGAGGTTTGTGGTGGTTTCACACGTCGGTCACCAGGGAAACGTCTCGGGATCGTCTTGTTCATCACGGTTAACAAACCTCAGTGAAGCAGAAATGAGAGGGAAAGGAAGGACGTGTCCGGTGAGGAACGGAGAGAAAAGTAGGAATGTTCCTCTGTTCAACATCCAGGAAGATGATGGGAAATAAAACATTGACATTTCTTTTCATTCTCTCACATTTTATTAACCAGTAACTGACCCATAAGAGGAAGAGGGGGAGGGAAGGAAGGAAGGAAGGAAGGAAGGAAGGAGAGGAAGGGAGGGAGGGATGAAGGAAGTAGAGGAAGGAGTGAAGGAAGGAAGGAAGGAAGGAAGGGAGGGAGGGAGGGAAGGAAGAAAGGAGAGGAAGGGAGGGAGGGAGGGAGGAGAGGAAGGGAGGGAGGAGAGGAAGGGAGGGAGGAGAGGAAGGGAGGGAGGAGAGGAAGGAAGTAGAGGAAGGAAGGAAGGAAGGGAGGGAGGAAGGAAGTAGAGGAAGGAGTGAAGGAAGGAGGGAGGAGGGAAGGAAGAAAGGAGTGAAGGAAGGAAGGGAAGGAAGGAGTGAAGGAGTGAAGGAGAGGAAGGAAGGAAGGAGTGAAGGAAGGAAGGAGTGAAGGAGAGGAAGGAGTGAAGGAAGGAGTGAAGGAGAGGAAGGAGTGAAGGAAGGAGTGAAGGAAGGAGTGAAGGAGAGGAAGGAGTTAAGGAAGGAGTGAAGGAGTGAAGGAGTGAAGGAAGGAAGGAAGGAGTGAAGGAGAGGAAGGAGTGAAGGAAGAAGTGAAGGAGTGAATGAGGTAAGGAGGTAAAGAGGTAAGGAGTGAATGAGGTAAGGAGGAAGGAGGGAAGGAGGTAAGGAGGTAGGAGGTAAGGAGGTAAAGAGGTAAGGAGGAAGGAGGTAAGGAGGTAGGAGGTAAGGAGGGAAGGAGGTAAGGAGGTAGGAGGTAAGGAGGTAAGGAAGGAGAGCAGGTGACTCACCAGCCGAAGCAGAAGAGAGCCAGGTAGAAGGAAGGAGGTAAGGAGGTAGGAGGTAAGGAGGAAGGAGGTAAGAAGGTAAGGAGGGAAGGAGGTAAGGAGGTAGGAGGTAAGGAGGTAAGGAAGGAGAGCAGGTGACTCACCAGCCGAAGCAGAAGAGAGCCAGGTAGAAGGAAGGAGGTAAGGAGGTAGGAGGTAAATAGGTAAGGAGGAAGGAGGTAAGGAGGTAAGGAGGTAGGAGGAAAGGAGGTAAGGAAGGAGAGCAGGTGACTCACCAGCCGAAGCAGAAGAGAGCCAGGTAGAAGGAAGGAGGCAAGGAGGTAGGAGGTAAGGAGGTAAATAGGTAAGGAGGAAGGAGGGAAGGAGGGAAGGAGGGAAGGAGGTAGGAGGTAAGGAGGTAAGGAAGGAGAGCAGGTGACTCACCAGCCGAAGCAGAAGAGAGCCAGGTAGAAGGAAGGAGGTAAGGAGGTAGGAGGTAAGGAGGTAAATAGGTAAGGAGGAAGGAGGTAAGGAGGTAAGGAGGTAGGAGGTAAGGAGGTAAGGAAGGAGAGCAGGTGACTCACCAGCCGAAGCAGAAGAGAGCCAGGTAGAAGGAAGGAGGTAAGGAGGTAGGAGGTAAGGAGGTAAAGAGGTAAGGAGGAAGGAGGTAAGGAGGTAGGAGGTAAGGAAGGAGAGCAGGTGACTCACCAGCCGAAGCAGAAGAGAGCCAGGTAGAAGGAAGGAGGTAAGGAGGTAGGAGGTAAGGAGGTAAATAGGTAAGGAGGAAGGAGGTAAGGAGGGAAGGAGGGAAGGAGGTAAGGAGGTAAGGAGGTAAGGACGTAAGGAAGGAGAGCAGGTGACTCACCAGCCGAAGCAGAAGAGAGCCAGGTAGAAGGAAGGAGGTAAGGAGGTAGGAGGTAAGGAGGTAAATAGGTAAGGAGGAAGGAGGTAAGGAGGTAAGGAGGTAGGAGGTAAGGAGGTAAGGAAGGAGAGCAGGTGACTCACCAGCCGAAGCAGAAGAGAGCCAGGTAGAAGGAAGGAGGTAAGGAGGTAGGAGGTAAGGAGGTAAAGAGGTAAGGAGGAAGGAGGTAAGGAGGTAGGAGGTAAGGAAGGAGAGCAGGTGACTCACCAGCCGAAGCAGAAGAGAGCCAGGTAGAAGGAAGGAGGTAAGGAGGTAGGAGGTAAGGAGGTAAATAGGTAAGGAGGAAGGAGGTAAGGAGGGAAGGAGGGAAGGAGGTAAGGAGGGAAGGAGGGAAGGAGGTAAGGAGGTAGGAGGTAAGGAGGTAAGGAAGGAGAGCAGGTGACTCACCAGCCGAAGCAGAAGAGAGCCAGGTAGAAGCCCAGCAGTGTGGCCACCACGTGCCTGATGAAGGGACTGGTCTTACTGGGGTGGAGGTAGATCCTGAACCACACCGCCATCAGCAGGGCGAACAGCTGACCCGCCACAAAGTTCACCTGCACGGGACAGACACAACCATCAGCTCCATCTGGACACACGTCCACCGCTGGACACACATCCACCGCTGGACACAGGTCCGCCGCTGGACACAGGTCCGCCGCTGGACACATCAGCTCCGTCTGGACATTTCCTTTGTCCTTCCCCAAACCAAACCACATTTCAATGCAGAACGTCCAGCTCAAATCCAGACACTTCTTTTTACAAAGTCGTTCATCTGGTGCAGTGAATGCATCATGATGACTTCCTGACAATTGCATCACTTTCTATTATTGTACTTTGTTTCATTAAAGCTGATATCAAGCCTCCACTTTAAAAAGATGTTTATTTACACCAACCGACTGCCACCAGTGGTGAGCAGGGAACAGAGATTCCTCAAGGGAACAGAGATTCCTCAAGGGAACAGAGATTCCTCAAGGGAACAGAGATTCCTCAAGGGAACAGAGATTCCTCAAGGGAACAGAGATTCCTCAAGGGAACAGAGATTCCTTAAGGGAACAGAGATTCCTCAAGGGAACAGAGATTCCTCAAGGGAACAGAGATTCCTCAAGGGAACAGAGATTCCTCAAGGGAACAGAGATTCCTCAAGGGAACAGAGATTCCTCAAGGGAACAAACAAAGCTGAACCTTCACCTAATAAAAACACTTACACATGAACTTCACTCACATTCGGAGCACTGAGTACACGTTGATGTTTTATTACATTCAATCAGAGCCAAAGGTTGAGCTTCAACACAGCAGAGTGACTGTGGCTTCACATCGTGTTACAGACCAGAATGACTGACCCTGACCACACTGCATTCTCCTTTGTGCTCCTTAATAACAATTATAGTATGATTCCAACACTTATATTTATTTACAATGAAAACAAATAAACACTGTCTAACTACTTATATACAGCTTGGTGTGAGTGTGTGTGTGTGTGTGTGTGTGTGTGTGTGTGTGTGTGTGTGTGTGTGTGTGTGTGTGTGTGTGTGTGTGTTAAGCGTTGAAAACCAGGTGATGATGGTTTTTGATAAGTTAATGAGAAAATACTTTAGTATTCTATATATATATATCTATATCTATATATCTTTGACAACCCAGCTGGTGGTGAAATGACAGATAATGATAGAATTAATTTTATTGCTTTATATTCGATCCAACTTACTCATACGTTTGGTTAATGGCAGGCTGGAACACCAGGCCTGGACCGGACGGCCCTGGACCAGACGGCCCTGGACCGGACCGCCCTGGACCATCAGTCCTGGACCAGGCGGCCCTCCTCTCCACAACACGGCTTATTAACCAGCTTTTATTGAGTTCAGCTGTTTTAACTGGTCAATTTATTTCATCCATCATAGCATTTTTTATAATTTAGCACTTTAATCCAATTTTGTAACTTTTACTATTTAAAGGTATACAGGAGGATTTTCAGGAATTTTAGGAAAGAACCGCCCTCTCCACCGTTTGAAAAAAATGCGCATGCGCAATGCTGTACCTGCTCCCGAGACGGAACGCCTACTAAAACGCGTGCGAGAGACGTGCACGAGCCCAGTTCTCCTCGTGCACGCTCTGTTTACAAGTCACAAGTCGGCATCGCTCACATAAGCTCACTTTACAAGAAGATTTGCACCAGAGGGGGTGAAACTGTGTAAAAATGTCAGAGAATAATGCGTCGGGTCGGCCACCGGCATGATGAGGACCGTGTGGAGTGAGCTGCGTGCAGGGACGAGCACGTACGACGGCCTTACGTCATATATCACCAGAATGATTGACAATTGGGAGGACCAGTTATTTTGATGATCCACCCGGAAGAAGAAAATCCTCTACTATACCTTTAATGCATGTTAGCCGCTCAGGTTTTAGCCGCTATACTTGTTTTAGTGGTTTTCTCGAAAGTGGTTTGTTACACTTGTAATATTTCCGTGCCCGAGGATGAATAGTAATGTATTGTTGTACAAAAAGAACCCAGTTTAAAATCACAGCAGCGTGAGGAAATAAATAAATAAATACATTTTGAAAAAGCGGTCTCGACGTCGGGCTAAAAACTTTTAGACAAATGCTTAGAATAAGTGAATGATTTGTGCCATTGCAGTGGCCTCGGATGAATGGTAAACGTTAGCAGCTGTATCTCTGAAAACAAACAAGTGGCAATGTAAAGATGTCTTCACAGGAGACGGCTGGTCGTGACGCGTCCAGGTTGAACTGTTGACGACCGACTGTCCACACGTTAACAAGCTTCTTCTTCTGTGTAACAATACTTTACTATTCTTCCTCGCCCACTAAAATGTTGTAAATAATTCACTGATTATAATAAGTAGTGTAAATGTTTTTAGCCGACATCATTACTCAGCTTTTTCTTTACTTCCCCCGATGTGTCTGAGTGTAAAATACTTGACTTTTCATCCTCGATCACGGAGATTTGACCAATAATTCTAATGATTAGAATCTCCTCTATCTGTGATGAAACCTAAACCCCCATCACCGGCGGAGAAACTCACGCTCATCACACTTTCACTCACAACATGCCAGTGAGTAAGGCGACCATACGTGAGCAGCACGTGTAAGGACGCACATCTTATGTTGTAAACACGTACGACTCAATGCAACGCAGCCGCTCACAGCCAGGCGTGGCGTGCTGGCCACGTACGTACGCCTTGCCGTGCCTTGCCTTGCTCCCTCCCTGCTCTGGCCACTCCCTCCCTACGCTTTCAGAAAAACATGGCGGCCGTGGCCTCGCCGGAACACATACAGACTAAAACACACAGGGTGGCTTGTGAGCGTCGCTTAAGTTAACCCTTTCACCGCTACACTCTGTTTGTTAAACTCCTGAACCTTTCTGGATTTCAAAGTTCCTTTTGTCACTCCAAAGTTCCCTTTGTCACTCCAAAGTTCCCTTTGTCACTCCAAAGTTACTTTTGTCACTCCAAAGTTACTTTTGTCACTCCAAAGTTAGTTTTGTCACACCAAAGTTCCTTTTGTCACTCCAAAGTTCCTTTTGTCACTCCAAAGTTCCCTTTGTCACACCAAAGTTCCCTTTGTCACACCAAAGTTCCCTTTGTCACACCAAAGTTCCCTTTGTCACACCAAAGTTCCCTTTGTCACTCCAAAGTTCCTTTTGTCACTCCAAAGTTCCCTTTGTCACTCCAAAGTTCCTTTTGTCACTCCAAAGTTACTTTTGTCACTCCAAAGTTCCTTTTGTCACTCCAAAGTTACTTTTGTCACACCAAAGTTACTTTTGTCACTCCAAAGTTCCCTTTGTCACTCCAAAGTTCCTTTTGTCACACCAAAGTTACTTTTGTCACACCAAAGTTACTTTTGTCACTCCAAAGTTACTTTTGTCACTCCAAAGTTCCTTTTGTCACTCCAAAGTTCCCTTTGTCACTCCAAAGTTCCTTTTGTCACTCCAAAGTTCCTTTTGTCACTCCAAAGTTACTTTTGTCACTCCAAAGTTACTTTTGTCACTCCAAAGTTCCCTTTGTCACTCCAAAGTTCCTTTTGTCACTCCAAAGTTACTTTTGTCACACCAAAGTTACTTTTGTCACTCCAAAGTTACTTTTGTCACTCCAAAGTTCCTTTTGTCACTCCAAAGTTACTTTTGTCACACCAAAGTTACTTTTGTCACTCCAAAGTTCCAACCTGGGAAATGAGACTTGATTTACACACTGAAGTGTAAAAGTTACAGGAACTGATGAGTTGGCGATGTTTGATGTGTGTCCTGTGTTGGTCTGTTGTGTCTATCTATCTATCTATCTATCCCCCCACACACACACACACACACACACACACACACACACACACACACACACACACACACACACACACACACACACACACACACACACACACACACACACACACACACACACACACACACACACACACACACACACACACACACACACACACACACACACACACACACACACACAGGCTTGTCTGATGTGTTTGCGGTCCCGTTAAGCGACTGGTGCCTGAACACATGTTCCTGCAGTGTGTGTGTTTCAGGCCCACAGCTCCGTCTGGCTGCTGGGCAGTGAAGGTCTGTGGGTCCTGCATGATTGATGAGAGACCGATGTAGCGCCCAGGACAGGAGTGCTGTGCAGCGTGAGGCGGAGTGGAGAAATGGCCGCCGCCATCCTCAGGCTGTATTGTGTGGAGCTTCAGGAGTCGCTGGCCTCTTTCCGTCTGCCGTTGTTGCAGCCGGTTATTGTTCCAGGACGGAACCCAACGGGGACTGTGATGAGTTCCATTAGCAGAGAATCTGAGAGGAGCTGAAACAAACGTCTGAGCTCCTCCCGGTGCGGCGGTCTGAAGGAACACAGGCCACGGTGGGAGTGTTTCTGTGGTATCTGAAAGTACCTGTATCCATCTGGGCAACGCAACCAAAAGGCAGTTGTGCCAAGGAAATGAGATTATATCCATCCAGTGAACAGGTCTGACCCCCGCTGGGGGACGGTCGGTCAAGAAAGACAGGATGGACCAACCCCCCCCCCTGAGTGCTCCGGGCCCCGCGGCCACAGCTCAATATGGCGCCCACTGGCTGGTATAGAAATCGTGATGGAAAGTGTTGATCAGATACACAACAACCATGAAATCTGCAAATCATCAATCACTTTACAAATCTGAAGAGCTAAAAATCTAATTCGATATGAAAACAGCCTTGCCTCATTTTAGTCACTCAAACTACAACAAATTAAAACCCGCGTGTCAGCTGCACTGTACAGCTAAAAGGGGTATTTTCAAAGTTTATGGCGAATAAAATCAATCTGTAACCACAAAACATGTTCAACCGTTATAATAAATACAACAAAACTGAAAGTTGTATTAACAGTTTTACTCAATGTACAAAAACTGCATTTTTTTCATTTGTGAGAGTTCTTCACTACGATTCTAATTATTGAATCTGATTTTTAGCTGTTTGAGCCGTTTTTAGAGGTTTAATCTGTTCCTAATCCATTTTCAATGGATTTATTCTTCTTTTTTTTTTTTTTTTTTTTTAATCATTTTTGTTGTCAAGTGACTTTTACAAGTTTATTCATCTGATGTTTCAGCCCCTTCAAAGTTGTCCTTTCTTCTTGTTTTTTCCTTTTTCTTGTTGGTTATAGTCTTTTAGCTAACTTCAAACAATAAAAAAAAAACTTCAGCCATCTTCATTTCTAATCATCTTGTTGTACATTTGTTAGTTTTCCATATTTGATGAGCCATTTTTGCAATTGCCTCATTCACAAGCTGTTCATACCAGTGTGCTATGGAGCCACTATGGAGGGGCTGTAGAGCCACTAGCTAGCCACGGCTCCTCCAGCTTCTGCCCAGAGAAGCTGCTTTGTTAGATTTTAAGACCCACAGAGTGATTGACGGGTCCATGTGCTGAACAGCAGTCCATTCCATCGCGGAGACCAAAATAAACCTGCGAGTTAAAGAGCAATCACGGATCTCCCAAAGCCCAAACAGACTTTATAGAGCCGTGAAAGTCTTTGTTTTTAATCTCAGTGTACGAGAGCTGAAGCCGAAACCAGTTTACTGAGAAACAAAGTGGAATCTGAGGGAACTATAATGTGGCTCTTTGTAGAAGTGTGATGTGGGGCGAGAGTCGCCCCTCCCTCCCGATCACAACACGCTGCTTTGTGAGCAAGGAATTCCATGAGAGAGTGGAAGGGTGTGACAGAGGAGGCGTATTGTTCAGGGCTGCAGCCTGCAACTGGAAATCCCATCGCTTCACACATCAAACTTCTTATGACACCAACAACGTTCCCACAGCGGCAGCTGCCACTGTGCAGTGACCTGTGACCAGCATGTGGCACTAGAAGAAATATAAAGTCTGATTAACTCCACATTAGTTTCAGGACTCTGTTTAAGGTCAAACATTTCATCACTCAACTTTCTGTTTAGACTAAACCAGAACAAAATGAGGCAAAGGACACGTTTATTTGCCGTAACGTGAAGGTTTCCACTGCCAACGGGAGCGTCCAGCTAATTTCATGGATAAAATCACGACAAATATTTACCCTTCACTCTTTTTGACGGTTCAGACAGCTTTACCAGCACGTTACCATGGCGACGTGTGAAAACGACATGCTGGACTGTGTGTACAGGAACATAGGCGGTGTGTAGAGTCACCCCCGCCCCCACCTCATACCACACCTCCACCTCCACCCATCCCTGCCTGCCGCCCACAGCTCACGTGGACGAAGCCAACCAGGGGGCACCGTGAGTCTTCGGCAAGGCAGCGGCAAGGCAGGGAGACGTTCTTAGGATTACGCATCATCTGTCCTTGGACTCCTCTGGAGATGTGCTGATGATGTCATCACCTCCCCAATCACACACCCTGGTTACATGCAGAGGTCAGAGCTCTGCGAGGAAACAGGGATGCTGCCTTCGGGGAAGGTGAGGCATCAGGACTCAGAGAACCAGGAGAGACCTGATCACAGCCACACAGACTCAGCAGACCCCCGGTCATTGACCTCCAGGAACATGTGGAAGGACACGACCAGCACACACTACACCAGAGATGCACAACGCCCACGAGTACCCTCTGTACATGGAGTGGTTCCAGGCCCACAGTGATGACCCCAGCACCCCACCAGCAGCAGACACACCCCCACCACCCTCAGTGGGACCCGGGCAGAAGTGAGGAGGACCCTACAAAGGATCAAAGCTTGCAGAGCAACAGGCCCCGATAACATCCCTGGTGGGTTCTGAAGGACTGGGCTCACTGAGTCCGAGGTGTGGACATCTACAACACCTCCGTCTCACAGGCAGTTGCTCCATCCGGCCTCCAGACTGCCACCATCACCTCCAAGACCTCCACAGTGATGACCTGAACGACTACTGGCCGGTGGCCCTCACCCTGGTAGTCCTGAAGGGCCGGCTGGTCCACATAAAGAGTCCACCGTGGTCACTGTGGACTGCCACAGGACATCTACAGGTAGAACCAGTCCACTGACCATACCCTTTCCTCAACGGTCCACACGGCCCTCAGCCACCTGAGAGCAGGAAGTCATACCTCTGTTTGCCCTTTCATCACTCAAACCCTGGTAAGGAACCTGGCAGCACTCAGACTGAGCCCCCCCCCCCCCCCCCCCCCCCCCACACACACACACCCCCTGAGTCCTGGACTTCTTCACCTCCAGGACACAGAATGTCAGGATCCATGAAATCTTCTCCACCCCATCACTGTCAGCACTGCCCACCCCCACCCCCCCCCAAGGAATTGTGTGGAGAGCTCCCTGCTCTTCACCTTGATAACGTAGGGCTGCTCTGCCACACAGCCCAGTGGCCATACAGAGAGTCTGCTGACGACAGACTGTAGGGAAGCATCACCAACAACAAGTCCAACCACAGAGGAGGTCAAGCAACTGGAGACTTAGTCCAGAGAAAACAACCTCTGCATCAACGTGATGATGACGGACTTTAGGAAGGGCAGACCCCCTGGTGGAGGTCTGGAGCTCTGCAGCCCTCCAGACCCCCTGGTGGAGGTCTGGAGCTCTGCAGCCCTCCAGACCCCCTAGTGGGGGTCTGGAGCTCTGCAGCCCTCATGAACCAGCCTGCTTTTGCACCAACATCACACATATATCTATCAGTTTATTACTGTCAATATTGTATACTGTATATTGTTCCTACGTTATATTACCTTTCTACTTCGATTCACAATTCAATTCAATTCAATTTCAGTCTTTACTTATTTATGTTTTGGCGTCGCCGGATCTCGAGTATGAAACTTTGTACCATGGTACGATTATTATGAATCCTTGGATATATGAAGACTTACGAGACGTATCAGAATAAAAGCCAAAACAACGGGTGTCAAACCTGCAACGTCAAAGGGCCGAAGTTTTCCTCTCAGGGTTTCACAAAGAGTGGAGGTCAGAATGCTGACTTGATTAACGTACTGCAAGCAGAACGGCGTTAGCATCACTGACATACCAGGACGTGAAAACCAGCTAAAGGCTGGAGGCAGAAGAAGAGACTGAACCCTCAACATGAGCCTGAACAGAAAGATTTTCAGGATTCTTGCATTTTGTTGTTAGGAAACAAGGAGAAAACTGATGTTGTCAATTATCAGACGGAACTAAACAGGAAGACTTGATGCAAACTATTTCAACAACTTGAGCAATCTGCTAACGCTCAGCACGGTTAGGCTCGAACTGTGGTTGAACATTTAGATCTGATTCAATGCTGGGGAATTTCTGAGGTGGAACTCCTCCTTCTTCAAATCCAGAGTTTTAACAGTGCGTCCATTATTAAACCACATTACGATAGAAGTGTTGGCAATCTTGCTTCTTTACACTGAAAGACGCAATATTGTGAAAATGATTGTACTTTTAATCAGCGAGTGAATACGCCAAACACAACAATCCATCTTTGAAATCCTTTTGTGGCTGAAAATGACTCGCAAAAGAAAAAATAGGGCTTTATTAAGTTCTTAGATTTTGAGTCATTAATAAATACGAGCAAATCTAAACATTTGTAAAGATGAACAAACCCGGACACGTTTGCAAAAGATTCAAAGAGAAAGTTGAACCTGACCTGCAGCTCTTGAGCCAAATTGACCCTTTCAAACGTGTAAATTATAAACAATGCAACAGATTTAATAACTGCTAGTTATCGTCATAGCAACACCTCGACAACAAACCAGAAGTGATTTTCACTACATCACCGGACAAGTCTGGAGACAAGCAACAAACATCAAGCGATGCTGATTGGTCTAATTTGATGTCATTGACATATTGTTCATCAGTAATTGGTGAAACTGCTACTAAACCCTCCTCTAGCGCCCCCTGCTGTTCATGTTTACAAAATATAGACAAGGGAGAAATATGATCTTTTATTGTAGATTATTGATAGAAAACGAAGCACCAACGGTTCAGGGCCCGTATTTTGTTGGTATAAACAAATTAGTGTTTATTATTCTATAGTTGCCACCGATCAGATTTGAAGGAGGACGAATTTCTTTTTAGCACAAATGCCAGTTTTCAGACCTAAAAATTGCATTTTAAACCATAAATATCTAACAGAATCAAGTTTAAAGTCAAAATCAGATCAAAAATCCCCGTATATTTCGCACTGTCATTTCTAATTTTTTTGGTGAATGGTTGCAAAGCACAAAAAAAAAAAGGTTTTTAAATGGTTGAATGGTTTCGAAGGACGAAATAGATGATTGCCACCGAGGCATGAAGAGAAACTGATTGATGAAGGATTAAAGTAATAACAATAATGGCTTGGATTGACAAAGTACTTTTTGTTGGGTGATTCAAAGTGCCTGTAGAAACCATGAGTCCGTCACAGCGGTGTGAAGCTGCGCTGCAGCACGGCGGCCTGGAGGCAGGCTGACAGACGTGCTGCCGCTTGGCGCCTGCAGCCAATCCACCGCCGGCCGTCAGGCGCCGTTCGTCTCCACTGGCCAAAGACACCATGACATGATAGAGCGGGACTTGAGAGACAAACCTTTGGTTATTTGATACACTTCACCACTGAGCCGCGGTCGGCCAACAACGGACAATGTTTCTGAAGAAAACCACCGATCAGCTTGTAAGGATCACGGTGCATCTGATAAAACATTTAGTCGGTCTGAAACATTCTGCCATATTTTAAATCAAGTGTGAGATATTAAGATATATTAAGAAACCTGATACTATTTAAAGGTATAGTAGAGGATTTTCTTCTTCCGGGTGGATCATCAAAATAACTGGTCCTCCCAATTGTCAATCATTCTGGTGATATATGACGTAAGGCCGTCGTACGTGCTCGTCCCTGCGTGCAGCTCACTCCACACGGTTCTCATCATGCCGGTGGCCGACCCGACGCATTATTCTGGGACATTTTTACACAGTTTCACCCCCTCTGGTGCAAATCTTCTTGTAAAGTGAGCTTATGTGAGCGATGCCGACTTGTGACTTGTAAGCAGAGCGTGCACGAGGAGAACTGGGCTCGTGCACGTCTCTCGCACGCGTTTTAGTAGGCGTTCCGTCTCGGGAGCAGGTACAGCGTTGCGCATGCGCACTTTTTTCAAACGGTGGAGAGGGCGGTTCTTTCCTAAAATTCCTGAAAATCCTCCTGTATACCTTTAATCATCACTGATTTTTATGGAGTTAAATGTGAAGAAAGCAGGTGACATTTATCTCCAATAGTTCAGAAACACAGAAAGTCTGATGAAGCGTGGATCTCCATGTGAACCGCTGCAGCATCATGCAGCCCGCCGGCGTCAACGACTCCAATCATTTACAGCAGCTTCAGCTCAGACAAGGAGAGACGGACCTGCAGTGAATCCGGTGGACGCCAGCAGTTGTGAAATAAGCTGTCAGAATTAAACAGGAGGCTTTAGAAACGCCACATGTCGGGCGACCTGCTGCATTTCACTCACAGATGTGACCTTACACCGCGAGTCCACATTCTAGACCATCCACACGGACCAGAGCATCACTTCCTCCGGGTTCACAGCCGAGTGTCGGCGCCACCACCAGAGCCATGATGTCACCGCCACGCCTCGGCCAATCACAGGCAGGCTGAAGAAGCGTGTGAAGGAGACGGGGCAATATGTGTTTCCTGTTAGGATACGCGTTTATTGAAGAAACACTTTGCGTCCACACCACTGAGGTGTGCTCCTCCACTACTGATCGGCCTGGAACACCAGCCCAGTGTGACTGGCGCTGCTAATGGCCATTACTAGTAAACAAAAGCTAGAAACTCTTGTATTGCACAGTTGGGACTTTGGGATCCTGCGACCGGAGCTGCTGGCAAACTACACTACAGTTTACTTGGCAGAGAAGCAACCATGTCTTTGTTTTGTCTCTTGTCACCTGGTTCAGCGATCCATGTGCTCCTCCAGCTACACCTGCAGCTTCCTGTCATATTTACATCGTCACAAAATCCTCTGGAGCTCTTCAAAAGGTTCCCTGCTGCTCAGGGCCTCTGAAGCCCAGGCTGACCTCAAGCGGGACCCACCGGCACAAGAACAGTATAATAATCTATAAATCCGGATAGTGAGAAATCCCCAACACAAAGAAATAAATGTACGCCGATATTTAATTCTATATCTTTTTACCAAAAAATGTAAAGAGCTGAGATTTATGAAGAAGTTGAATTGAATTTCAACATTTTTAAATTTCTAATGGTGCGTCCGTATTTCTAAACAAATCTGTATTTCTCTTTAAGGTAAAGTTGAAAAAAGTCTGTCTCTACTCACGACGTCTGCAGTTTCAGTATGTTTGGATTTTTGATTTACCCTCACAGTTACTAAAATTACACGGCAGCCAAGCAGAGCTGAGACTTCTCACACTGGGTTCATCCACACCACGGGAAAAACTATATTTTCCTCTCCAGCGTTCTCTAAAAACCCTCCGTCCTCACGTCGCCATGAACTCAACACCAGGCTTCAGGACGTGTAGTACCCCTGCCAGGCCTTTAGGGGCGCTGGGACTCACCAAACACGAGAAACGCAGAAGACAGAGCATATAGAACTTTAGAAGTAGATTCCTGCTCATAAATCTATATAATTCTAGTTCTATAGGTCTATGCCCTGCTCCTCCTGCTGCCAGCGTCAGTCGCTTCTGCAGCTGTAGTCCCTGATTGTTGTGGTTGTTTGATGACATCACGGACCGCGGTGGGGGGGGGAGGGGGTGATTACATCCTCTTTTTTCCACAGATGACTGTCTTTGCTGACTTTCCCGTCAGCGACACGCCGGGGCGTTTTGAAAAGTCCCCACTCTGGGACCCCCGTGAAGAAAACCTGTTTTCACACTTCTGAAGCCGCCTGATGTGGACGACAGGCCAGAAACGACTCCTTCACGTTAAACGTTTTCATGGCGGAAGTTTTCTTTCCATTTTTACACTTTGTAGAATCTCCTCAGGCTGGAAACTCCAACTTTCGTCCCCTGGGCTTCATTCTGAACACGCCTTGTGTCAATAACACTGAGCTGGACAGAAATAGTTTCTACTGTCTGAAGACGTTTGAGTGGCTCATTGTAAACATGAGAGTCAATGTGGATATGATGAAACAAAGCCCAGTGAGCAAAATGCACATCTGTATCAGGAATGGCAGCCGTTTCTGAATATGGTGGCTGCAAATACAAAATATATGAGCCGTGACGAGTTGACATGTCAAAGTCAATGCTTGTAGACCAGTTAGAGCTTCTCTGCTGCATCTTAAGGGACTGTTGTCGCCTCAGTCGTCACCTCGGCCTCACAGTGGCGAGGCGAGGAGGAGCGGCGGCACGGAGCTCACTGCAGCTTTCTGGAGCCACTAAACAGGAAGTGGTTGTGCATTCAGTGGCGATAAGAAGCTTCCTGAAGCTCATTATTGAGTGGAATACAGAGTGCAGGTCTGCAGTGTGGAGCAGAGACGCTCCAGCTTCCTGCCAGCTCATTGTCACGCCACTCATTCTTTCATTTTCCACCACCAAGTCACGATCCTGACGGCAGAACCAAGAGGAGGCTCTGCTCAGGTTGGAATGGTGGACGTCAGCTGGAGGCGGTGAGAGGACGAGCTGCAGCCAGGAAGCAGCAGAGGAAAGAGACACACCAGCAGACTCAAGTCATGTTTTCACCTCAGGCAAAGCTTTTTCTCCTCCTTCCTGCTCCATAAAAACAAAAGCAGAAGCTGACAGCCGTGCTGGAAGCTTCCCTTTTGGCACGGCGCTGCTTCAGCTAGCATGCTAACATCAGACCAACTGTCCCAAGGTGCCACTGCAGGAATCACAGCTGGAATTAATGCTACATGACGTGTAATATCTACCACATGGTGCAGAACCAGGCTGCAGGTACATTTCACTGGCTGATTCTCTTCACGTGCACTGTTCCAGAGAAGTGTGTGCATCGACAGTTCTACTTGTGGTATTATTGTGAAATCACATTCAATCGTGCTTTACGTTTCCATTCCAACACAAAACACTTCTCAGTTCCTTTCACGTCACTCTATCATCTAGAATGTTCAGCGTGTTCAGAAGAAAGTCCAGTTGAGCAAGCGGGGCTCGAGCAGTGTGCACAATATAAACAAAGAGTTTACAGATCAACAACAAAATTCAAGTATTTGGATCACTTTGCCACAAGTGAGCGTTAAGGTTATTTATTCTATTATGTTTATTTAAAGTACTTAATTCCATTAATTTTTCAGAATAATTACATCTTTAATCTCTTCCGACAGATATAAGAGAACGCCTGACTGACACGTCTTATTCAAAAACAAATGAAACGTTATGACCTTAAAGTAAATCAGTCCTGCACTCATTTTACGTAGATTTGTCTGGTTTTCATACTGAGTGTTTCTCTGGGAGAAGTGGAACTCAACAGGCCCTGGTCAGATCCGGTCTCGTGGCTCCGCCCCCCGTCTTACCGCCTCCTGCAGGTAGAACCAGACCAGCATGGCCGCTCGGGAACAAACTTTTTCTTTATTACTGAAATCGTTGTCCAGCGAGGAAGCGTGTTTCCTCCTGCGCAGCCTGACGGCTGAGTGACGTGTTGAGGAGCGTTGAGGTTTCACCACTTCCTGTATGGCGTCAGGACCACAATCTGAACCTTTACTGGTACTGGTGTACGAGTCTTTTATTTGTGTGTGTTGTCCCGATGAAATAAATAGATAAATAGTGTACAGATACTCATGACTGCACCGTTTGTTGTTTGTACAGTTTGTGATGTGTCTTTTTGTTCAAGCTTTGACTGAACACGTTTTTCCAGAAAATCTGCTTTGAGGTCAAAAGGCGTGTCACAAATCTCACTGCATCTGATCGTGTTACATGTTTGAGCCGTCACACAATTAATTCAGAGGAACACGGCGCGGTTAGGATTGTAGGATATTCAATAAAAAGGCCTTTTGCTGTTGATTATGGTAATAATGGCTTGATTGGTCTTTGTGTGCTTTGAGGTTTGTTTTTCTGGAGAACACTTTATTTATGACCAGGACTTTTGTTCTGTGGTCTTCAGGGGTGAATCAGACTCGCTCAGCAACATTTTTGTGAAATACCTGTGATTAATTGCCCTTTGTTGTTTTACATTCACAGTTTAATATCCTGTCATTTTGAATTAGCATTGCAGTGTTAATTCATCATGTTTATGTGGGTCAGTCGTTTATCATACGTATAACTGTCGATATCACAATGGTGACATATTCTATGATATTAAGGTTCTTATTAACTACATTGTGGCAAAATAAATGTAACATCAATTTGCAGGGAAGAAATGAGGTTGAGAGGAAGACGAGTACTACATGACGTCGTGTAGTACTCGTCTTGTTGTCAGGAAGACGAGTACTACATGACGTCATGCGTCAGCAATGTGGCCGCTACGCAAGACAGACGTTACTAAAGTAAGACGGACTGTAAGTTATGCTGAATTAAGAAGAGGAGCAGAAAGACAGTTTGTACATCAGCAACTTCCTCACCAGACATTTGACCAGCAGAGTTCACCTGATGTGTTTCACCTGCAGAGTTCACCTGATGTGTTTCACCTGATGCGTTTCACCTGCAGAGTTCACCTGATGTGTTTCACCTGCAGAGTTCACCTGCAGAGTTCACCTGCTGTGTTTCACCTGCTGTGTCTCACCAGCAGAGTTCACCTGAGTTTCACCTGATGTGTTTCACCAGCAGAGTTCACCTGATGTGTTTCACCTGCTGTGTTTCACCAGCAGAGTTCACCTGCTGTGTTTCACCTGATGTGTTTCACCAGCAGAGTTCACCTGCTGTGTTTCACCAGCAGAGTTCACCTGATATGTTTCACCTGCTGTGTTTCACCTGCTGTGTTTCACCAGCAGAGTTCACCTGCTGTGTTTCACCAGGTCCACTGCTCTCTGGTTTGACTCAGCTGTGCTACATGCTCACTAGTGTCAAGTACAAATACTTCCTGTCTTTACTGAGTTTACTGGAGTCATTATTTTTCAGCCTTCACATTTTTCACACTTCACATTCTTCACACAACACTTTTAAAAACAGCCTTGTTACTCATTTAACTTAGGCATGTTTTATGGGATTTTCATTGTTTAAAAAAACCATCTGAATAAATCCCATGGTCTTACTAACAATTTCCTTGTGATTGGATGAGAGACATTATTCCAACACCTACTGGATTGTTCGCCCTGCACCTTAAAACCAATAACAATCACATCACATGCAAGCAGGAGACGCATAGTTGATAGACTTCATGTCGTAGGAATTTGTCCGTGATTGTCTACTAGCCGCCCGAGCTAGCGCCTCCCGCTAGCCGCTAGCCGCTCCCGCCACCCGTGCTCCTTTTCTCCTCTCTGGTCTCTTCCAGGCTCAATCTTTCATCAAGGCTCATAAAACGCTGACTATAACTTCAAAACACTGTAAAAACTTGGATATTTAAGAGGGAACAAGCCGATATAAACACAACAGATGGAGATCTGCACAACCCGTGACATCACGCTCAAGAAGAAGAAGGATTCCCCCGACTTCCTCGGCTGGAGATTCAAAATTCAAATAACTTTGTTATGCGACAACGGTGGTGGGGCAGAGTCGGAGGAACCTTAGAAGTAGAACCACAACTAGCGTTTTTTGCAAAGTGGTGTTTTACATTTCACTGGGACTTTAAGTAGTTTTGAAGCCAGTACTTTCACACTTCTACTTCAGTAAAAAGCTTGAGTTTATACTTTAATTTTTACAAAACAATTTTTAAACGCCACTATCTATACTAGGGAAGCACACATCCAGGTTTTTTCACTTCCAATACAATCCCCATACCCGAATTTAACCTGTCGATACTGATACTATTCTGATACCAGAGCTCTGTTTGCTTTAATATTATTATTATTATTGTTATTATTGTTGATTTTATATGAGGCAGTAATAAACTCCTCTACAGTAAAGTAGGTTTTCTCTCTACAGACGACTTGAGGTCAGTAGAAGGTGAGAAAAGAAGCAGGACAAAGTCTTTTAGTTCATGTGGACAATGTGGGTCTCTAATAAACTAGTTCTATCTTTAAACCGTGTGGACAATGTGGGTCTCTAATAATCTAGTTCTATCTTTAAACCATGTGGACAATGTGGGTCTCTAATAATCTAGTTCTATCTTTAAACCACGTGGACAATGTGGGTCTCTAATAAACTAGTTCTATCTTTAAACCATGTGGACAATGTGGGTCTCTAATAATCTAGTTCTATCTTTAAACCATGTGGACAATGTGGGTCTCTAATAAACTAGTTCTATCTTTAAACCATGTGGACAATGTGGGTCTCTAATAATCTAGTTCTATCTTTAAACCATGTGGACAATGTCTGTCTCTAATAATCTAGTTCTATCTTTAAACCATGTGGACAATGTGGGTCTCTAATAATCTAGTTCTATCTTTAAACCACGTGGACAATGTGGGTCTCTAATAAACTAGTTCTATCTTTAAACCATGTGGACAATGTGGGTCTCTAATAATCTAGTTCTATCTTTAAACCATGTGGACAATGTGGGTCTCTAAGAATCTAGTTCTATCTTTAAACCATGAGGACAATGTGGGTCTCTAAGAATCTAGTTCTATCTTTAAACCATGTGGACAATGTGGGTCTCTAATAATCTAGTTCTATCTTTAAACCATGTGGACAATGTCTGTCTCTAATAATCTAGTTCTGTCTTTAAACCATGTGGACAATGTGAGGGACTGAGTGACGTCATGGTCTCTAATAAAGTAGTTCTATGTTTAATACCTCACAGTCACTTTATTCATCCTGGAGAAATTATTTATCAAGCAGCAGCAACAGAATGTTTCAGCTCTAAGCAGCTCCACCCATTGGGACTATTTCAGGGAGTTTAGGGTGGAGGAGGACGCAGCTCCACCCATTGGGACTATTCCACGGAGTTTAGGGTGGAGGAGGACGCAGCTCCACCCATCGGGACTATTCCACGGAGTTTAGGGTGGAGGAGGACGCAGCTCCACCCATCGGGACTATTTCAGGGAGTTCAGGGTGGAGGAGGACGCAGCTCCACCCATCGGGACTATTTCAGGGAGTTTAGGGTGGAGGAGGACGCAGCTCCACCCACTGGGACTATTTCAGGGAGTTCAGGGTGGAGGAGGACGCAGCTCCCCCCACTGGGACTATTTCAGGGAGTTCAGGGTGGAGGAGGGCGCAGCTCCACCCATTGGGACTATTTCAGGGAGTTCAGGGTGGAGGAGGGCGCAGCTCCACCCATTGGGACTATTTCAGGGAGTTCAGGGTGGAGGAGGACGCAGCTTGACGGAGGAGTGAATCTCCTGCTCCAGGGAGGAGCTGCTGTGTTGGTGTCGTCTCCTCCACCCTCCTGCGGCAGAGCGCCGCCTCGCTGGACGACGGCTTCACAAACATCCACGATGCTTTGTGGGGTTTTGGGTGTAAAATGTGTAACAGCAACATGTCATGAAAAGTCGCTCCTTCCCTAGCATGCTAAGCTGACTGCAAACTGTGGAATGGATTTCCTAACTCCTTACTCCGTATCTCATTGAGACCCGCCTCCACTCAGGAAATCCAGTCCACAGTTTGCAGCCAACTGTGTTAGTGGAACAGCTGCAGCTGTCCTGAAGGGAACAATGATAAAAATACATGAAAAGAGAAACTGTTGAGTCGACAGTTTCAGTGAGGGAAAGAGCTGAAACTACAGGAGAACATGAGTTAGCACCTGGCCTGACTGACCTTTGACCTCAAGCCTTTCTGTACATGTCTGTGTGAAACTGTACGACAGGAAGTCTCCTGTGAGGCCGAAGGCAGATAAACTGAATCAAACCGGCTGGTTGAGTCAGACCTGCTGGACACCTTTACACGCACACACACGCACAAACACCCACACACACGCACGCACCTTGTAATATACATCACTCTTCAGCACCCATGGCCAAAAATAGCTTCTTCCTTCAAAGAGCAGCATGGCTCGATCCCCACCTCACTGTGTGTGTGTGTACGTGTGTGTGTGTGCGCACAAAGCAGGAGATAAATTTAGACAGTCATTAGCATAAAGCCCTTTTTTCCATGTCATTAAGCCCCCACACACACAGACACACTGCTTGAGGTGTTAACGTGCTGGCGGTCACGTGCTCGCGGTAAGGCGCTGGTGGTCACGTGGTAGCGGCAAGGCGCTGGCGGTAACGTGCTAGCGGCAAGGCGCTGGCGGTAAGGCGCTGGCGGTCACGTGCTAGCGGTAAGGCGCTGGTGGTCATGTGCTAGCGGTAAGGCGCTGGCGGCAACGTGCTGGCAGTAAGGCACTGGCGGGAAGGTGCTAGCGGTAAAGTGCTGGCAGTAACGTGCTGGCGGTAACATGCTAGCGGTAACGTGCTAGCGGTAAGGTGCTGGTGGTCACGTGCTGGCGGTAACGTGCTAGCGGTAAGGCGCTAGCGGTAAGGTGCTAGCGGTAAGGTGCTATCGGCAACGTGCTAGCGGTAACATGCTAGCTGCAAGGTGCTAGCGGTAACGTGCTAGCCTCAGAGCAATCGTCTCCCTGCCAGTTATAAAATGAATGAAATGATAGAAAACTTCAACATCTTATTTCCATTGATCGCTTGTGTTTCTACGATCATAAAAGAGATCAAAGCAGCCCAGAATTAACACGGTTCATTTCTTCAAGACTTTCTAACAGAGGGAAGAGTTTTCATCCTAACAGGTCTTGAGCTGAACTCACTTAAATCTACTGCCGTCAGATTGAATGAGCATCTTACCTGTATTACCTCCTTTATAACTTCATTTACTCTGATTACAAACTACAGAATTTATTTTCAAAATGACCATTTCCTTCACTTCCAGAAGCCAAAACCTTGATAAGAGCCCGATAGAGGACAGGTGGACCGTCCTGACCACTCTAAACAATGAGGGTGGATATAAACTCCAGAAGCAGGCTGAGGCCAGTTTAGATTCAAGCTTCTGGTCTTCAACCTAAAGTATGTTTGAATCCTAAAAGAGGAAACGGTTCTATGGCTGCAGGCAGCATGGTGATCCTGGGAAGCCACAGGACTCGTCTTCAATGCAGGAAACATTATTGACTTTGTTCTGCAAGGCCTCGTTTTCAGTTCATATTCAATCACAGTTTTTACTTAAAACACCATTTCTGTTACTCACATTACACCCCAAGTGGGAAGTTTATTGCTTAGTTAGTGGCTTACTTCTTCTCAGTGACATTAACAAGGGTGAAAACATGTTTTTTCCATTTTGAGACATTTGCTCCCTCTCACTGGTCACCACCTAACATAATAACCAGAGGATCCGAAACACCAGCTCAGTGTGCTCCACACCACTGAATGAATAAATCTAGTCCACCTGGTTAAGTTAAATTGGAACCATTTGTTATGAGTTTCATGAGGGTATCGTGGCTCCTCTGCAGTGCTTCTCCTGAACCTCTGGTCTGCACCAGGCCGAGACAAACAAACACCAAACTGCTGCTTTCATTCATCTCCTTCAAGAGGAAACTAGTGACGCACCATGAAGACTTCATGCTCATAAGACACAAGGTTTTAATGAGGATCTGTGATCTTCTGCCATTCAACATTAAACCTGGTGAAATTTGCTCATGTGCAACGTTCGCACACTGTGGTAATGTACACACACTGTGTGTGTGTGTGTGTGTGTGTGTGTCTAAATCATGCTGACGGTATAGGAACAACAGTATTCTTGTTTGTTCCCAACACAACAAAGCTTTGGCTTGTTTGGCGCCACTGGCTGTCTCCTCTTTACACACATGCATTTGCATGTGCACGTGCACACACACACACACACTGGATGGTTGTAGCTCAGTGCTGCTCATGCGCACGTGTGCGTGCACACACACACACACACTGGCTGGTTGTAGCTCAGTGCTGCTGGTCTTGTTAGGAAGGCTGATAGTTGAGCTATTATTATCCGTCGTGGTGGTGGAGGTCTGGCTGGGGTGTGTCTGGGTGTGTCTGTGTGTGTGTGTGTGTGTGTGTGTGTGTGTGTGTGTGTGTGTGTGTGTGTGTGTGTGTGTGTGTGTGTGACTACATGTTTCCATCGTGCTCATTGTGATCTGCACTCAGGATTTAACACTCCACTGTTTTCATTTCATGCTGATGGCAGAAGGTGAAGTACGAACCTGTCAGTCTGACACTTTGTCTGTCGTCCTTTGACTGTGTGTGTGTGTGTGTGTGTGTGTGTGTGTGTGTGTGTGTGTGTGTGTGTGTGTGTGTGTGTGTGTGTGTGTGTGTGTGTGTGTGTGTGTGTGTGTGTGTGTGTGTGTGTGTGTGTGTGTGTGTGTGTGTGTGTGTGTGTGTGTGTGTGTGTGTGTGCGTGCACTGCTTGCAAAAAAGCAAGGTATTTATTGAATAGGTGAACAAAGTGCAACAATATTTCCATACATGAGAAGAGAGCGAAGGCTCTGCTGATGCATTGTCATATAGTATATAAATATAGTATATATACACACAATATAATGATTGTGAGTTTCCAGAAAACCACAGGAAACATCTGAAATCCTCCACACCGACATGAGGCCTCTGTAAACTTACATTCAGTTTAAATAATCAACCAATGAAACAATTAAAATAACAGCTGCAGTCCCAATGACTTCAGTGAGCAACGTTTTAAACCGTGTACAACTTTAGATACGAGTGTACATTGTAACCGACTGACTCAATAGAAACACCGGAGCAGAGGAGAAGACGTGGAGTTCATGTAATCAGCCATGGTTCTCTATAGGAAGAGTCCCTGCTGGGTTTTAGTCTCTCCAGACTCCCCCCTCTGTATCTTTAATGCCTCAAACCCTCCGACGGCGATGCGCCGTCCTGTGATACGTAGCGCTCCCAGCTAGCAGCCTCCGGCCAGAGAGTTTCTACCAGAGCTTCACTGGATCATTACAGCCTGAGAGCTCCAGTGTGGACACTGATGTCTCGGTTTGAATGAGCAGAACGGCCCACAGCTAATTCCTCCACTTCAACAAAAAGACTCGGACCAAGCCAATGGAATGATTGTTGATCTGCGATGATGAAATCCGCTCCTCCTGCCTGTGGCTGCACGTTTGTGCCGCTGCTTTCTGATTCAACACAAAATGCCAGCGGAGATCAGAGACCTGCAAGAACCACCCAGGAAATAAACAGTACAGTATGAACTGCAGATTCATGTTTTTATTGGCTGCCGTTTCCTGTTTCTGTTCAACATTTCCTCTCCACATCTGGCCTCGGGTCTGAAGTGTGTTTTAAATGTGTAGTATTGTATTGCTGGAGCCTTGTCAGAGGATATTTGTGTCGCCATATGAAGCAGACAATAAAGTCTCTCCATCTCCATCTAATCCATCCAAATTGCTTTCCTTTACATTTTTTTTTTTTAGCTCAAACTAAAATAGCTCAAACAGCAGAAATCACTGCAAATAGCAAAAGACAGGTTAAAAAAATGCTCAAGTCTGTTAAAAATGGTCCCCCCCCCCAAAAAAAAAGCAGTGAAAAACAGCTTAGGCAGACCCTGAATGCAACACGATAGGTTGAGAGGTCAACACCAGCCACATGACGCTAAAAGGGAAGAACGCTGGACGAAGAAACCCACAATTAAAGCTCGGATGTTGGAGTGACTGCGATCGGAGGAGGAATCAGGTTTGGCTCGTGAGAAGAACGGCGGTGGTCTGGTGGTGGCGTGTTGCAGCAGGACGAAGCAGAAGGCAGACAGTTGCTATGATACAGCAGCGTGTATGCAAAGGTTGACAGAGAGCTCTCAGCACGAGGGCACGACCTTCATACGCCGGCAGTAACGCCATTCAGCAGAGCAGTGAAGGTGTGCAGCCGCTCTCACTACACAAACACTCAAAATAGAAAAATCACAATTATGCCTGAGTGTCAGGATTACACGCCGCCCAAAAGGCAGAGGCCTTTTTTTTCTAAGTTACAAAAAGGCCGGGCAAATGTTACATAAGCATGTTGAGTAACTGACATTAGCTGGATGGGTGAATGTTTCTACGAAGGCTTCGGTTACGACGAAGAAGACCTTTGATCGTCTGCTTGTGGGAACGTGTACTTCTAAATACGTGCTCCAATGCTTCTGATCAGACCAAACTGAATTGTTGCGTTTGTGTCCTGGTAACCAACACGCATGACTGAAACAATACACATCCTGCACAGTTTGCACTTCTTAAGAGCAAATAAAAAACACCTTTGGAAATTCTTCGTGACATCTTATGTAACACTGTTCTTGTAATAAAATCAACTGAGTCAAATATGTCTCGTCTCAGCCTGAAACGCTTGCTTCCCTTTAAAAAGGGTTCAAAGATTGATTGCTGGCAGATTCACACATGTAACACTCAGATTCACACCCAACATGACCAGGCTCTGTCACATGACAAATATTTCATATCAGCCGTTCTTTTCCTCCACTGGGGATGAAAACGGAACCATCATCGCCAAACGCCCAGGAGCTGAACACACAGTCCTCATGAAAGCTTTTACCTGTGTCCCAGGTGAGCAGGTTGAAGGACCAGAGGGACCTGAACTGTTCACCGTGAAGAACAATCGATATTCAGATTGTTGATTTATTGGAGCATGACGTGACTGAGGTCAGTAGAGCCTGAGTCACAGTCTGTTTCTGTGACGAGGAATCAGCCCGTCGCCTCCAGAGCTTCACCTCGGCGACACTGCAAAGTCATCCTGATAAATATGCACGGCCTCTCATCTATATTAGATGTGTCTGTCTCCTGGCCGGGCATGAGGAACGCACAGGAAATTAAAAGCTGCTGCACGGGGCCAGAGCTTGAGTTCTTTACGTGGACGTTCACGTCCCGATGTGAGGCTGAAAACATCTGAAGCTGAAGATGAACTGGAGCTTCTGGTCTGTGCAGGAGTTGAACCATCAACCTGGGGCTGCACCACGCAGAGCGTGGGCCTCCTGACGCCCTAGTGGAGCCCAGTCACGTTGCACTTGCACACCCGAGCCGGTAGGGTGGTTGTCTCCCAATGGGAAGGTTGCAGGTTCCATTCCCTTTCTACCTGAGAGTGGTCGATGCTGCAGATTGGCAGCCTTGCTTCAGCCCCGGGGCCGCTGTGACTACATATGTAGTTTATCACCATGGAATATGGAGTGAATGAATAATGCAATGTAAAGCATCCTTGAGTGTCCTGAAAAGCACTATATACAACCTATTATTATTATTATTATTATTGTGCCTGCATCTCCTGCCACAGAGCGTCTGGCGGTGGACACGCCCACTCTTACCCACCATATGAGCATTAAACATTCTAAAACTACAGTTCAGTTTGATCTGACCTGTAGGAAAAAACCGAATTCCTCTATAACACAATAATAACTTTTACACAAAAGGAGCTTTGATCCCTTTGAAGAAAGACCGGAGGTGAACTCATCAGCTTCACCTGGATCAGGTTTATCTGCTCTGATAATATGAGATGAATCTTCGCGGGATCAATACTGAGGATTGATCTGGATCAGAAGGAAAACACTACGACACAATGCTTCCAGGGCTGCTGACGTTATGGATGGACCTCCTCCCCCAGTATCGCTCCTCTGGATTAGGTTTCACACTGCAGGCGTCATTAAACACATCATCATGAAGTGTCTTCTCTGTTATCAGCTGCTGGGTGGCGTCTGCAGCACATCCAGGCCTTCCTGTGTTCCTCGAGGAATCACACCCTCCTCCTGTTGGTTCTGCACCAGAACGATCCATTACCCAGTGCTGAGGGAAGGAAATCAATTGGAGGCATAATGTTCCCCCGAGGGCGGCCAATTAAAGAGCAAGAGGCGGTGGAGAGACTCTGACAAGACCCGAGGGCTTCAGGGGAGGACCGGCGGGCCCAGGCCAGGGCCTTGAGGGACTCCGGTGGCAGCATGAGACATCAGAGGGAAATGAACATGAGAGAGTTTCCACTCAGACCCTTTTAGAAAGGACCGGAGTCCGTCTGAAGCAGGAGCGTCTCTGAGGGCAGCAAGAGTCGGCTCAGACCAGGGAGCTGAGACTCAAACCTTCTGCTGCCAACAAACCCTGGACCCTGGACTCCCACCAGCCCCCCAACAAACCCTGGACCCTGGACTCCCACCAGCCCCCCAACAAACCCTGGACCCTGGCTGATGAGGCTTTCCTCTGGCTCCTGTCTGCACCACTGGCCTCGCCTCCGTTTTTAGGCTTTTCTATTACATGTTAGTTCAGGGGTCGGCAACCTTTAACGCTCAGAGAGCCATTTGGTCCCGTTTCCCCTGAACACACACACAGAGAGCCACACACACACCCAGAGAGCCACACACACACACACACACACGCACAGAGCCACACACACACCCAGAGAGCCACACACTCATCGCCTCATGATATCATTGTGGTATTATGGTGAGAAATGTCAAAGAAGCATGTGAGGGATAAAGCTTATACTTTACCCCAGACATGCACATCAGTCTTTTATTTTGACAGTCCCCCAGGAAGACCATGCCAGGAGGACACGACACACAAAACCTTCTTCACTGCTGGTTGACAACTTACAACTAATAAACTAAACTACATGAACTAAGCAACACAACACAATTACTACCAACACTATAAACCTAACATAACCCCCAATAATTACATTTAAAACACCACAAACAGAAACTCCCATAATGCATTGCAGCTCTCAGCTCCTTTATCGCTACACATTATTAAAATAGAAGATAAATGTGTGAGATGTGGATTGTTAGAACCATGAGTGTGAGTGGTGTGTCTTTAATGTCCTGTAGTTGTTGTGGAATTCACTAGAATGTTCCGTCACTCTCAACAAGTCTGGAATGAACCATCTGCTAATTGTTGGCGCTCCGCAGCACCGCGGTCTTGCTGTGTCAAAGATACAAGAAGCTCCGGCTTCAGATGCCAGTTGAGCTGTAGAGCCAGTTGAGCTGTAGAGCCAGGAGCTGTAGAGCCCAGAGCTGTAGAGCCCGGGGCTGTAGAGCCAGGAGCTGTAGATCCCGGGGCTGTAGAGCCCGGAGCTGTAGAGCCCGGAGCTGTAGAGCCAGGAGCTGTAGAGCCAGGAGCTGTAGAGCCCGGAGATGTACAACCTGGGGCTGTACAACCCGGGGCTGTAGAGCCAGGAGCTGTAGAGCCAGGAGCTGTGGCTCCAGCTGCCGTGACCTGCGGCCGCCATTATTGTACATCACTGCGTCGTTCACGACCCGCCTACATTGTGCTGCACTCTCTGTAGCAGGACCGCGCAACACAATTAGCTCTGGGTGTGTTTTGCCTTACCTACCATACCGCCGCGCTCCGGGATGAACTGCAGTGGGACCGAGGCTCAAGGAGCCACAGTGGAGGGACCAAAGAGCCACAGTGGAGGGACCAAAGAGCCACAGTGGAGGACCAAAGAGCCGCAGTGGAGGGACCAAAGAGCCACAATGGAGGACCAAAGAGCCACAGTGGAGGACCAAAGAGCCGCAGTGGAGGACCAAAGAGCCACAATGGAGGACCAAAGAGCCGCAGTGGAGGACCAAAGAGCCGCAGTGGAGGACCAAAGAGCCACAGTGGAGGACCAAAGAGCCACAGTGGAGGACCAAAGAGCCACATTGGAGGACCAAAGAGCCACAATGGAGGACCAAAGAGCCACAGTGGAGGACCAAAGAGCAAACAGGCTGCAGACCTGTGTTAGTATCTGATTCCAATTACTCTTCTAGCACCGACTGGTCTGCAGTTCCAAGCCCAACATGTGACGTCTCCAGACGGCAGGCCACTGATTGGCCGGGGCGTGACAATATGTCCACAGAGTAACTCGTTCGTTAGCGTTAACCCGCCATTTTGAAAACCCAATCACAACACAAGTATCAGGAACTGAGAAGAATGTACAGAAATCAACCTTGTGGAGCAATGGTGCAGACTTTCCCTTGTCTGGTGGCTGACCAGAGGAGGACCAGAGGATGACCAGAGGAGGACCAGAGGCTGACCAGAGGAGGACCAGAGGAGGACCAGAGGAGGACCAGAGGAGGACCAGAGGAGGACCAGAGGAGGACCAGAGGCTGACCAGAGGATTCAGTGGGAGCGAGATGGAGCGAGAAAGTATATCAGGAGGTCTGGAGCTGATGGCCATACGCAACCTTGCTGTGATGAGGTGGAACTATATCTTAAAGGACAAGGACCAAAACCCCGTCAAGGCCAGTCCAGTGGAAGACGCTGGAAAACCACCAAAGAGGTGCTGGTCATTCCCACGTCCACATTGATCAACTATAGCCTGACCAGAGGCGGGAATTCATTTGGGGGGAATTTACGACAATTAATTGCATGTTTCTTCCAAATATAAAAGTGTGCCCTGGAGAATGTGCAGAACATGAAGACACCTTGAGAGACGACACATGTAAATGATCATGGTTGTTACTTCAACAGGAAACCGTGCAGAATGTCCAGAGATACAAGAACAATCTTCAATATTACAAACGCATCAATGAGTCACTGTTAACCCCTGAATGCTCAATGACGACTGCTAGAGAACCGTCCTGGGTGCAGTAGAACATGTGGGGACAGGAACTAAGGGAGGACAACATGGAGCTTCACGGTCCACCGAGGTCCAGCAGAGGAAGCAGCTTCACGCTCCACATGACTCCGTCTGTCACAACACAGGAAGTCAGACCTTTAGTGGCGTCAAAAACAAGTGACTTCTCTTCCAAAGGACCTGAACGAGCGTCATGGACGAGACGAGGCCGTCGCTTTGGAGCCGAGCGGTGGTTCCAGGTTCCAAAATGTCCAACTTTAACCAGACTGAAGCCTGCAGAGACACATCATGTGTCAGAGCACCTTGTGACTGGAGAGTCCTTTAGAAGACCGTGGGCCAGAGAATACAACGCTTTATTTACAGAACTATATAGAGTAACTACAGAGAAGCTATAAAGTAGGCATGGCCAAATGGTGGATCGCAGTCCGGGTCCGGACCCAGACCCTGTCCCGTCTGGACCTGGACCTTCCTCCAGACCCTGTCCCGTCTGGACCTGGACCTTCCTCCAGACCCTGTCCCGTCTGGACCTGGACCTTCCTCTAGCCCAAACAGAAGGTTCCTGACGGAGCGCTTCATTTTTAACCGGTGCAGATATCATAGTCTTTACAAGAATGCTTTAGTGGATGAGGAAACCACAGACCAACTCCATGTGAGTTAAGTCGTCACGTGACACCAGGCAGCAAATCAAATCACTTTAAAATGGACAAAGTGAGAAAAAGACAGAATAAAGGAGAGAGAAAAAGGGGTGAGACAGAGGAAGTTGAGGAAAAACCAGGACCAGATGATCCTCTCCAAAGAAAGAAGTGTCGACCATGAAGATCCATAATTTAATCTAGAAATTATGTTAATGACATCTATGTCCATTCTTCACACTGGCAGCACAAAACCCGAGTTTCATTATTAAAAATGTCAATGTAAAACAGCATTAAGAGACAAAAGCAAGCGTTGGACCAGGCGAACCCACTGAAGTCAGAACTGAGGTCTGAGACTGCCCGATCCACCTCGACCCTTCACACGTTGACATTCAGTCACGTTTGTTGTTTTTACCGATTGTTGCCTTCAGCAGCGTTCTGGCTGCTCCAGCTCTGGACAGCAGCGCACCACGCTCATTCACTTTCATTTCTGGTCACAGACGTCAGGAACTTCTCAAAAGGAGTCACTCGGGACTTTAAATGTGTAAATGCTGGGCGTCTCCTGCTGCTGATTCCTGATCTCCCAGCAGACGTGTCCTGAAACAAGTGACCCTCCAAATGTCCCGGAGACTCTTTCCCGGGTCGGAGGAGAGACGCTCTGGACACAACGCACTGCTGCCCGGCGGCTTCCTTCACAGTCAACATGATCCAAACTAAATCTGTTCCAGAGTCAGCCATGAGCTCCTCCACTGAGTCTTTCTCCACTGGCTGACGTGCCTCGAGACTAATTAACTGCAATATGTATTTGATTTTCCTGAAGTCAACCACAGTATTTCACCATGCACAATCTTCACATTGTACTACTTTTATCTTGTTTAAAAAATGAGCCTGATGTTTATTTAGTACATAAGAGAAAATTATATCAGCAGTCAAACATACTTTCAGTTCAAGGTTCAAGGCTCAAGGTTCAAGGTTCTTTATTTGCCATTTGTGCATAACCAGCAGTTAAAACACAGGAATGCTTGCTGGGGCTCTCAGTCAACATTGAATATAGCAAAAGATAAGAATTTAATAAGTTAAAAAAGATAAAAGATAAGATTAAAAAAAAACAGCTACGACAGATTAACCCTGATAAGAAGGTTAAAAAAATAAAAGAAATATTGCACATTCATAAAGTGTAAAAGAACACTGCTCAGGTAAGTAGGTGGTGTGTATTAAGGTTGTTTGCCATCAGTCTGACAGTCACCAGGAAGAAGCTTTAAAAAAGCGAGTTGTGAGAGTTTTCATCGTCTCAAGTTGTGCCTGCAGTGTTAGCGTGAGGTGGAGGGGGTCGGGTCACATGGAGGGAAAGGTCCACAATGTTCTGATGCAGAGCGGGAGCATCACTTCTTACTGCAGGAGCCTTGAATGCACAATGTGGAGCAGGTCCACCGGGGACCAGCATGTGTGATTATGAGCAGGAAAGTCACTTTACACCATCAGAACCGCTGAATCAGGAGGTGGAGGCTGGTCTTGTCCACACCAGGAAGCTGCTCCACCCAAACCTGCTGTTGTCGGCCCGTCAGCCACATGAGGCGGTTCTAGAACCCCCCGGGGGGTGAGGCCGGCAAAGATGACGTCATCTTTAACTACAACTAAGAATTTACTTCTAAAGTTCTACGTGCTCTGTCTTCTTCTGCGGTGTTGGTGTGTTTGGAGAGCCACAGCGCCCCTAAACGCCTGGCAGGTGTACTGCAGCCCCGAAGCCTGGTGACGAGTTCATGGTGACGTGAGGACGGAGGTTATTGGAGAAGGTGGGGAGAGAAAAAGATCCTTTTTCTAGTTGTGTGGATGAACCCTCGGTCAAAGTGCTCCTGTGTGTGATCGTTCTCAGGGAGAGAATGAAGAAGAGGAGGAGGAGGAGGGAAAAGAGGAAGAGGAGGAGGAGGGAAAAGAGGAAGAGGAGGAGGAGGAGGGAAAAGAGGAAGAGGAGGAGGAAGAGGAGGGGGAGGAGGAGGGAAAGAGGAAGGGGAGGAGGGAAAAGAGGAAGAGGAGGAGGAGGAGGAGGAGGAGGAGGAGGGAAAAGAGGAAGAGGAGGAGGAGGAGGGAAAAGAGGAAAAGGAGGAGGAAGAGGAGGGGGAGGAGGAGGGAAAGAGGAAGAGGAGGAGGGAAAAGAGGAAGAAGAGGAGGAGGACGACGAGGAGGAGGAGGGAAAAGAGGAAGAGGAAGAGGAGGAGGAGGAGGAGGAGGAGGGAAAAGAGGAAGAGGAGGAGGGAAAAGAGGAAGAGGAGGAGGGAAAAGAGGAAGAGGAGGGGAGGCTGGTGTCAGTGCAGACTTCAGGGTGACGGAGGCCGGAGCAGAGCCTCAGCCAGACGCTGAAGCTCCTCCTGAATATGAACAGGCCTGTTGGGCGTCGAGTGAATATTTACACAGCAAACTCTTAATAAATGCCTAAATTGATCCGCTTTGGAAGAGAGGGTGCAACATTTCCACTGTTCTACACTATTTCAGCATGATCAGTTCTAACACATTTACTTTACCGTCTTTAGAACTTCCTTTGTAGTGAATTTGAACAATAGTTATGTTTTCAAGCGCAATCTTTTGGTTCCTCTTATTTTTATCTATCTTCAATGGTAAATTATCAGTGCAACCAACAGGAAACAATAGAAGATATGAAAACTAGTGCAGATTTCATTGGGCGAAACCGACGGGTAAAATGATTGTGTACATCTGTTGAGAGGAAAACTACACACTGTTCCAGCTGAGGAATTTGTCAAACCTTCTCTATCCACATGTTGAATACCGGGGGTCTGGAATCAACCACTCAACACTAATTCATTTAATTGCTGCTCACAATAACATCTGCTGCAGATATATATTGTAGAACTTTTGATTCCTGTGGACACCTTCTGGTGTTAAACTTAACCCCCATGGATATGATTTCAGTTTCAGTATTACAATTTCTCCAGCATTTATTTCAGTGCGTTACTGCGATGCCCACTTTCGCTATGACTACTTTACATTTACACATTACATCATGTGCTTTATTCTCAAGCTCCTGGCTGGAATCGCTTATCATGAGAACTATGAGAAGATGAGGCGTGGCTGCATGTGTTTCTCACCACGTTGCATTCCTGGAGTTCTTCAGGTTGGAGAGAAACTCCACACATTCCCGCCTCTGAGCCCCGAGAACAGCTGGATCACCGAGGCAGCAGGCAGGTTAAACTCTACATCCAGTGTCTGTTAACCACGTCACAATAACAGATTCCCACACTGAAGCCTTTAAGACAACACTGTGGGAAAAGAAAATCTTCACAAGATCTATGCTGATACTCAGACTCGGGCACTTTCACAACAGAAGATATCAGCTAAACATGTTCATCAACCTTTAAAATGAAGATAGAACAGCTCAGAAAGATGTGTTTAAAGTAGGGACGGGGCCGATCCAGGATTGGTATCGGGTTCCGATAAGAACGTAATTCACGGATCGGACATTTCCGATCCAACCTGTGAAGGTTTCTGATCCATGAAGCTTCATCTGAGCTTCTGCCGAAAGACTCCAGTGTTTCCCTGCTGCTCTGCTGGCTGGCTGCAAACTGCGGACTGGATTTCCTGAGCGGAGGCGGGTCTCAATGAGATGCGGAGTCATGAGTCAGGAAATCCATTCCACAGTTTGCAGTCAGCTTAGCATGCGAGGGAAGGAGCGACTTTTCATGACAAACATGTCGCTGCTTGAACGGATTTTACGTGCAAAACACCACAAAGTATCGACGTGGATGTTTGTGAAGCCGTCGTTCCGCGAGGCGACGCTGCCGCAGGACGTCACCGTGTTAAAAAGCCAGTTCAGCGAGGAGGGTGGAGGAGAACACGGCATGAATAAAGTTGGATTGAATCGAATTTTTTTTTAACCAGCCGGGAAAATAAACCGACTGAATAGAATTCACTTCACAGTTCAGATAAATCTCCGCAATGGTCCAACTTCATACATGAACGATGTACAAAACTGTCTTTATCTTTGTATTTTCTACAAGTGTGTACTTCCTGGGCCTTTGTTTGAGGTTCTGTCGACTCAGGGTGATTCTAAAGTATACTCACTGTTGGGGATGTAACTGCACAGATAAAACAAATAGAGTTGTAAAGCAGGTTTTGTTTTCTGTGAAAATGACACAAACACAAAGAGTTAACATTGTGTGTGTGTTTAGTGGAACAGAAGTAGAGTTTGTACCTGATTCAAACTGAGTATTAATAACTTGTTTCTTCGATCAGTGAAGGTATTGATGCAGCAGAGCTGCACAGACGGTGGGACTTATGCACTTTACAGGTTTTACAGTTACAGAGATCCAGTTTGGGGGCAAAATCTCTGATGTGAGTGAATCCCAACAAAACCTTCAGATAAGAAGTAATGGAACCGGCGATGGGAGAGAAGAGACCAGGGCCTCATTTATAAAGCTTGCGGACGCACAAAAACAGGTCCTGAAAGACGCGTACGCAACAGTTGTGATCTATAAAAATAAACTTTGTGGGAAAATGTGTGTACCAGTACGCACACTTTGAACTTTACGCAGAACATTGTGGCGACGGGGAACCTGGGAGCTCTGACGTGAGGTGGAGAACTGAACCCAGATTCATCTCATACATTCAACATCTTCAAACATCAGACTTATTGATCCACGTGATCACAAACAGCCAAGCTGCAGTCGTACAGATGTTTCTTTAGTGGAACATTACTACTGAATCAGCAGCTTTATATTCATATGTCAAACTGTCACGTTCAAACGATACAGAGCGATGGATAGAAGTGATTGATGATCAATTGCGACAAAGTGAGTAACAATCAGTCTCATTTCAGAGTAAACACACAAATCGGCGGTGGCGCCGTGTGTAAAGCTGCACTGTGGTTCCGTCGGCGTCGTGAAAAAACTGATTCCCGTCCACGGCAGCGCAAACTGACTGGCTGTGGCCAATCAGTGAGTCACTGGGGACGTCTGGTGCTTTAGGAGGAGTTACAGGAAGAACAAATACACTCAACTGTGTTCACGTGACAACTAATGTGAGTCTCAACGCAACAAACTGCAATTGAGATGATTTACCGTGGGTTCCATGTAAAATAAAGAAATTATAGATTTTATATTGTTTATTTTATTATTATACATACGTGATACACAACACAGTTTTGTATATTTTTACACTATGGCTGTAAATCCTGATAAAAGCTGCTTGTGGTACGGTCATGTGCTCTGGACACAGTGTGTGGGGTGCTGCCCCCATGATGTCACTCTCCCCCATGGTGCCACTCTCCCCCATGATGTCACTCTCCCCCATGATGTCACTCTCCCCATGATGTCACTCTCCCCCATGATGTCACTCTCCCCCATGATGTCACTCTCCCCCATGATGTCACTCTCCCCCATGATGCCACTCTCCCCCATGGTGCCACTCTCCCCCATGATATCACTCTCCTCCATGATGTCACTCTCCCCCATGATGTCACTCTCCCCCATGATGTCACTCTCCTCCATGATGTCACTCTCCCCCATGATGTCACTCTCCCCCATGATGCCACTCTCCCCCATGGTGCCACTCTCCCCCATGATATCACTCTCCTCCATGATGTCACTCTCCCCCATGATGCCACTCTCCCCCGTGATGTCACTCTCCTCCGTGATGTCACTCTCCCCCGTGATGTCACTCTCTCCCGTGATGTCACTCTCTCCCGTGATGTCACTCTCTCCCGTGATGTCACTCTCTCCCATGATGTCACTCTCTCCCATGATGTCACTCTCTCCCATGATGTCACTCTCCTCCATGATGTCACTCTCCCCCATGATGTCACTCTCCCCCATGATGTCACTCTCCCCCATGATGTCACTCTCCTCCATGATGTCACTCTCCACCATGATGTCACTCTCCCCATGATGTCACTCTCCCCATGATGTCACTCTCCCCCACGATGTCACTCTCCCCCATGATGTCACTCTCCTCCATGATGTCACTCTCCCCCATGATGTCACTCCTCTGGCCTCCACGTTCACACCAGATTCTTCTTCTCCACCTCTACAGCCACCGTTCTCTCTGTGGCTCTCACACCATCTGCCGATTGCTTGTTTTTCTTTTATTAGTAATTCCTCTACTGTGACACCACTTTCCTGACGCCATCATCACTATTTCGCTCCGAGTAAAATTCCTTTAATCGTCTTTTCTGCCAGGATTTAGCGTCGGATGCCTGCGATCAACGGACTGAATGAGATCCAAAGATGGACGAGGTGCTTTGGTTTGACCATTGATGGTAGAAAGTGGGCGTGTCGGGGGCGGGAGGTGACCCGTCAACCCTCCAGGTGGATTGATGATCTAGAAAAGTAAAGTGCATGCAGGTGTACGTACGCACGGCTTTATTGAGCCACACGTCCATGTCTAGTAGGACCCTATGCAAGGCGTTCTAATGAGGCCCCAGAGCATCCTTCTGGAGACTTGCTAGCAGACAAAGCTATTCAGACTGACGGATGCCTTTTCTGAATTCACGACTTTCCTTTCACACAAGAGACGCTACTTCCTGTTCAATCTGCTCCCGAAGCAGATTCTGTCAAGGCCCGAGTTTCCACGGCAACGTCACGTCAATCAGGCCGATCGTGGACAGAAAAACAACCAAGCCTCCAATGCAGAGCGGCGAGTTCAGTCACACTACGACGCCACGGCGAGTGTGAACAGGCACCAAACCAGTTCCTGACATGGTCAGAGGTGCATCCGACCAGCGAGGCGGTGGTGTGAACAGCTAGCATGGCGACGGCGTCCCGGGGACGGCGCCAACGGGGATTCAAGAACAGGCTTTTGTTCCTCGTGTTTCAATTCCTGGGAATCATTTGACAATTTTGCAAACAACTGGCTTACCAAGTCCAGCGGCCGCCAATGACATCACCACGCACGTTGAGTAGCTTATGGAAGCGCTGCAACGTGCGTGATGACATCACTCACCAGTGCAGCCACACTAACCCAGGAAACATGGCGTCCACACAATGCAAAGACTCGCAAGGAGAAACGACAACAGGGCAACTTGTAACATAGAGATTTCCTCATCGGGAGGTGAGACCATCAATGTACAGAAAGATTAGCTGAAACAGCAGCGGTGACTGTGAATGAATGTGACGTTTTCAATCTGCTCTGGAGCTCATCTGGACCCAGCGCTGGCGTCAGCGGCCCCTCCAGGCCCCTCCAGGCCCCTCCAGGCCCCTCCAGGCCCTGGGCCTCTCAAGACCTCACTGTGGGGTACGGCTGTGCAAAATATTGATTTCATTGATTTATCGAATTTGCAGCTAAAAGCGATTTTTATTTTGCAAATTCGAGCTTTTTCCCCCCCCACAGTTTTGTCCTAGTGGATTACCGTAGCGCCGTGAGCCAGCCCCTCCCCCGCGTACAGTCAAACAACATGGCAGCCTGCAGCAGAGAGCTGCTTCCAAACAAAGGCACAGTGAAGTCCGTGATTTGAACTGGTTGTGTTCTGAAGCATCAGACGAAGCAGACGAAGCCTCGCTGCAGAATGTGATTCAAGGCCGGAGCTCCAGGAAGCAGCAGAACAACAAATGCGTTCCAGCACCTGAGGAATAAACGTTGTGTAGAACGTGAGAAGAACCCCGGCTCTGAAAGAAGACGGCAGCTCAGCACTCCTGATAAAAAGCAAACTTCACTTCTTGAGAGGTTACAACTGGGCCTTACGACAAGAACGTGATGGAAAGTGATTAGAGGCCGTCGCGTTTTATTTTATTTTATGGTCTGACGGTCTGACGGTGTGACGGTGTGACGGTCTGACGGTGTGACGGTCTGACGGTCTGACGGTGTGACGGTCTGACGGTGTGACGGTGTGACGGTCTGACGGTGTGACGGTCTGACGGTGTGACGGTCTGACGGTCTGACGGTGTGACGGTGTGACGGTCTGACGGTCTGACGGTGTGACGGTCCACTACATCAGTGTTTTTCACCCTCTGCTCCGCGGCTCACTGGTGTTTCCTCCAGATCGTCAGCTGAGCCGTGGGAAATTATCACATTTCACATTTTGTTCTAAAAAACCTTTGCTCTCAGTGTGTTGCAGAGTAATCATGTATAAATACTCTTCACCACTAGAGGGCAGCACAGAACTTTGCCGGTGAAATGTAAAGTGACAGACGTCAGTGTGGTTCATCTCCACCTCCTGCTACCATCTTGTATCAAAGTACTGTGTCAGTGACAGTGATGGAGAAGTTTTTGAAAACCAGGATCTCAGCTCTTCATCCATCAGGTCCAGGTTTCATACTGAGGGAGTCACTATTAAAAAAAGTCCTTGCTTTCTGGATTTACTGGATTCCTGTTGATAAAACTTTGATGAGAAAGACTTTATATTGTTAATAGAGGCTACACAGTTCAGCATTTTCAGGTGGAGGCGTGCCTCCAGAGTTTCCCAAAGACAAAAGTGTGTCTCGGCTCAAAGAGGTGGAAAAACCCTGGTCTACATCACCAGCGTCTGACTCTACGCAGCATCTGCCTGCAGCAGCTGATCCCCCTGAGGACCACCAGTGGAAGAACGGCACGTGGCTTAAAAGACGCGCTCAGATCCTGACTGGACTTTCGGAGGAACGACTCGTCTGCAGGACGACTTAACATGACGGAGCCTCGTTTACTTTTTGTTTTGTTCATGCATTATAATTCTTGAGGAGAATCACAGCAATAAAGTTACACTTTGGACAATATATCTGATGTCTGCAGTCATTTTTAAGTGCTTTGTAAAAAAAAAAAAAAAAAAAAAAAAAAAAAATCAAAAATCAAAACTCGAATTTTTCTTTAAAAAATCGGAGATTTTCTTTTTTGCGGCCAAATGGCCGAGCCCTACCGGTACTGGATCAATATCACGGTACCATACTGGGCCTGGCTGGTACCGGTTATTTTTTTTTAGCATCGCCACTGTTTTAGAGACTCGCCCATCTCTCTATCGGCGGCGGCTCCGAATCCAGAGAATCTTTAACGTAACAATTCTGAGAAACGTATTCTTATTTGGAGGAAAGACCTGAAAGCAAAACGGATCCAACATGACAGAAATCTCAGTCGTCCGTTTAACAAAGAGCGATAAATGAAGAGATACAGTCTCATTCTTAAAGATGGCGGCTTCCTGTGGGATTCAGCCCGTCGCCGCCATCAGGCCATCGCCATTCTGGAAACGTATCTGACAGCTGCTCTGGTGGGCGTGGTCCTGGTGGGCGTGGCCCTGGTGGGCGTGGCCTGTGGCGGCGGAACACTGGGAACACCCACAACCCCACCGCTGACGTGACCCGTGAAGAAGACGGGGGGATCAGGGGGCAGAAGAGGGGCCATTGGGGGGTAGAAGGGGGGCCACCAGGGGGTAGAAGAGGGGCCGTCAGAGACCGAGGGGTAGAAGAGGGGCCACCAGGGGGTAGAAGAGGGGCCGTCAGAGACCGAGGGGTAGAAGGGGGGCCACCAGGGGGTAGAAGAGGGGCCGTCAGAGACCGGGGGGTAGAAGAGGGGCCACCGGGGGGTAGCAGTGGGGCCGTCAGAGACCGGGGGGTAGAAGAGGGGCCACCGGGGGGTAGAAGAGGGGCCACCGGGGGGTAGAAGAGGGGCCACCGGGGGGTAGAAGAGGGGCCACCGGGGGGTAGAAGAGGGGCCACCAGGGGGTAGAAGAGGGGCCACCAGGGGGTAGAAGAAGGGCCGTCCGAGACCAGGGGGTAGAAGAGGGGCCATCGGGGGGTAGAAGAGGGGCCACCGGGGGGTAGAAGAGGGGCCACCGGGGGGTAGAAGAGGGGCCACCAGGGGGTAGAAGAGGGGCCACACACTGAAGCCTCCACATCAACTAACAGTCAGATGTTCAAATCTGTCCACTTCCTGGAAGCAGTGCTGCAGTACCATGAGCGACCACAGGGGGCGGTGCGGAGATGAAGAAGGTTAAAAAGGTGCTAAAAAGACCTTCAGCGCCCACAAAGCGTCCGATAAACATCAGTGCAACAACGTCCTGAAGGCGAGTCACTCAACAACAACTTTGATTTCCTCTTGACAACTGTGAGAGTGACGACGCCCTCTAGTGGCCCGGAGGACTAATCTCGCAGAACAACTCCAACGTTCCGCATTTTAAGAAGCAGAAGTGAAAAAATATATGAAAAACAAGATATTTTCTTAAAGAAATGAAAGTGCATGAATAGTTTTATACTTTCCAAGGTCACAGCGAAGCAAACCCTGAAAGGAGGTGGGGGGAGGGGTGACCCCCCCCCCTGCTGTGTGTGTGTGTGTGTGTGTGTGTGTGTGTGTGTGTGTGTGTGTGTGTGTGTGTGTGTGTGTGTGCGTGTGTGTGTGTGTGTGTGTGGGTGTCCTACAGTAATGCACCTGTCACAATAAAGCCTCAGTGAAACGATCAGCGGTACTGTGTGTATGTGTGAATGTATGAATGTGTGAATGTGTTTACGTGTCTATGTGTGAATATATGAATGATTGAATATATTAATGTATGAATGTATTAACGTGTTTATGTGTGTATGTGTGAATATATGAATCTATAAATATATGAATGTGTGACTATATGAATGTGTGAATGTGTGAGTGATGGTTCCTCCAGGGGACTAAATCAGTGCAGGTCTCCAGACCTGGAGCCTGACCTGGAGACCAGACCGGGATCCAGGTCTGGCTCCAGGTCTGGTCTCCAGGTCTAGATCCAGGTCTGGATCCAGGTCTGGCTCCAGGTCTGGCTCCAGGTCTGGCTCCAGGTCTGGCTCCAGGTCTCCAGCAGGCCCAGAAGAGCAGCCGGGGCCGCTGGATGTGTCACACCGGAGAACAATGAGAACCTCCTGGCCAGACAAAGGCCGTTAGCTCGGCCCGGCCCGGCCCGGCCCGGCTCGGCCCGGCCCGGCAGTCTCCCGGTGCTCCGGCTCCATTTTCCCTCTTTTCCTCCCGGAACCGCAGCGATGCTAAGCTAACGTCTGGACCAGCGGCCGCTGGAGCCTCTGGAGCCTCTGGAGCCTCGGCCGAGCCCTCGGAGGAGGCGCTGGCCGGGGCTCCAGGTCCAGCTGTGGGGGGGGGCCGGGGGGGGGACCGTGGGGGGGACCGGGGTGAGGGGGGGGGGGGGGGGGGGGACCGGGGGGGACCGGGTCCACCGCCCGAACACGTACCTGGTCCAGAGGCAGGTTGATGATGTCGCTGATGGGCTGCAGCAGCGTGGATCCGGTGCAGGACGCCGTCGTGTGTGTCGCCATGCTGGGGCTCCGTGCGGGTAAAGTCCTCGGTGCGTCGGGGGCTGATGGCCGGGGGAGCCGCTCCACAGCACCGCCGCTGTGCTGCTGCTGTTGTTGCGACGTGCTGGACGCTTGTCATCCGCGGCACCAGTCCAACAAAGACGAGCGAGGCGGAGCGAGAGCGTTCCCGGTCCGACCGCGGCGCTCCGCCTCCACGACGCTGCACTGTTCACCCCCCCAGCTGGAAACCGACATTTATCAAAACTCTCACACTGTTTCACCCCCACCAGCTGGAAACGGACATTTATCAAAACTCTCACACTGTTTCACCCCCACCAGCTGGAAACGGACATTTATCAAAACTCTCACACTGTTTCACCCCCACCAGCTGGAAACGGACATTTATCAAAACTCTCACACTGTTTCAACGGACATTTATCAAAACTCTCACTCCACACGGTTCTTACAACAATTTGACTTCCCGTTCCCAAAATAGCAGTGTTTGTATTTCTTATTCCGGTTGTGGAACCCGGTGGTCCATCTGGACTAACCCTAACCTGGTGGACTAATCCTAACCTGGACTAACCCTATCCTGGTGGACAAACCCTAACCTGGACTAACCCTAACCTGGTGGACTAACCCTAACCTGGTTGACCTGGACTAACCCTAACCTGGTGGACTAACCCTAACCTGGTCAACCTGGACGGGCCATGGACTCTCCACAATCAGAGCTCAACAAACGTTTCGTCTGACTTTCAGTTCATTTCCACACAAAGTCATTGTCAGAAGGATTTATTTTAACTCTTCATTAAAAACGGCTTTAAAAGTCAAAGAACTACTTAAAAAGGTCCAGAATGGTTAAAACAGCTAAAATGTCTAAACGACAAGGCTAAAAACAAAACAAAGAACAAAACATTGACGCGTCTAAAATCAGGTACAAAACAGGTGAAAGTGAATTGTTGTTTACATCCTAATTTGTGACTGAAACACACAAACAACAAACCTGCATCAGACCCGGTACAGAAAACTGGGTCAGGACATGATGGGGGACTTCAGTGATTGAGGTACATTTGATATTAACAAGATAGTGTGTCAGACCCAATGGTCTCCTGAACTGGTTCCAGACCGTCAGTGTGTCAGACCCAATGGTCTCCTGAACTGGTTCCAGACCGTCAGTGTGTCAGACCCAATGGTCTCCTGAACTGGTTCCAGACCGTCAGTGTGTCAGACCCAATGGTCTCCTGAACTGGTTCCAGACCGTCAGTGTGTCAGACCCAATGGTCTCCTGAACTGGTTCCAGACCGTCAGTGTGTCAGACCCAATGGTCTCCTGAACTGGTTCCAGACCGTCAGTGTGTCAGACCCAATGGTCTCCTGAACTGGTTCCAGACCGTCAGTGTGTCAGACCCAATGCTGTCCTGAACTGGTTCCAGACCTTCAGTGTGTCAGACCCAATGGTCTCCTGAACTGGTTCCAGACCGTCAGTGTGTCAGACCCAATGGTCTCCTGAACTGGTTCCAGACCGTCAGTGTGTCAGACCCAATGGTCTCCTGAACTGGTTCCAGACCGTCAGTGTGTCAGACCCAATGGTCTCCTGAACTGGTTCTAGATCATCACTGTGTCAGACCCAATGCTGTCCTGAACTGGTTCCAGACCTTCAGTGTGTCAGACCCAATGGTCTCCTGAACTGGTTCCAGACCGTCAGTGTGTCAGACCCAATGGTCTCCTGAACTGGTTCCAGACCGTCAGTGTGTCAGACCCAATGGTCTCCTGAACTGGTTCCAGACCGTCAGTGTGTCAGACCCAATGGTCTCCTGAACTGGTTCCAGACCGTCAGTGTGTCAGACCCAATGGTCTCCTGAACTGGTTCCAGACCGTCAGTGTGTCAGACCCAATGGTCTCCTGAACTGGTTCCAGACCGTCAGTGTGTCAGACCCAATGGTCTCCTGAACTGGTTCCAGACCGTCAGTGTGTCAGACCCAATGCTGTCCTGAACTGGTTCCAGACCTTCAGTGTGTCAGACCCAATGGTCTCCTGAACTGGTTCCAGACCGTCAGTGTGTCAGACCCAATGGTCTCCTGAACTGGTTCCAGACCGTCAGTGTGTCAGACCCAATGGTCTCCTGAACTGGTTCCAGACCGTCAGTGTGTCAGACCCAATGGTCTCCTGAACTGGTTCCAGACCGTCAGTGTGTCAGACCCAATGGTCTCCTGAACTGGTTCTAGATCATCACTGTGTCAGACCCAATGCTGTCCTGAACTGGTTCCAGACCATCAGTGTGTCAGACCCAATGCTGTCCTGAACTGGTTCCAGACCGTCAGTGTGTCAGACCCAATGGTCTCAGTCCAGAACGCCCCACCGACCAAAGAGAAAGGTGATCAAAGGTAAGGAGACGTCCAGCAGTGGCCTCAGCGGTCGATTGTCTATGACCTTACATGTGTTCCAAGCAAGGAGCTCGTTGATGTTGCAGGACCAGTGAGACCAGTGAACACTAGGGGGCGCCGGTCCTGCTTGGGACTTTGGGAGTTGAACTTCCTGTCGGTTTATTTCCCCAAAGAAAAGAAGTGATCAGTTGGTGAAGTTCTGAGAAATCAGATTTTGTTTTGCAAAGAGGAACGTGTTGAAAAGGTAAAGATATCGTGGTAATATTGACATTTTTATGAGGTTGACTAACCAATTACTGAGTGGGAGTGAAGACCCCCCCCCCCCCCCGTAAGGTCTGACTTACTGCAGTCAGCAGTGGATTACAGTTTAAAACGAAGGTTATTTCAAATCAAATTTCACTAAAAGTAGGGTTACTTGAACCTGAACCTGAACCCGAACCTGAACCTGAACCTGAACCTGACCCTGAACCCGAACCCAAACCTGAACCTGATCCTGATCCTGATCCTGATCCTGATCCTGATTCTGAACCTGATCCTGAACCCGATCCTGAACCTGAACCAATCCTTGCGTCCTGCTGGTTTCTGGTGTGTTTCTGCTCGCAGGTTTTAAACGTGTTTCAGAAAGTTGTGTCAAGTCAAAGTACGGTTGACTGGTTGCGTCACGTGGAGGAAGTGATGACTCATCATTCACTGGACGGGCGACACACCTGGAATGGAAAATTACTTTATTATCTCGATATTGTCACAAATAGGTTAGTCACTCATGTCATTCAAGAGGCTTGTTATCCCATCATTTATTAACTTCATTCATTCATTCAGTCAAAGTCGTCAGGCAAGAGGGAATTATTGTTTCTGATTAGCATATTTGCTATTTAATAATTAGATGGTAAAAATCTTTTATAACACAGCAAAGGAACTCACGAAATAGTTTGTCATTCCCTGCAGCTTTTCACCGAATCAGCTCTTGTGTAATTTAACTTAAGAAAATAATGTAAAACCTTTGTGGACATTGAACGTCGTACAAATGAAATTCTGGGTCTCAGGGTATTTATTCAGGATATGAAAACAAGCCTAAGTTTAAACAGACTGGGGAACAGGAAACTAACCCTAACCTTAACTCTAACCCAACAAAACATTGTCCTTCACGTCCCTCTCCACTAACCCTAACCGAACCTAACCCTAATCCAACCTAACCCTAACCATAACCCAACCTAACCCAACGTAACCCTAACCATAACCCTAATCCAACCTAACCCTAACCAACCTAACCCTAACCCTAACCCAACCTAACCCTAACCATAACCCAACCTAACCCAACCTAACCCTAACCATAACCCAACCTAACCCAACCTAACCCTAACCCAACCTAACCCGACCCCTAACCATAACCCAACCTAACCCTAACCCAACCCTAACCCAACCTAACCCTAACCATAACCCAACCTAACCCAACCTAACCCTAACCCAACCTAACTCTAACCATAACCCAACCTAACCCAACCTAACCCTAACCCAACCTAACCCGACCCCTAACCATAACCCAACCTAACCCTAACCCAACCTAACCCTAACCATAACCCAACCTAACCTAACCCTAACCCAACCTAACCATAACCATAACCCAACCTAACCCTAACCCAACCTAACCCTAACCCAACCTAACCATAACCATAACCCTAACCAACCTAACCCTAACCATAACCCAACCTAACCCAACCTAACCCAACCTAACCCAACCTAACCCTAACCTAACCCTAACCATAACCCAACCTAACTCAACCTAACCCTATCCCAACCTAACCCTAACCCTGACCCAACCTAACCCCTCCCCCTCCCCCTCCCCTTAACTAAAACCTAATCCTCCCTTCCTTGCCTAAACCTAACTTCCTTCCCTTCCCCCCACCCCCCCACCCTCTACCTTTCCTAAACTTAACCCCTTTCCTTCCCCTGCCTAAACCTAATTTTCTTCCTCCCTGCGACCCCCTACCCTCTACCTTCTCTAACCCTAACCTCTCCCCTCCCCCTCAATACCCCTCCCCTTACCTAAAACCTAACTCTTCCCTTCCTTGCCTAACCCTAACCTCCCACTGTACCTCACTCACATTTAGTTCCCCCTATAACCCACCATCTTGCCTTTCCCCTTAAATTTTCTGAGCATTGTTATTACACAATTATAAGCCGATTTTACGGGTTTTTGCTTTTTTACAAAGAAATCGTTCTGTTGCCCGCGCCTTTTCTTCTATGTTCCAAACCTACCCTAACCCTAACCCTACCCTACCCTACCTAACCCTAACCCTAACCAAAACCCTAACCCTCTCCCCTCCCCCTCAATACCTCTCCCCTTACCTAAAACCTCAATCTTCCCTTCCTTGCCTAAACCTAACTCCCTTCCCTTCCTCCTCCCCTCCCACCCTCTACTTTCCTAAACTTAACCTCTCTCCTCCCCCTGTCTAAACCTAATCCTTGATCCCCTTTCAAACTACCTTCCCACTGTTCTTTAGCCACATTTAGTTCCCTCTATAACCCACCATCTTGCTTAATTTTTCTTATTTTTCTTATTATACAATTATAAGCCGATTACATGGGTTTTTTGCTTTTCTACAAAGAGATTGTTCTGTTGCCCGCGCTTTTCTTTCCTATGTCCCAAACCTAACCCAACCCAACCTAACCCAACCTAACCCAACCTACCCCAACCTAACCCTCACTCAGCTTCCTGTGGTTTGCATCGCTTCATGTTTCCACTGTGAATCACTGGTAGTTTAATTAACCTACAGAGAACCAACAAACCAACTCTTCATCAAACTCAACACATTTACTACATTAAAACTTAATACATTAAAATGTAGGGATCTGCTTAACTATAAAACTATCCAAATTATGTACAAAGTTAAAAATCAACAATTACCAAACAGCTTCCAAAGGTTTAGTTCAAGTGAGACAAAGCAAACATCATCATTTCATGTTCTAAATACAACCAGTGAGAACCAATGTGAAATGTCACTGTGTCTCAATAAAGGGAGTTAAATTATGGAACAACTGCAGAGATGAACTGAAATCCTGTAAAACAACAGGTAGATTTAAAGACATTTTAGAACTGAGATTTTAAACAGATCCAGAAAGGAACAAGTCGGGAGAAAATTATAACACCATGATTACTGTGTGTCTAGTATTGTGTTCTTTTGTTTTTGATTTGAATTTAGTTCTTTTATGCTGTTATTGGTCTGATTTTGTTGTTCGATTTAGAGGCCAACTATATTATTGACTCTGACCTGAACAGGGTGAATTTGGCTGAAACATTCTGAGAAGGAATAAGGGGGAGGACGAGATACGCTTTTCACTTCTTCCTACACCCTTTTCTAACAGAATCCGGTTTTTGAAAGGATTAAAGGCAGCAGCAAAAATGGTGTAATAGTTATTTGCATTTGATCACTATTATATTTAAATTTTGTTTATATGTATGTTTGTTTTGTTTGTTTTTCATTCAAGTTCGAAATAAACATGTAAAAAAAAAAGCATCGATGAGGAAGTGTGTCGCATCACACGAGCCTTTGTGGTCCGTTTGTTTACATTCACTTGTCCTCCACAGAGGAAACCGGAAGTGTGACGTCACATGACGTCTCTGAAGCGTGAGCGTTGAGGAGCCGGCCCGGGCGTTCGGAGTGCAGAGGGGAGGGGGGGTGGTGGGGGGGAATCATCTTGAGGTTGAGCGCGTCTTTGCCGACAGTGAAAGTGGAGCGATGGCGGCGCTGCTTCGCCGCTCCGTTCCTCCACATGGGAGCAGAACTGCAAGCAGAAGCGTCACATCGAGGCTCTGAACCACGTTTCACTGAGGTTTTAATCCGACACGAGCTGCTTCAAAAAAAAAAAAAAAACCTCCCTGCACGTGAAGGGGGTAGTATGACGTCACAGGGGCAAACCACAGATCATAATACCGTCATATAAAGATCATATATCATCTTCTCAGATTGGTGATCTTCACTGAACAGTCCAGTCCAGTTCGAATCTGAGTCCCGGTGTCTGAAGCCTTTGTGGTCTCATTTGTGTCTCACATCCTCCTGCAGCTTGTTGAATCAGCACAACTTAAAAATAGATTTAAAAATGTCACCTGACTTTCAAGAAGTGTCACTTAAACCGTCTGGTTTCTAACGGGCCTTTCCAGAGCCAACAGCGTCTCCGTTTAATGTTCTGTCGGGAGAACAGTCCACATTATCGAATCTTTTGATAGTTTGGAGTTTTGATAGTGTGACGTAATCATCTGATCACTTTTGAACCACGTGGATTTTTCTTCGGGGCAACAAGGGGAATTTAGGTTGTTTGTCTTTAATGTTCAAAAGCTTTTTGTTCAGATCTTCAGTCTACAGATGAATAGGATGTTTTATATGAGAATAAAAAGGTTATTTCTGTGCTGTGTTGGCTTAAAATACTAGTGTTTGTAAATAGTCACTCTACTGCTATAGTTTATTTACTACTGCTAAACCTTTACAAGCATTTTATCTGTAACTCATATTGAATTATTTACACTCTATAGCAAAGCTCCATATGGAAAAGTGCTTTTGAGGATTTCTCCAGGACATTCTTAAAGTGTTCCCATTCTATTCTATTCTATTCTATTCTATTCTGTTCTGTTCTGTTCTGTTCTGTTCTGTTCTGTTCTGTTCTGTTCTGTTCTGTTCTGTTCTGTTCTGTTCTGTTCTGTTCTGTTCTGTTCTGTTCTGTTCTGTTCTGTTCTGTTCTGTTCTGTTCTGTTCTGTTCTGTTCTGTTCTATTCTATTCTATTCTACATGCTATGATTTCCACACATTCACCACTTCCAGAATATTTTCTACACTTTTAAAAAGGACAGCTGAACTCACGTTGGAAGACCCGTGCGTCATCAGTCTGTAATTTGACACCAGTTTCTTATCCTACAAATGGTTCTGGGGTTTTTAGCAAAGTGTCTAAAACTGAAGTGTTGAGTGTTGATTCTCTGACTCTTGTGCAGTTGCACAGTTTTGTCTGCAGAAACCGACTCCAAACCAACACAAAGAACAAACCTTCATATAATCTATAAATCTGTCACATTTCTTCAGTTTATGTTTACTTGGTCTCCCTTAAAGTAAAAAAAAAACAACAAGTTATTCTTCCCCCTACAAGCATCGCAAAGCTTAACGCAGTCTAATCGGGCCCCTTTGCAAAGTGTTGGAAGCATAAGGGAACATTTAGATTGTTGATTTTGTTCAGCAGACGTCACTGTATCGAGGGAGAATCAAACCTTTATTATTATTATTATTATGAAGAAGAAACGTTCACTTCAGGCTGCAGAAATCCTGTGTTTTGATGATGCAGTATATGTCGTGTGTTTTCACGACGCGGCTGCAGAGAAAAATCAACTTAATGTCTCGTAGTTTTAGAAACAAACGAAGCAGAGTTCAGACTGATCACATTGCACACACACACACACACACACACACACACACACACACACACACACACACACACACACACACACACACACACACACACACACGGTTTGAATTGTTGCGTAACACCCAGACCTTCTGTACTAAATGGCGCCATCTGGCGGACACTCGTCATATTTCACCTTCATGTTTGACACGTTCCCGAATAATGACCTCAATAAAACGTGAATTTCATTACAAGGCTCAGAATGGGGACGTACCGGTACATTCGCGCTGAAGTCTGCATGGGTTGTATTATTTCATTATTTATTTGCAAAACACATAATATTATGTGATATTCTTGCATTTCTTGGAGGAAGAGAAATTGTACATTGTACATTGTACATACCACTTCACTTCACTTTACTGTTTATATGTTTATAAGGTGTATAGATTTAGATGTATAGACTTTTAAAATCCTTATATTGCGCTCTTAATATATTTGCACTGTGGGTCTGAGAGGACCGAAATTTCATCTGGGCTGTGTGTCACACATATCAGCACATTTGACAAATAAAGCTGACTTTGACTTGACTTGACAAGTGAGTCTGTTCAGGTTGAAGCTGGTGTTTGTATCTGAGGACAGAATCCAGCAGAGGGCAGCTGTCACTCACCAACAGAATTCATTAAGTCGATAAACGGCTTTGAAATACAGACATTTATTTAAAACGTGAATGATGTCATCGTGTATAAAGACACCCTCATGTGTAGGAACTTTTCTCTGCGGTGAATCTGTACCAACCGATTGGTTCCTGGCTGGACTGAGGACAGAACACAAAAGGTTTTAAAGTGCTTTATAAATAAATAAAGTTGAATAAATCAGAGCAATTTGTTTAAATGGAGACTTTCAAATGATCTGGCAAACTGATTCCATTGAGTTAAAGTAACATTTAATACTTCTGAGAACAGCGAGACTAAAGTGATCATCAAATTGTTTGACAAAACTAAAACAAAGCTGAATGACCGACTTTATTATTTTATTTGACCACTTTAATGTGTTGATTGCCGTTCAGAAGCATTCAAACTGGTCATGAGACAGATTATGTTTTCTCTTTCGTGTTTTTATGTTTCTGTAGTTCCACAAAGTTTGTTTGTTTGGCGACGTAGTGAAACTGAAAGAGTTCATCTGGAGGATTTTCTGCCGAGAAGAGATATAAACGTATCGTAGTGCAGGAACGGGAGTCGTCAAAACGTCTGCAGTTTAATTCACATCCAGAAAGTAAGAATGAACAGTAACGGAACGTGACTCAACTCGGCGGTTGCTAACATGCTAACATGCTAAAAGCACAAGCAGGAAGACGCCGCCGGCATCAACTGTCCCACCGGAACCCTTTTATCTAACTGAGGTTCCACCGGTGAATGATGTAAACTCACCACAGTATCTTGATTTTTCTTTCTTTCTGAGTCTTTTGTGTAAAAAAAAACGTAAAGGGACAATATGTCAAATGTAGGTAATTCCACATTTGTCCACTGGAGGGCAGAAGTAACTCAGTGGAGGACTTGATTCTGGACTTTTGTAATTCTGTTTATGGATCTTATAGATATTTAAAATTATTTCATATGGCTCTCATACAAGCAGATATGTTTTGGTTCAGTAAAGCTAAAGCAGACAAAATAACGGTCAAGAGCAGGAAACTCAACTTCAAATTCAACACCAGAGCTGCTAGCATACTTAGCTTAGCTTCATTAGTTTTAACGCAAAACAAGAACAAACCCCCAAAAATGTAAGAAAACGTTCACTTGTTTTCATCCTTCCTTCTTTGTGAAGGACCGGAGGGTCGGCCAGGTATCGGGGCGTCGCCCTCGTCAGCCTCCCGGGGAAAGTGTCTGCCGGGTTCAGGAAAGAGACTCTGACCGACAGTGGAACCTCAGAAACAGGAAGAACAAAACACATTCCCCCCCGGCTGTGGGACGACGGACCGGCTCTTCACCCTGTCACAGGTTATCGAGGAGACACGGGACTTGGCCAAGCCAGCCTACATGTGTCTTGTGGACTTGGAGAACCCATACGGCCATCCCCCCCGAGCCTCCTTGTGGGAAGAGCTAGGGGGGAACGGAGTTCCAGAACCACTGCGTCCGGAGACTTGGCGCTAAGACAGACGTGTTCCTGGTGGCGCTGGACTCCGCCAGGGCTGGGCCTCGTCCACACTTTTGTTCTTGATGTTGATGGACAGGGTGTCAAGGTGCAGCCGGGGGCAGGAGGGCCTCCTGTGGGGGGCCGTAGGGGGACGTCTTTGCTCTTTCCAGATGATGTGGTCCTTCTGGCGGCGTCACAGGAGGGCTTCCAGCGTTCACTGGAACTCAGTGTGAAGAGGCTGGGAAGCCGATCAGCACCTCCAAATCGGAGTCCACGGTCCTCTCATGGAAAAGTCCTCTCCAGGTGGGGGGGGGTGGTGGAGCTTCCCCAGGTGGAGGAGTTTAAGCATCTTGGGGTCTTGTTCACGAATGATGGGAGGAGGGATGGTGGGATCGGTTAAAGGTGCAGAGGCGCTGCAGTACTGCAGTCACTGTTCCGGGCCGTTGTGGTGAAGAGAAGCTGAGCCACAAAGCAAAGCTCTCTGTTTACCACTCCATCTGACATCCCTCCATCACCTACATCTCTTCATCCCTCCATCACCTACATCTCTCCATCCCTCCATCACCTGTGGTAAGGAACCAAAGGAGGCTGACGTGAGTTTAGTCTGTGGGTGGAGGCGTCACTCTTGGTGACAGAAGGAGGAGCTCAGCCATGAGGAGAGACTGAACGTCCAGCCGCTGACCTCCATATTGAGAAGAGCCAGTTGAGGTGGGTCACCTCCTGGTGGCCTCTCTTTAGAGCATGGGTCTCCAGCCCTGGTCCCCGAGGGAACCTGGCCTGTGGGATTTAGCTCCTTCCAGTTGCAACACACCTGATTGCATCGAGGGGCTTGTCACTGGGCTTTTTCACCACCTTGGTGATGACATCATCATTAGATTCCGGTGTGCCGAAGCAGGGAGGCGAAAGGCGCCTTCATGCTACCAATGTCCGGGAGTGTCCACGAGTACGCACTGGACTTGTGATGTCAAAAATGAGACAGAACAAATGAGACTGTTAAAGTCTGTAGCAAACAGTAACGTAAGAATGATCTCCATTTTAAATGTAGTCATTTTGATTTTAATTTGATTACCTTCGCCAGTGAAGTTGATTGACCATGAAGTTGACCAAGAAGGTTGTGTTTGTCTGTCTGCCTGTCTGTCTGTCTGTCTGTCTGTCTGTCTGTCTGTCTGTCTGTCTGTCTGTCTGTCTGTCTGTCTGTCTGTCTGTCTGTCTGTATGTGACCAACGTTTCACAAAAACTCCTCACCAGAATTGCACGAAGGTTTCAGGGATGATTTGCCATCATCCAAGGACCAGTTGATTATATTTTGGAATGTTGGAACGTTAGCAGTTCACCGTTTCCCAATAAATCCCAACAAACTGCAGAAAAATCATTTCCCATACTAAGTGGATGAGAGAGGCACCTTATGGAGGGGATTGAAAAAGATCAATGTGATGTTGCTACCTAATTAGCATCAATCCGAGCTAAAGGCTACCATGCTATCAACGCGAACTCGGTTCTGCAAACAAATGCGGCGTTGGCGAAGGTCTGCGCTCCACCGAATGTACGTTCTAGTTTAGAACTGAGGTTGCATTGAGGCTGTGAATGAGATGTTTAAAGAAGAGCAGTAATAGTCCTGATGAGTTTTAGGCTGTAAAGCTGCTGGAAGCTTCCTGTTGTGCTGCTCAGGGTCCAGTGTTCAGCTTCACTGTGAGCTCTTTGCTGATCAGAGATCAAAGGGGTCCACAGCTTTTCTCAAAGGAAACCTGATTAGTTTCAGGGCTGGGATGTTTACAGTTGCTTTAGTCCAGATTAAAATTGATTAAAATGACCATAGAGGCCTTTTCAAAATATCATCAATATGCATGGACGGCAATAACTCACAGCTAATATCAAAATGTAAATGTCCCAGCGAACCTGTTCTCAACACAGCAGTTAAACCAAACAGGAAAAACACAGCATGAAGGCAACAATACACAACATTTATATCTCATCTTCATCCCTTTAACCCTTTATGGGGCTCTCATCAAAATACTCAGTGTGATTGAAGATATTTTAAGTCTTGAGGTGTTTAAATAAGAGACAATTTATCTGCTATTGACATGTAAGATTGACCAAAACCACACAAATCCAACCACTTCTACCACACATTATCTATCAAATTGTCGGCACATTTCCCAAACCTGAGAGACACACACACACACACACACACACACACACACACACACACACACACACACACACACACACACACACACACACACACACACACACACACACACACACACACAGCGATAAATAATCACAGGTTTAACAGTTTTGGTCGTACAGTGTGTGGTGTACAGCCACTCGGCAACATCAACACGCCACACAAGAACCAATTTCCCAGGCAAACGTCCCCAGATCAGACGGGAAATCTCAAAAACCTCACGAGTGTGAGGATCCTTCTGTTGAAGCTCCTCCTCCTGTTCCTGAGAGGAGGAGCTCCTGATGAATCTCCTCCTGTTGCTGAGAGGAGGAGCTCCTGCTGAAGCTCCTCCTCCTGTTCCTGAGAGGAGGAGCTCCTGCTGAAGCTCCTCCTCCTGTTCCTGAGAGGAGGAGCTCCTGATGAAGCTCCTCCTGTTGCTGAGAGGAGGAGCTCCTGTTGAAGCTCCTCCTCCTGTTCCTGAGAGGAGGAGCTCCTGCTGAAGCTCCTCCTCCTGTTCCTGAGAGGAGGAGCTCCTGATGAATCTCCTCCTGTTGCTGAGAGGAGGAGCTCCTGTTGAAGCTCCTCCTCCTGTTCCTGAGAGGAGGAGCTCCTGATGAATCTCCTCCTCCTGTTGCTGAGAGGAGCGACACAACACCACGGTCTTTTAACGACCTCATTAAAAGACCGTGATGTTGTGTCGCACCGTCGGTTCAATAAACCAGTTAACAAATCAACCAGTGAGCAAAGCGGTTCATGTAAACAACAACGGAGGGTTACGGCTGATGAAATAATTTAATATTGCGTGAAAGTCTAGAGTGACGTCATCACGACCAATCAGCAGACGGCGCCGTCGCTCCTCCTCACAGCCCCGTTCCACCATGCTAGGCACCTCAACGGATGGGGAGCAGAAAGTCGTACCCAGCGGTCCTGGGTTCTTTCAGTAACATCCTCAGTTTTAAAGTCGGACGGTGTGAAACCCCGTCCCGCCCCACGACGCTCCGAGACAGGAAGTGCAGTGGAACTGTTCCTTTTGTCTCTTCCTGTTCCAAGACTAAAATCTGTTCTGGCACCAGAAGCTCTCAGTGACATCGTACCGTCAGTCAAAGCTGCCAGACAGGACAAGGGCGAAAAATAAATAAATAAATAAAGATGGCAGTGAAGTCGACAGATTTCTGTCTAGTCAGCAGCCTATCAGACATGTCCATCCTGGATGTTTTGCATTGTGCTGCACTTTGTGATTCTCTGTCGGTACAAATGCAGATTTCTGCCCAGCACAGCCCAGTGCCTGGCTGAAGGGCTCCGGGGAAGCAGGAAGGAATTGCTGGGATTTCAGAGATCATTATCACTTCTGTTGGTGTTTGTGTTGTTGTGCTGTGGTTTAACAGCTAATATCCTGTGGTACACGCAGAGGCCCGGGGGGGGGGGGGGGGGGGGGGGGTCCTTCACAGCAGATCTCAGACAAGGGGGGGTCACAGGCCACCTTTCAGGATATAATGAAGTACACTTCATATGTTCCTGCTGGCGGGGCCACATCATTAGAGGACTCATAATTACTGTAAAAGCCACTCTCTTAATGACGATGGTGACGCAGCTGCGGCGCTGCAGCTCTTCCTGACTGTCACTCAGCTGCATGAGGTGGCGGCTCACTAACATCACGCAACCATTTCCCCCAACAGCCTTTCTTTGGCGTCCTTCGGCGTGGCCAGCATCAACTCAACCAGCAGCCGGACTTTCCTCCGTTGAGAGAGTCCGAAATCATGGAACAATCAATGCTTTTGGCTCAGAAGAGCGTAAAAACTGATGATTTAATGTTCACGTGACCTTCAGGTGCTCTTCAGTGAGGAAAGACTCACCCAGTTGCGTTCTGGACGACGAGTCAGTCAGTCAGGAGTGTTTTCAATTTGCAGCAGCTGATTGAATTCCATTGATTGAACCTTGTGTGATTGATTCCAGCTCGGACCTCTGAACCTGCTGAAAGTTTCAGCTGGCAGGAGAAGAAAGTGTGATCCTCATTTCAAATGCACTGCTGAGTGTGTAATACTGTGGCCAGTAATGAAAGTCTGCTTCATGACAAGGTGAGACAAGGAATCAACCGCGAGGCTGGGAGACGGTTTACAACTCATTCAAGAAAAGACAAGTCAACATGCTGATTCCCTGACATGGGGGACAACAGGGACGTTTGACACTCATTGATTGGTTTCCTATCGTCGTGTTTGTCGACACCCCCTGAAAGGAGGGCGGTTCCCAAACAAGGGATCCTGGTTTCTCACTACTTCTCATCAGAAATGATTGGAAAAACAACAACAATAAAAAAAAGTGAAGTGTAAAACCACTGAAACACATTTTAATAATTCATAAGGGGGAAGTGGAAAAGCTACAACCATAATCAATCCATCATTAATCACAAGCTTTAGCTGACAGACCTTTGTTGTGAAATTCGTTCATAAATCTAACGAGAACCAGCAGTTGAAGTTGGAACTTTCCTTATATATCATATCCTTTCCTGCAGCTTTTAGTTTGGTAGAGTTTGGAGTTGTGAAGCTGAATGAAGGATTTCTGTCATAATGTAAAAACAACGTTACATAAGCAGAGTGTCTGTGGAAGGTCGTCAGAGCAGAACCTTCCTGGTTCTCAGTCCTGTCAGACTGGACTGAGAACCTTCCTGGTTCTCAGTCCAGTCAGACTGGATGTTTCCTCCTCCAGTCTGAGGAGCGACCAGGTTTACCCCAGTGGACTGCTCTCTGTTTATTCCTCTGCCCCCCTCCTCCTCTCCTCCTCCTCCTCCTCTCCTCCTCTTCCTCCTCTCCTCTCCTCTCCTCTCCTCTCCTCTCCTCTCCTCTCCTCTCCTCCTCTCCTCCTCTCCTCCTCTCCTCTCCTCTGGCATTAGGAGTCCTGCTCAGTTGTCTCTGTGTCCCATCTTAAATGTGTCCTTTGGTCCCCGACAGCACCACAGTCCAGAGACAGACCCTGGTCCTGCAGGGAGCCTGGTCCTGCAGGGAGCCTGGTCCTACAGGGAGCCTGGTCCTACAGGGAGCCTGGTCCTGCAGGGAGCCTGGTCCTACAGGGAGCCTGGTCCTGCAGGGAGCCTGGTCCTACAGGGAGCCTGGTCCTGCAGGGAGCCTGGTCCTACAGGGAGCCTGGTCCTGCTGGGAGCCTGGTCCTGCAGGGAGCCTGGTCCTACAGGGAGCCTGGTCCTACAGGGAGCCTGGTCCTGCTGGGAGCCTGGTCCTGCAGGGAGCCTGGTCCTGCTGGGAGCCTGGTCCTGCTGGGAGCCTGGTCCTGCAGGGAGCCTGGTCCTGCTGGGAGCCTGGTCCTACAGGGAGCCTGGTCCTACAGGGAGCCTGGTGCTGCAGGGAGCCTGGTCCTACAGGGAGCCTGGTGCTGCAGGGAGCCTGGTCCTACAGGGAGCCTGGTCCTGCAGGGAGCCTGGTCCTACAGGGAGCCTGGTCCTACAGGGAGCCTGGTCCTGCTGGGAGCCTGGTCCTGCAGGGAGCCTGGTCCTACAGGGAGCCTGGTCCTACAGGGAGCCTGGTCCTACAGGGAGCCTGGTCCTGCTGGGAGCCTGGTCCTGCAGGGAGCCTGGTCCTACAGGGAGCCTGGTCCTACAGGGAGCCTGGTCCTGCTGGGAGCCTGGTCCTGCAGGGAGCCTGGTCCTGCTGGGAGCCTGGTCCTGCTGGGAGCCTGGTCCTGCAGGGAGCCTGGTCCTGCTGGGAGCCTGGTCCTACAGGGAGCCTGGTGCTGCAGGGAGCCTGGTGCTGCAGGGAGCCTGGTCCTACAGGGAGCCTGGTGCTGCAGGGAGCCTGGTCCTACAGGGAGCCTGGTCCTACAGGGAGCCTGGTGCTGCAGGGAGCCTGGTCCTACAGGGAGCCTGGTCCTGCAGGGAGCCTGGTCCTGCTGGGAGCCTGGTCCTGCTGGGAGCCTGGTCCTGCTGGGAGCCTGGTCCTACAGGGAGCCTGGTCCTACAGGGAGCCTGGTCCTGCAGGGAGCCTCGTCCTACAGGGAGCCTGGTCCTGCAGGGAGCCTGGTCCTACAGGGAGCCTGGTCCTGCAGGGAGCCTGGTCCTACAGGGAGCCTGGTCCGACAGGGAGCCTGGTCCTGCAGGGAGCCTGGTCCTGCTGGGGGCCTGGTCCTGCTGGGAGCCTGGTCCTGCTGGGAGCCTGGTCCTGCAGGGAGCCTGGTCCTGCTGGGAGCCTGGACGACACCGTCAGGAAACATGACTCCTGCTCAGGCCTCAGGCCTGGTTCTGACCACCACATCCAGTGTGCTCCTGATTCCACCAAGACAAAGACAAATCAGTCAAACTGTCCTGGCTGTGAGGACACACCCTGTACCTTCCTGTTCACATGGTCTCTCCACAGTCCCTGTGAGCTGCAGCATCTGTGGCTGTTCTGAGTGCAGCTGCCGTCTCACTTCTTCATCACTTCTGCTTCAGCTTGAAAAGAACAACTCGGAGAAATAATGTCGATATTTTCGGTTTTGTAAAATCATTTGCAGACCATAAAAGGTACATCAACCTCATTTCTGACTTGCTGCTCCTGGTTGCAGTTTGCAAAGCAGAGGACGTGTCCTGCATCTGTTCAGCTCAATAAAGCTGCTTACAGCTTTTCACATTATCAGCAACACACAACTCGGCTTTAACATATAAGAATTGATTATTATTGCACAATATAGTGGGAGAGTATTGACGGTGCATTAAAAGCTCCAGTCGTTGGACACAGTGGACTGACAACCATCCAGGCTTCAGCTGGATTTGACCGGTGTGTCACATGTCAGTCATCGCTGGTCTTCACTCTTCCAACTGTCACAACGGCAGATAAAGTCGAGCCGGGGTCTGGAACCTGCAGCCCTGAACCACATGTGCCTCTTCAGCTTCTCCGCCGTGGCCACATGAGGCTTTCACTAAGTTACATGTACATAATCATGGTCTCTTATTGTCTCTCATTTCAGACAATAGCCATTTTCAAAAGAAATCTTAACTCTTGGCTAGAAAAGGCTTTGAAAAAGGTCAAACTAAAATGGGGGGAAATCGTTAAAACCACAAGAAATGGAAAACAAAATGCAAAAACACTTTTAGAAAACATAAAATAACTGCCATTTTATAAAACAAAAAGGCTTAAAAATGAAATAAACAAAACAGGCAGCACTTTTTACAAAGGAGCCAAACTTGTGAAAACAGTTACATTATCTGAATAATGCAGAAAAAGAAGGGTGAAACTACTCAAATGAGGTAAAAAAAAGTCAGAAATTGAAATGTTTTCCACCTGAATTGAAACTGAAACTTCAGAATTCCCAAACAAGACACAGTTTCTGTGTTTGTGTCATATATGAAGTTCTCTGAGCCTCCAAACACGTGGTCCAGTTAAAGGTGTACAGGAGGATTTTCCCGAATTTGAGGAAGGACTCGCCCTCTCCACCTTTTGAAAAAATGCACATGCGCAACGCTCTCCCTGCTCCGAGACGGAACGCCTACTAGAACGTGACGAGCCCAGTTCTCCTCCTGCACGCTCTGTTTACAAGTCACAAGTCGGCAAAACAAACTAATCAACCCTGGAAAGTTACAAAATAGACGTAGAGAACCTTTACTGGAAGTGATTTGAAATGGATTTCTCCAAATAGAAGCCAAACTTTCCCTGTGGAGTAGAAACTTGGCGACTGAAGCGTCAGTGGGAAGCCCAACCTGGGCTTTCAGCGCCATCGTGTGAAACAATCTCCCAAAAACACTCTGGTCTTGTTTCTCTCTTCCCAAGCCTTTCTCTTCTTCTCATACACTTCCAAGACACTCTTTCTCTTGTGACCCTCTGCCATTTTCAAAGTACCCGGTGAGAACTGCAAGCTCGCTGAAGGCGTAGCTCACCATAGACACCTGAAAGCTCGCATGCGCAGAAAGTGAAAACTAATAGATCCACGCTACCTGGGGACGAGCATGTACGACGGCCTTACGTCACCAGAATGATTGACAATTGGGAGGACCAATAGTCTTGATGATCCACCCGGAAATAGAAGATCCTCTACTACACCTTTAAACTTCATGTTAAATCATTGAAATAGCTCTTTTGGTGATAAAGGTTGTTGACCACTGGTAAGACGGCCTGTCTGTCTGTCTGTCTGTGGTCTGTCTGTGGTCTGTCTGTCTGTCGTCTGTCTGTGGTCTGTCTGTGGTCTGTCATCTGTCTGTCGTCTGTCTGTCTGTCGTCTGTCTGTCTGTCGTCTGTCTGTCCGTGTCTCCACGACCTCCTGCACACTGTGTCTTGTGTTCTCCTACTCCTTCACAATGTCAATATGTGAGACTCTCTACCTGCCCTACCCTACCCTACCCTACCCTACCCTATTGTTGGACCAGGTCTTCCACTGCAGGTCGTCTGAAGATGAAAGGCGACAATCAAGCTTTGAGATCCTTTTAGCTTTGTTGTTTTTCCATGTGAAGAATCAAATCTGTGTTTCAGAGGAAGACTGGACTGAAAATATGAAGTGATGTCAGTGGTGGTGCCCTCACTGACCGTCTGTACAGCAGATGTCTCTGTGTGTGTGTGTGTGTGTGTGTGTGCGCAGTGTGCCAGGAGACGGTGCGGAGCTGAAAGAATGTGTGAACGCTGCCCAGTGTGTGATTGAACGGCCGTCCAGACTGTTCCTACCAGCCTCAGCCCCTCCAGGGGAAGCGTCAGCAGGTTTTTCCTCCCCAGTCCCAGGAAGAACACAAAGTGCGTTGGATTCCAGGCTCCTGGTGACCAAACGTCAGGGAGAAAAGAATGTCTGGATCACACAATGATACTCACTTTTGTCCTGCATGTCGTCAACAGGATTTCCAGCATTATAGACATTTATTTCTGTTTTCATACTTGGAGCCTAAAGAAAGGAAGTACACATGAAAGCAAAGTTCCCCAAAAGCTAGTGAGTAGATGAAGAACTCTGAAGTGTCCAGTTGTCCAACACAAAAAGCAGTGGATGTGCTGTTTGTGCCTCTGCTTGCCTCAGCGTCGCCTCCAGCTTCTGTCCCACTTCCTGTCGGAGTCGGTCGTTAATCCAGGACGACCTCAGTTCTCTGGCCTCATAACGAAAGACTTTCCACGTCGTTCCACAGCCACTTCAATACAGCTGCTCCTTGTAGAGCTGCAGGCTGCAGGTTCCTACATTACGTCAGCTTGTCTTTCTTGTTTGGGGTTTTATTCACTTGTAACTTCAACTAAATTTGAAATAAAAACCCACCAGACCAGTCCGGAATGTTTCCTGCTCACACTCATCACTTTCTCACCAGTTTTTAATATATCTTAATTAAGAGAAGGAATTAAAAGTAAATGTAAATACACATTCAGGAAAACCACAGCAATTCTTTAGTTTTCTTGCGGAGAAAAGAACGAGAAAAAAGATAATTCTGATCAAGACATTTAACCTTCACAAGAAGCTCAAATGCAGATGTAACCCCACGATGAAGCAAGTCAGAGATTCTCAGGTAAGGTTATCTAAATGGAGGTTTGACAAGGAGGCCGGCTGTAAACAGGTGTGACGGTTTAATAACTGGTAGATTCCACTCCAAAAGAAGCACACGACAACACATCTTCATTTTAAGTTTGAATTAGTATTTGTTTTTTCAGTTTCATTCTTTTCCAAGCCAACGTTTCATTTGAAATAACAAAAACAAAGGTACAGATCAGCCACAACATTACCTGACATCTCAGAAACAATCAAATAAAAAACAAAAGACAAAAAGGTTGGTACCAAATAAATGTCACCTCTGAGGGAACTCAAATTAAGGTTCTTAACACTCAGTGTCCATAAAAAACGGTACCCAATGTGACCGTTGTGGCTGTTAGACGAGGAGGATCAGGTAGTCAGGAACCAGGTAACCAGGAACCAGGTAATCAGGAACCAGGTAATCAGGAACCAGGGACCAGGTAATCAGGAACCAGGTAATCAGGAACCAGGTAATCAGGAACCAGGTAATCAGGAACCAGGGACCAGGTAATCAGGAACCAGGAACCAGGTAATCAGGGACCAGGTAACCAGGAACAGGTAATCAGAAACCAGGTAATCAGGAACCAGGGACCAGGTAATCAGGAACCAGGTAATCAGGAACCAGGTAATCAGGAACCAGGTAATCAGGAACCAAGAACCAGGTAACCAGGAACCAGGAACCAGGTAATCAGGAACCAGGGACCAGGTAATCAGGAACCAGGAAATCAGGAGCCAGGTAATCAGGAACCAGGTAATCAGGAACCAGGGACCAGGTAATCAGGAACCAGGTAATCAGGAACCAGGTAATCAGGAACCAGGTACCAGGTAATCAGGAACCAGGAACCAGGTAATCAGGAACCAGGTAATCAGGAACCAGGGACCAGGTAATCAGGAACCAGGAACCAGGTAATCAGGAACCAGGTAATCAGGAACCAGGTAATCAGGAACCAGGTACCAGGTAATCAGGAACCAGGAACCAGGTAATCAGGAACCAGGTAATCAGGAACCAGGGACCAGGTAATCAGGAACCAGGTAATCAGGAACCAGGGCAAATGAAAGGGAATCCAGCTTCAGCAGAACCAAGGATCAGATCCAGACGAATCCTCTATAAAAAAACAAACCAAAACCGGTGTGACTGTATTGCAGGATAAAACGGTAAAATAACAGTCACACAGAGATCTCAGTGGGACATGTTTCTTTATCCACATTAACCACACCCACTTCTGGTTTCTGACCATCACACATCCTCTGCGGGACACCCCTGAGAAACAAGCTCCGTCAAGCTGGTTTGTTAGGAACCAGCAGAAAAAACTCTTAAACCAGGACTATGAGAATAAAATGATTTCCTCGCAATCTCATAGAAAAAGAGCGATTGCTTCATTTGTGATGATATATATGGAGCTTACCAGACAAATTCAAGTCCTTTATCTTAAGTTTGCCCAACAGCTGTTGACTCTTGTTTGGTGCATTGGTGGATTAACGTAAATTGTTTAAATTTATTTATGATACAGACGTAAATTGACTGTCCTTACGTACGTCACCAAGCAGAACCTTCCCGGAGGCACTAAAAGCTTTGGCCATGAACAAATGCATGTCCTTACAAATGTGAACCCATTTTATGTATTTCTAATATTCTTACAAACACAAATTTCCTTTCTTTATGAATGTAGTCTAACTAACTAACTAACTAACTAACTACTCTAGAATACATGTTTGACTGGTTCGGTCCAGGATGTTTCTAAACACTCACATTTTCCCACCCGAAGAAGAAAACTCCCACCGTGCTGCCTTCAGGTGCAGTGGGAAATATTGGTACTGGACGAGAAACCAGTTACAGGAAGATTTAAGAGTCACGTTTCACAAAGCAGTAAATCTGCAAGGTATGTAAAAATTATTTATATAATTCATGAATTATTTTCAGTGATTTATTACCTGTAAGTCATCTATTTATGTGTAATTATAATGAATACAAATTATTTATATAATTCATGAATTATTTTCATTGATTTATTACTGCCAGTAATGTATTACTTCAGTAATTTACTACTAAATGTGACTCAGTATTCTTTTTCCACTTTTCTGAGATGGACATGTATATATGACTAATGAAAGGCTGATAACTCAGTTTTGATTTCCGCAGTTTGACATTGGGGCCCTGGTGATGCTCTGGACAATATTTATGAGGAGTTTTGAGATCATTTGAGAAACCACATCATGTATTTTCTTTTATATGTTCGTAATCACATATCATAAGAAAACAAAAACAGACATTCTTCATCATTCTTGAATCAGCTGTAAGGAAGAGGATTCTGCCCCCCCCCCCCTCAAAGTGTTGGTAGTTTTTTCATTCAGATTGGATCTGAGTTTTTTCCCTAAGAAGTTGATTGTTTGTCAGGTTGATCTTAGAGCTGGACCTAAAGTCAGACTCAGACTGAGGAGATCAGTTCCGAGAGTTTATTATCAGACGTTTTTACTGGAACCAGCTGAAGATAATCGAAGGACCAAGACAGGAGGAGGTCAGGAGCAGAAGTCCAAAACAGGAGGAGCAAACCAAGAACGTAGGAGGAAAAGTTCTGGACCACATGAGACCAAGTACAAAACAATCAGTTGAGACACACGGGGAGAGAAATGAATCGAGTGAATCAAACAAACAAAGGAAAGACAAGTCAATGAAGACATGGACAAGACTAACAACACTGGATTCTTTTGTTTCTCCATGAACGACACTTTTTCCTATGAATTCTGACTTTTCCCCCAGAATCCTTACATTTGCCTTCTGAATCCTGATTTTTCTCCTATCTGAGTCACGACCCCCCCCCCCCCCCCCACCAGGAACTCTTATTCTGTTTAGACTTTTTCTCCTCTGACCCCACCCCCCATGACACCCATCCATCTGAATCCTGACTTTCTGTGTCATGACTTCCCCCTATCTTTGTAATGAGTCTTGCCTTATGAACCATGGATTTCCCCTCTGAATTGTGACGTTTCCGTCCCAGAATTCTGAGATCGTACAAATAATTTTGAAAGAATATATTTTGGATGACCTTATGACCTCGACCTGTAAGTTGTGACGTCGTCGGGCTGACTTTACTCGCAGAAATGGGCCATTTCCGAGCAGTGCCTGAAGGCAGCATTCGGTCACGCCTCTTCCGAGCTCTGATTGGCTGTTACGGAGCAGCTGTGGCCTCCTATTGGCTGCTGTGTGTCCACCGAGTCCCCTCCTCTACCTTTGTCAGCTCGTGCTCTCCCGTTGAAACGGCCGCTTGTTGTTTCCCGGGGCTGTAAGAGGAAGTTCCGTGGCCGGACCCAGGACCAGGACCAGGACCAGGACCAGGACCAGGCTCAGGACGCCGCGAGGAGAACCGGGGAGGGACTGAACTTGGTCTCCGGCTCGTGGCGGCACCGAGCGCCGGTTGGGATCCGCCGCAGTCCAGGGAGGACGGAGGACGGAGTCCAGCACACCCAGAGATGGTCTCCTGGCCGCGGGGAGCTCCAGCCACACCGCCGCTCTGAGCCGCCGAGGACCGCCCGGAGCCTCCTCGTCCCCCCCCCGCAGAAGCAGCAGCGTCCCCCCGGGACCGAGCGCCACCATGCCGGACCACATCTCCGTGTCAGAGTTCGTGGCGGAGACCAATGAAGACTATAAATCCCCCACCGCGTCCAACTTCACCACCAGGATGTCCCACTGCAGGAGCACCGTGTCCGGCCTGGAGGAGGTGAGTCAGACCCCCCCCCCCCTCTGTTCCCCCCCCCCGGAGGCTTCCTGCTGCATCAGCAGTCTTTACATCCACACCTGATAGAACCTCTGCTTCTCCTCCACAACTCTGGTTCTGCAGACAAACTGCCCCCCCGCAGGGCAGGGTCCAGGTCTTCTGTCCCCCCGCAGGGCAGGGTCCAGGTCTTCTGCCCCCCAGAACTTCCTGGTCCAGAGGTTTTATTGTAGAACTCAGAGGTTTATGTCCTGCAGACAGTCCTGAGCTAGGAATCATGGGATGTGTACAGTTTTCTTGGTTTTATACATGTATTACATCATTTAGTTAAACAGTTTAAATTAACTTGATGTTTACTGGTTTGTTTTGTGAATTTAAAAAGTGTCAAGTAGAATTTGATCCTGAAACACATTTAAAATGTGATTCAGTGAGTGAAACGTACCTGGTGGATATTCAGGGGACTGAGCTTGGTCTGGAGGTCCTCTTCAGTCCACCCCCCTCCCCCCCAGGAAGGAACCCAGCCCACAATAGTCTAACCTCCACATTAAGACCCCTGAGTTCCACCTAATAGATGGTGGAAGATTTAAATCTGGACATTTGACCTGAAAAGTTGAAGAAACAAGTTGTGTGAGCAGCTGAACGTCTTCTGAGCCTCTGATGGTGGGAAGCCGTCTGGTCTCTGGTGGTCTCTGACAGTCTCTGGTGGTCTCTGACAGTCTCTGACGGTCTCTGACGCTCTATGTGGTCTCTGGTGGTCTCTGATGGTCTCTGGCTTTGTTTAAACCTCCATCACACCCTCAGGAGCTTCAATCTGGCCTCAGTTGGTTTGGTCTTCTGTATGGGGGCGTTTCAGTCCAGGGTCCAGGGGGGTCTATGGCCAGGGGCTTCCTGGTTCTTCCAGAGTTGAAGTTGTGAAAGAGAAACGATGTGATGAATAAATATTAAAGTCCCAGTGAAACGTAAAACACTACTTTGTAAAAGACGATAGTTGTGGTTCTACTTGTAAGGTTCCTCCGACTCTGCCCCACCACTGTCGTCGCAAAACAAAGTTATTTAAATTTTGAATCTCCAGCCGAGGAAGTCGGGGGAATCCTTCTTCTTCGTGGGCCATTGTGGGCGGAGCCTATGTGTGACATCACGAGTTGTGCAGATCTCGATCTGTTGTGTTTATATCGGCTAGTTTCCTCTTAAATATCCAAGTTTTTACAGTGTTTTGAAGTTATAGTCGGCGTTTTATGAGCCTTGATGAAAGATTGAGCCTGGAAGAGACCAGAGAGAAAAGGAGCCGCTAGCTTGCGCCGCTAGCGGCTAGCGGGAGCTGCTAGCTAGCTCGTGCCGCTAGTAGCCGATCAAGTAATACCTGGACTCATCTTCGGTGATTCCAGTCAGAAAAGCTCTTGGACGTGTTGGATCCAGGAAGCCGGTCGTTCTGCCAAAAGTCAGGACTCAAAGCCTCAAAGGTGAAAAGTGGCGGCTGCTGAGGCGAGGAGACGAGGACGAATGGAGGACGAAGCGTCTTCTGCTTCCTCAAACATGTTCCAGACGGGGTCACCGATGGCAGAACCACCTTCTGTGTCTTCTTCATCAATCACTGGGTTTGAAATGACCATGATGATGAAATATGGTTAAATTCAGCCTCTTCGTGGTCAAAACTCTGATCCTCCATAATGTAAACACAACTTGGGCGTGTGCACAACTCGTGATGTCACTCTATTATTGTCAGAAGCTCCGCCCAGCAGAGGAAATACCAACGTTTATCGGCTATTTTCTCTCAGATTGTCGTGTTTTAACATTTTACCTTCAGCCAGTTAGCAGGAAAACGTTCTAGAAGAGACACCAGAGAGTTTTGGAGGTCGAACGTTCATTTCACTGGGATTTGAAGTCGTCACTGAGGTGATGCTTCTGATGTTTCGGTGAAGCCGGTCTTCTTCCCAGTCGGAGCTCTTCAATGATGCTTTTCTTTTGAAAATGATGGAAACGCAGACAGGAAATAAAAAGAGGTAAAAGCAGTGTGACTGCATGACCTTTTAATATTTACCCAAAGTGGTGTTGAAGACATGACTTGGTAAACTGGTGCTTTGAGATCACAATGTGAATTTGTTCACATTCCTTAACTTTATAAAGATTATATAAAACTGAACATGTTGTATCCTGTAAGTGGCATGTTATTGATATATTTATATGAATACACACATTCCTTAACTTTATAAACATATAAAACTGAACATGTATCCTGTAAGTGGCAGGTTATTGATATATTTATATTAAAACACACATTCCTGCCATGTGTTTTGACAGCAGTTGTGTGAAGAGTTAACCAGCAGCAGGTCGACCACAATCACTGGTTCGTGTTTGACTCGTCAATTCAGATGTTTAGTGTTGTTGTAGTGTGAACTTGTTGTTGTTGTTGTTTCTCTTTGACCTCCAGGCCGGAGCGCAGGGAACACAAGGTGTTATTGTTGGAACAATGAGACCTTGCTGCTCCGTCTGTTTGACCAATTAAATGCAGCCGTGTGTCAGGAACACTTCCTGCTATTGTCTGCAGGCCTGGCTGGAATCTCTCTCTCTCACACACACACACACACACGCACACACACACACACACACACACACACACACACACACACACACACACGCACACACACACAGGCGTGCCGAAGCGGCATGCATCATTATACTTTACGAAAAACGTTAAAAAAGAAATCTTAAGTTAAATTCAAACGGACCAACGACTCCTCGGCTCCTTTGACGTTTGGCGTCTTCACGAACGTTCCTCGTACATGAAAACCTGCAGATTTCAGACATTCTACTGATACTGACCTTCACAATAAAAGCTCAGTGGAGTTTTTAAGCTTCAGCTGACGCTGGGGAGCCGGGAGATTTGATTAAAATCTTCTTTTTGCCTCAAGACTTTTCTCACACAGTTTTTATTGACGTGTCATGGAGGAGATGTGCAGCGCTGCTGGTTCTTCCTGGTTCTTCCTGGTTCTTCCTGGTTCTTCCTGGTTCCAGAGGCCTGTCACCATGACACATTAGGCTGGACAATAAATTGTCCCAGAAATTATTGATAAATGGCAAGTCTGTATGATATCACATGGCTTTTTATTTATGAACAATGGTCTTTGCACACATGAAACTTCAGCACTGTGTGTTTTGCTTTCATGTTCCTGCTCACCAACGGCTGTCAGTCATATTTTAATCATTTAAATGTTGTTCTCCGTTGAGACGTGGAGATTCTAGTGTCTTCACACTGTTACCAACATATATTAGTCCCGAGCGACACGTCAAACTTCTCTATTTGTAACCCCAGGCTGGTAAACCCTTGTTTTTAAAATGATTATTCAGGTAATTATTGTATGGAATAGTTGACTATTCTCTCAGACGTTTCCTCGGCTCCGTTAGTCGACCTTCATTGGTGAACTAACGTTCATGTAGTGAACCATGATGCTAAGCTAGCAAACGTCAGTCTAGTGCCGTGGTCTCCGGCCCTGGTCCTCGAGGGCCCCTGTCCTGCAGGTTTTTGTTCTGTCCCAGTCGGGAGGCTCGTTAGTGGGCTTTTTCACAACCTTGATGCTGACGTCATCATTAGATCTAATCTAATGGTCTAATGTGTTTCACTGGGAAACGACCACAGCGGACTGAGCTAACGCTAATCATGACTTGTCAAACGCAACGTTGAACAGAAACGTCTGTTACTACAATCTGCTAGCTAGCGTAGCTCGCAGCTCTACATTATGGTGGAGCTTGTGGCGAGATAGCCGCGTTCTGCTAGCTGTAAGTTGGCCACCCTTACCATTCATGCTAGCCTTAGATGCTATTTCTAGCTAACGTTAGCTAAACACAGCTGTTTAGCCACTAGCTAACATTAGCTAAACACAGCTGTTTAGCCACCAGCTACCAACAGTAACCAAACACAACCACAGCTAGCTAGCACCACCGCGGTGCGCCGAGCTCAAGCTCACGTTGCTCAATTGAAAGTAAATGAATTTAGGAAACGTTGGCGACGGTAACGTTCCTTCCTTCTGTCCTCCGGCGTCACGAGTGACAACGAGACGCCTGAGAGCTGGTTGGAGACGCGTCTCGTCCTCCATGCTGGTTTGTTGTGGTCACTCAGCGTGGCGGGTTGGCGTGGCAACGAGCCCACTTACGGATTTGAAGTCTGATTTTTTTTAGAACGGAGTTGTCGACGGTGTCGATGCGTCGCTACAGACCTCGTAATCCCAAAGTTTTTTTTACTAGCATAATGATAGTGTCGTTACAGGCGCTGCATTGCCGGTCCAACAGGAGAGCGCAAAACATCCAAGATGGCGGCAAAATGCGTTCAATGTACTTTGAAATCCAATCCTTCAAACCAATAATGCTGAAACAAATTGTCATGGACGAGTTGTCCGGGTTTGCAGTTTTTCCAACCGCCACACTGGCTGTGTTCACAGTCTCATTCTGATTGCATTACTCTGGAATGCACCGTCATTTTAAAGCTTTTTGTGGTAATTTAATATGTTCATAAGATATAATAGGTCCACAAAACCACAACCCTGGACGACTCGTCCACAACAATTTGTTTCAGCATTATTGATTTGAGAGATTGGATTTCAAAGTATATTTGACACATTTTCGTTTTTTTATTACTTTATTTTTCCACTTTATAGTCGTTCAAAACAAGTACAAAGAATACAACACGATTAATATACAAAAACACAAAAATAGTAATACTAAAAATATAAAATAATATAATAATATATTTATAATAATATAAAAATAATAGTAAACCAGCAAAAAGAACTATTAATAAAGTAACGGGGAGGAAAAGAGTTTTAGTTTCGTCTGCCATTTTTAAAGGGTATAAATGGCCTTAATGTCAAATACAACAATTGGCGCCGCCTTTGCAGCACACCATATCTGATTATTTACTTTGGACAGTGCAGGACAATAAACACAGAGGGAACCCAAGCATGACAACGACAAACAACAAAAACACTTCCACCCCCGTCCGATAAACCTCTTCACCAAAACAAGTCCCAATATACATATAATCAACAGCCGATACATAATTAACACCAATTCATAGTATTCATGTGTTGTCCATTTCTTCTATAAACCATTTTTTTAAACTAAAAATGGTCCATGTTCCTCATGTTGTGAGTTATCTGCTCATTCAGTTTTACTTCTTGTAGAACATTGATCCACTCTCCATCCAGTGCATTACTTTTTTCCACTCCTTTGTTGTGGTCTTCAAGGCTGCAATCCTAAGAATTTGAAAAACAAATATTTGACACATTGTGAAGGATTATTAAGTGTATTTGACACAAAAACACAAGATATCTCAGTGTATTTGACACATTGTGAAGGATTATTAAGTGTATTTGACACAAAAACACAAGATATCTCAGTATATTTGACACATTGTGAAGGATTATTAAGTGTATTTGACACAAAAACACAAGATATCTCAGTATATTTGACACATTGTGAAGGATTATTAAGTGTATTTGACACAAAAACACAAGATATCTCAGTATATTTGACACATTGTGAAGGATTATTAAGTGTATTTGACACAAAAACACAAGATATCTCAGTATATTTGACACATTGTGAAGGATTATTAAGTGTATTTGACACAAAAACACAAGATATCTCAGTGTATTTGACACATTGTGAAGGATTATTAAGTGTATTTGACACAAAAACACAAGATTTCTCAGTGTATTTGACACATTGTGAAGGATTATTAAGTGTATTTGACACAAAAACACAAGATATCTCAGTGTATTTGACACATTGTGAAGGATTATTAAGTGTATTTGACACAAAAACACAAGATATCTCAGTATATTTGACACATTGTGAAGGATTATTAAGTGTATTTGACACAAAAACACAAGATATCTCAGTATATTTGACACATTGTGAAGGATTATTAAGTGTATTTGACACAAAAACACAAGGTATCTCAGTGTATTTGACACATTGTGAAGGATTATTAAGTGTATTTGACACAAAAACACAAGATATCTCAGTGTATTTGACACATTGTGAAGGATTATTAAGTGTATTTGACACAAAAACACAAGATATCTCAGTATATTTGACACATTGTGAAGGATTATTAAGTGTATTTGACACAAAAACACAAGATATCTCAGTGTATTTGACACATTGGGAAGGATTATTAAGTGTATTTGACACAAAAACACAAGATATCTCAGTATATTTGACACATTGTGAAGGATTATTAAGTGTATTTGACACAAAAACACAAGATATCTCAGTGTATTTGACACAATAATAAGCAGTAAAGTTCAAAATCTTCATAGACGAGGCTTCACGTGTTGCGTTCAGGTGCTGGTTAAAGTGTGGGAAACTGCAGGGTGACAGTGTGAGGCTGTGCGGGGCTCAGTGGCAGTAGAGACCAGATCAGTGCCAGACAGGAAGTGTTGGATGTTTTACATTGTTGTCCTCTGAACTGCAGTAAGATTTGTCAGGTCGCCTCCAGCCTCTCCTATTGGACCAGCAGCTCACGTGACTCATCACAATAACAACAATATCATTACTATTAAAGATAGTACCCACTTTAAACACTGTTGTTTGTTTTTTTTTTAACTGCAGGATTACAAATGGAGAACTTCTGACATCGAGCTCATTTTCTCCAAAATATTGTGAAATCTCCGTGAACCAGTTTGCTGAGGGTTCTGATGTGGACCAGTTCCTCCTCACCCTTCATGTAAATCATGAAACCAGCAGCTCCAGAGGGTTTACCTGCAGGTTGAGGACGACTGTCCAATCGTCTGGATTTCAGCGTCCTCAGGTCTTGTGACTCTTACTAAACTGACTGAGGGTTTAACGGCGTGATTTATTTCTTTCTAAACTGAACTGGATCTCACATGAGCTACATTAGACGCTAGTTTTCAACTCCTGACTCCCTCCAGGGAGTGTGTGTGTGCTCGTGGGTTTTCCTTTGTAAAAGCACAGCAATAAAAACCTGTTTATCCAGTAAGAGGATGTTGGGCTTTGTGTGGTACCCCTCCCCCTCTGGGTACTTGGTAGGGGAGCTTTGGGATCCATTCACAAATACCCACCTCTCCAGTACTGGGACAGCCCGCAGCCAGCAAGGGCTGAAGCACAGCTTTACAGCTTTTCCACCCTTCAAGTTACTTTTTTACTTTTATCCTCAACTTCTCTTTACATGCAAACTTAAGTTGTCATTTGCTCTCTTTCCTTTACAAAAATCTAACCGGCCGGTTTCTCTTCTTTTCCGACTGTTTAAAAACGTATTGAAAGTCTGATCATGTTATTTAGGATATTGGAATAGACATTTTAAATTTAAGCACATTCTCTCAATCATGCTGTGTATTATGCTGCTTTGTAGGTCTACACTTTATTTTCTTGGTACACAATTTAAAACATTAATACTCAATGTTTGACCATCAACAGAACATTTACTAATAAAGTGTGATATTGTTTAAAATAGTTCTTAAATAGTAGTTCTTTGTTAAAATATGTGCAATATTCAGATTGCACAGAAACGCAACTGCACATCCATTTAATGCAATACAATGTAGGGATTTCTTACCTCATAAGGATCACTAGGAACCATTTATGTTGTGGTTGACTATCAATAATTATTAATAATTATCAAAGATAGTTATTAATAATGTTATTAAAATGTAATCTGATGTGTATCAGAACCTCGGAGCTCCACCTGTCTTAACAGGAAATGATAGCCAATTCAGTTCTATCAGTCTCATAAGATATACTAAACAGTTCATCAGGAATTTGAATTAATAGTTAAATGAATTACAATTACCAGAATTAACAGTAAAGGTTGGAGGATTTTGGAGTTCTTGACACAGAAGAGTCGACATTTCATTCTCCTTTGTGTTTATTAAGAACACAGCAAGTATGATTCCAATATTATATTAATTTACAATGAAAACAAATAAACACAGATTCTAACTACCTATATACAGCTGGGTGTGTGTGTGTGCGTGTGCGTGTGCGCGTGCGTGAGAGAGGTGTGATGGAACTACAAAACAAGATGGCGGATCACAAGAAACTCCATTCAAATGGAGGTTATCAGAGAGCAGGAAGTCTGTCCTGGGTCTCCACCATGTGCTGGAGAACAATGGAACATGGAAGCTAGTCTTTAGCGTCTGCTTCCTGTCCTGCTGGAGGGAAGCTGGTGTCTTCTCCTGTAGTTAGCACCTCCTGCTAACTGTGGTTGCTGGTTCTGCAGGCTGAGGAGAAGAAGATGAAGTTGATGTTTCAGGAGTCCTTCTTTGCAGCTCCTGGTTGTTCCTTTTGTTCAGACTGAGGAGCTGGTCGCTCAGGTCTGTGATGGTTTTCCTGCTGGTTCAGGAAAACACAAAGAAGTTCTGTGAGGCGTCGTTTCCCTGGTCCGTCCTGGAGGAACTGGTTGGTTTCCCTGGTTGATGGGAGATCAGACTCTGGGTGCTGGTCTCTGGACCAGGGGAAGGTCTGACCCTCGTGGTGGGTCAGCAGAGGAGTTGAGGAGTGAAGGCCCTGGTTGCAGGCCTCTGCTGTTAGCTGTATGCTAGCACTGGGTGAGTGTTAGCTGTATGCTAATGCTGGGTGAGTGTTAGCTGTATGCTAATGCTGGGTGAGTGTTAGCTGTATGCTAATGCTGGGTGAGTGTTAGCTGTATGCTAATGCTGGGTGAGTGTTAGCTGGATGCTAACGCTGGGTGAGTGTTAGCTGGATGCTAACGCTGGGTGAGTGTTAGCTGGATGCTAACGCTGGGTGAGTGTTTGCTGTGTGCTAACGCTGGGTGAGTGTTAGCTGTGTGCTAACGCTGGGTGAGTGTTAGCTGTGTGCTAACGCTGGGTGAGTGTTAGCTGTGTGCTAACGCTGGGTGAGTGTTGGCTGTGTGCTAGCGCTGGGTGAGTGTTGGCTGTGTGCTAACGCTGGGTGAGTGTTAGCTGGATGCTAACGCTGGGTGAGTGTTAGCTGGATGCTAACGCTGGGTGAGTGTTAGCTGTGTGCTAACGCTGGGTGAGTGTTGGCTGTGTGCTAGCGCTGGGTGAGTGTTGGCTGTGTGCTAACACTGGGTGAGTGTTAGCTGGATGCTAACGCTGGGTGAGTGTTAGCTGGATGCTAACGCTGGGTGAGTGTTAGCTGTATGCTAACGCTGGGTGAACTGAGCTGCTGGGACCCACCTACTCGGGGAAGACTCTGCAAGACTGGTTTCAAAGGCTTTTTGTTGAAGGTTTGTGGATTTGAAGGTATCAAACCCTGAGAGCTTCAACCAATCAGTGACTGGCTGAGTTCATGGGGGAGTCTTTCAGCAGAATGCGGGGGAAGGTCTGCTGTGGTAAAAGGACCCCCCCCCCCCCCCCCCCCCCACTGGGTGTGATGATCAATCACATTCCTGGGTCAGAATTAATTTGTCATGACTGTATCATGACAAATGATTGTCTTTCTCTAGAAATGAACAAACGTTCTGTGGTTTGAGGTTCCAACAACAATAAATAATGTTGACAAATTGACAAAGCTGAACGAAGCGGTGAGATTCTTGTGGTGAATTATTGTAACACAAAGACCATATTTTTGCTCCACTTTCTTTGTTGGAAACACAAACTTGTACTTTCTGGTAGAAGGAGAGAGGATGGAGATGAAGGCAGGGTTTGTTTGGTATTGATCTCGCCAAGCATCATCCTCCACTTACATTAAACTCCAGAACAACCTCCAGAGGACGCCTGTGCAAAGCGGAAACTACACATGCAGTGGTCTCAGGCTTTAGTTTTCACACCGGCTGTTAAATCCTACTGGACATGGAGACTCTCACAGTGATACAATCAATAGAACGGTTTCCTGAACACATGTCCAGTGCATTCACTCGTATATCAGGTGTAAGAACCACTTCTATTGGTTCATATCTCCACGTTGCACTGGCTGGTCATTAAGCTGATCTGGCAGACGTATTGATTGTGTAGTGTAGCATCGGAGTGTTCAAGGTCACTTTGATTTAATACCTGAACATGGCAGATATGACTCAGGTCTCACTTTTTACTGCGGAGGGTTCAAGGAGTGTCGGGACGGCAATCCCCACTTGATTTGAAGAGCAGCTTTAGGCTCCAGCAGCTCTGTGATGGGCCCTCTGATGTCAGACACACTGTGTCCCCTGCCTTTACTGCTGCATTGTTATTTAAAATGACTTGACGGGTCGAGTGCCTCCTTGTTATTCAGTCCTGGACCTTTCCTGTTGAAGCTGCATCCACACAATGAGCCCACATTGTTGGTGTTGCTCCTTGCAGCCAGTGCTCTCCACTCTATGTGCTCTCCACTCTATGTGCTCTCCACTCTGTATTTCCAGCTCTGTGTGTTCACATTGTTTACTTTCCCAGTGACAAGTACTTCAGCACTGACGACATACCACAGTGATGACTGCGTGGCAATACTCAAAACAGGGCAACTGGGCGCTTCACGCAGCAGGAAGGATTTGCCCTCGGGTCATGGTGGCGGTTGTTGTTTTTAATGTGAGATGGTAGGAGTACGTCCAATTTCCTGTACAAGCGCTTCAAGTCACAAGACGAGACTTGGGGCCCCATTTACATGATGTTTTTACGTTTTTATTTCAGAAATGTTTCAGCTTTACACAGCAACATTTTAATAATCATGTCTTATTTCCAAGCAAACGGCAGAAACACTGAAAATAATGTTTTAATGTTGGACCACTAGTGGGTGCTGTTGTTTGTTTTAGTAATGAAACCACACTGGAGTTGTCACAAGAACCTATACTTCACTACCAATTCGATGGCGACATGAAAAAAATAAGTCGATACTTGCTTTATTCTGGTAGCGTCAGAACCAAATGTAGAACTTTTCAGTGGGCCGTGGCAGAACTGACTATACGCTATACGCCTCTGAGCTGAAGAACTAAACCTGCTGTCTGAGGAAAACATGGCTTCAGCAAGTGAGAGTGAAAGAACAACACGTCGGCTCGCGTTTGGAAATGTTTAACATTGGAGGATGAATACGAAGCAATTCTATACTCAAACTAGCCGACATGCAAACGGCGCCTCGGAAGTTTTCAAACAGAAGGAGGAAACGTGTCAAATGTGGCCGAACACCTCAGAGAGGCGCCGACTTGTTCACACAGTTCAGTGAGTCAGTTTCTGTTTACGATTGCTGTTGTGTCGCGTTGTACGTTGAGCCCAACATGTCTACACTCTGTCATTATGGACACCAGTCAGCTGGACCTCTACGTCTCTACGTCTCTAAACCTCTACGTCTCTAAACCTCTACGTCTCTAAACCTCTACGTCTCTACATCTCTACACTCTGTCATTATGGACACCAGTCAGCCGGGGAGCGCCTCTACACCTCTACGTCTCTACACCTCTACGTCTCTACGTCTCTACATCCCGACATCTCTACACCTCTACACCTCTACGTCTCTACACTAACATCTCTACACCTCTGCATCCCTACACCTCTATACCTTTACACTCTACACCTCTACACCTTTACACTCTACACCTCTATACCTCTACACCTCTACATCTCTACGTCTCTACATCCCGACATCTCTACACCTCTACGTCTCTACACTATCATCTCTACACCTCTGCATCCCTACACCTCTACACTCTACGTCTCTACGTCTCTACATCCCGACATCTCTACACCTCTACGTCTCTACATCTCTACACCTCTACGTATCTACGACTCTACACCTCTACACTTCTACGTCTCTACGCCTCTACACTTCTACGCCTCTACACCTCTACACCTCTACACTTCTACATCTCTACATTCCTACGTCTCTACACCTCTCCGCTCTCGCTCAGTCGCCTCCTCATGTAGAGGTTTACCGTAATGTATAGGTACGGTTGTTATACACAAGGTGACATGATGAGATTCTGTCTGACTTTGTTATTTAAACTCAGTTTTTTGCAGCAGCAGCGTGAGCAGGAGCAGCAGGAGGAACGTCACACAGGAACAGCCAAACGTCACTGCAGCTTTTGAAAGGCACAGAAAATATAACTCAAAGCTGAATGGGGCAGTAGCAGAGTTTCTGTGTATGGACCAAGTCTCCATCTACACTGCAGGAAAATATACATTTCACCAGATGCTTGAGCAACTCAACCCCAAATATCAGTTACCAAGCAAAAGTACTTCATGTTCAGAGATCTACACTGAAACTAGGCTCCACACCACTGTTTTGTTATTTATTTATGTAAGAACACTATTGTTTGCTTTATAGACCTGAAGGCTGCTGTTCTTTTTTGAATGTAAAATAGTTGACTGTTGTTATTTATGACCGTATTTAACATACTGCAATTTAAATTCTATGTAAAAACATGTTGAAGCACAGTGGTGTTAAATACTTGACAGTTTGAAGCAGTTTTCAATCAATGAGTGAATTTAAAAGTACGTAGGTTCTGTTTCTTTTTTTTTGTTTTTTTTAATTGTGGTATTGAATTAGTATGGAGAATCGTGGAAATTCACAGGAATTGGTATGAACTACTGAAATTCTGGTATGGTGATGACCCTAAACCACACACACGATCCTGCATCCAGCTTTACTAGAAGTATTGAACACGATTTGTTTGCTGGATTAATGGAGCCGGCTGTGTTTCTTTAGAAACTGAAACACACATGCACAGAGGAAATAATTGAACTCTCGACTGTGGAGACTTGATCTACATATTGATACATTGATATAAAGCATTTCTTTCTGAATTAAGCATTTTATTCCTGATTGGCTTTGACTTTCATGGTTTCCATGTACACCTGCTAGTCAGGAGGGCTTCTTCAGCTCTTTGTCCGGTTTATTCATTTTTCTCAGATGAACAACTGTTATTTATAGCTTTCATGGCCTTGGGACATCGTCTCAGGGAGACGTGGTTCTGAAGGCAAACATCATTCTTCTTCTTACTCTAGCAGCAGGCTATCAGTTTGGTATGGCAGCTCCGTGTTGTCAGTCACGCTGCTTGTTTTCATGAGATTGCAGCTCCGTATGTTTGAGAATCAAAATGTCATTTCCTCCGTGGGTTGGTGCTTCAGGACACACCAGGTTGTAGTCTGGTTCTTGAGTGTTTGTGTGCAACAATGTGATGGCACATGTATAATTAACAGATCGGAGCCTTTGAACGCCTGCTGTGAGTCTTTAGCCTTTCATCTCTTTATAGCACCTCTAAGCCTAATCTCAGGCCACCACTTGTTTTGGTAGCTAACGTAACACTTTATCTTCTGTGAACACAAGATGATATCTCATTTAATGTGTGCTTGCCTGTGAAACTGCTTTGTCTTTACAGAGCCGTTTTAGAAACCAAGCTCTTGCTCTTCTCTTCTCCCCTGGACGTGTTGAAATGGCTTTTTTCTAAAGTGCTCCGGTTTATAGTGGTCATGTTAACATCTGAAGCCAAATGTGCCGTCGTAACTCTTTCCCATGTGTCAGCCTGTTGGCTCACGTCAGTCCTTTACTAGTGCTCAGAGGCATGGCTGGTGTTAACGGCTGTGGACTGATCAGGGGCAACAGCCCCCCCCCACCCCCAAAAAACCAACAACAAAAAAAACAGGTGGCCTCGAGGAAAGTTTTAACAAGCCGTCAGACATTGGGATTATCAACGCAGAGACAATCCACATCTAATAGCTTTAGTGGCACACAAATGGATCTTTTAGCTTACAGACACACACACACACACACACACACACACACACACACACACACACACACACACACACACACACACACACACACACACACACACCCTAAGTGTGTCTGTCCCAAGTGAGCAGCCCAGACCACCTGCCAGCCCGGCCAGTCTTCAATGTATTACCTAAGACGCTTAATACTCTGCGTAATTGAAATGGGATTTGTGGCAGGAGGACTTCAGTCTACATCCACTGTCCCTTGACATCACCGTACTGTGCTTCATGCACCACAGTCCATCAAGCAAAGACAACTACATTTGTTCTTGTAGCTCACCAGTGAGAGCTCCGGTGGTAAACACCGGGGCTCCCCTGTATGGAAATGTTGACCGATACCAACGTTTGATCCCGTCAGTCGTTGCTGCTTCATCCAGATGGTTTGGTTGCAATATGTAAAGAAGCCTGAACATTCCTGTTTCCTACGGCTTCCTACATTTCTTTTGAGAGGAAACGATAAGTGTTCCCACTTCCTATATTCCCAGGAGATTTGTTCTCTGCACCAAAGACGACCTCGGGGTCTTCTCACCGTTGGACGTGCCTGAAACTGATCAGACACACTCGAGGAGCTCGACAAGTCATAGATGGTGAAGCTCTTTACTTTATGTGGAAGAGTCAGAGGAAGACAGATTTTAGCTGGAAGATGATTGTTTGAGTGATGATGTAGAACTACTAGTCAACACAAAGCTGTATTGAGCTCCAGCTTCACTCCATCAAAAGCCACCGTCGGTCCGTTGCTACCAAGGCATTGCTGCAAAAGCTTATTCAGATCTGTGTGCTTGCTTTTGCGCTCATAAGTGAATAAGCCCCAGATATACTTGAACTTCTCAACCCGAGGTACAATAAGGCTTCATCCACACAGCAATAAAAACAATCTCTTTTCTCTACAGCCTCCAAAAACCCTCCGTCCACACGTCACCGTGAACTCGACTCAACACCAGGCTTCAGGACATGTAGTACACATGTCGGGCCTTTAGGGGCGCTGTGACTCACCAAACACACCAAAAATGCAGAAGAAGACAGAGCACATAGACATTTAGAAGTAGATTCCTTATCATAAATCTATATAATTCTAGTTCTATAGGTCTATGCTCTGCTCCTCCTGCTGCTAGCGTCAGTAGCTTCTGCAGCTGTAGTCCCTGATTGTTGTGGTTATTTGATGACATCACAGACCGCGGTGGGGATGGGGGGGGGGCGGTCATATCCTCTTTTTCCACAGATGATGGTCTTTGCTGTATTTGCACGAGCCGGGGTTTTAAAATGTCCCCACTCTGGGACCCGTGTTCAATAAAACCTCTTCACGCTTCTAAACCCGCCTCATGTGGACGACAGAAACACGTTCAGGTGAACTGGTTCCCTGGTGGACGACCCCGAACATGGACAACAACATGTTAGTTCCTCAACCAGGTGTTCTCATGAGACTCTCTCCACACGGAGGAAAAATATAGTACTTTAACTTTGTTACTCTACTTTGAGACGGCCCAGTTTGTACCATGAGCGACTCTCCATACAGTTTAGGTTCTTCTGTCTGACATGAAGAACCTATAGAAGGTCAAATGAAGTCTGGCAATTCTGAGTCTCGCATGCTGAAATGAATCCCTGCTTCATGTGTTTGGAATGAGCTGCCTTGCTCTCATTGTGTGAACCAATTTATTAATTTCTTGGAAATGGTCTCGCTGGGTGAAAAGAGTGAGAATATAGTCTCACATTTTCTGGATTAGTTTGGTATGAAACCTTTGTGACGTTCAAAAAGAACCACAGTGGTTGTATCACACCGACTGGCTGGAATGAGAAGTGCTGCCTCAGCGCCTCCAGGGATGTTCCCGGGCAGCCAGCAGTGTCTGTGCAGCCTCCAGGACTTGGTGCAGTCCTATTCTCACCCAGTCAGGGTTGGTTCAATCCTCATTACCATGCAGCAGGCCTCCCCGCAGGCCTACCAGGGCCAAGGGTCACCCTTCTGTCCCAGTCCATTCAAAGCCATCATCCCTCTTCTCCCCCGCTGGGCTTTGACCATGTGCACATATTCACTTTCACATTGTTTCTATTCTTGTATTGTCAATACTTGGGGATTTTACTGTGTCCTGTCCGGTGTTGTTGAGCAGGGATGAGGTTGTGTTGAGAGAAGGTTGTCAATGAAAGGGTAGAGACGTTGTGTCCCACATGGAGGTTCAGGGGTTGAATGTTAAAGGCGCCGGGGGAAGGTGGGATCTAAACGCTGCTCTCATGCATCAGGCCCTGCCCAGATTGTGTGAGGCGGCTGCTGTTGGTGTCCATTGTTCCCTGGCAGGCCCTGCCTCTTCATTAATGAACTCCACCATTGATTTGTGGTGTGCTGCTGGGGGGGGGGGGGTGTTGTCCTGCTGTCACTTTCACTCAGAGGTGAGACACGCTTCTGTTCTGCAGGACAATACTTTAACTCAAACTCCTCAGAGGCTCTTCGGGGGACTTTAGGCTTGTTTACACAACGTTCTTAAGAGAAAACGACAGAAGTGTTTTGCAGTTTGATTGGTCTACATGTCAACAGTGTTATGAGAAGTACCTTCACACTGCAAAGGTTCCTCCGTCTGTCTGAACAGGAAACTTTTGTGAAACGTGGTCTTGCACATGTGAACTATGGTTGTATTTAGCAGTTTTTCACACATGTGAGTAGATGGGCCACATTAACAATGGAGAATTTGGATTGTGTTGTCATTTGAGAATTTAACAGCTCATCTCCAACAAATGAGCAAAAATACACAATCTTCTGCACACATGGAGGTGAATTTCTCTCGTACTGCTACCGACTGGGCCGACACCATGAAGGACACATGAAAGGAGCTTAACATCGTACTGTTCTTCGCACACGTGGCTGCGTTACAAATGAACGACTCCAACTACCATTTTCGACATTTGTCGTGTTCCTGTTTGTTGATTGTTGGAGAAAAAACAAAAGGATCAGTCAGTTGTTAGATGCTGGGATACACAGCTGAGTGATGCTGTACATGTTCTCCATACACCACTTTTGTCATCAGAAAATAAATAAATTAACCAAATCAAGAGGTCGACGGTTATTCAATGACTCCAAATACCCCATAGGTGTGAATTTGAGTGTTTGTGACGGTCTGTCTCTCCGTGTTTGTCCTGGGTTGACCTGTCCTATGTTGACCTGTCCTGTGTTGACCTGTCCTGGGTGGACCTGTCCTATGTTGACCTGTCCTGTGTTGACCTGTCCTGTGTTGACCTGTCCTAGGTTGACCTGTCCTAGGTTGACCTGTCCTGTGTTGACCTGTCCTGGGTGGACCTGTCCTATGTTGACCTGTCCTGGGTTGACCTGTCCTATGTTGACCTGTCCTGGGTTGACCTGTCCTATGTTGACCTGTCCTGTGTTGACCTGTCCTATGTTGACCTGTCCTGTGTTGACCTGTTCTGGGTGGACCTGTCCTATGTTGACCTGTCCTGTGTTGACCTGTCCTGTGTTGACCTGTCCTATGTTGACCTGTCATGTGTTGACCTGTCCTGGGTGGACGTGTCCTATGTTGACCTGTCCTGGGTGGACGTGTCCTGGGTGGACTCTGTCCACCATTGGGAACTGCAGCGGTCATCAGACAATTTTGTGTTGTGAGACTTCAAGCTTGAAATGTGTGATATTTTAATAAAGTTATCTCTGAGGTTTCATGACAAGACGAGAAAGTACCCATTGAATGGTCTAACAACATAGAATATGTCATTAGGAAGGATTAGTGGCACCGTGTGTTCAGACAGTTCTTCTTGATCACTTTACATTGAGGCTGTAAATCAACAAGCAGGAAATCGGAATGGGTTTCATCTTTTCTATATACCGTATTTTCCGCCCTATAAGGCACCTAAATACCTCAAATTTTCTCAAAAGCTGCCAGTGCGCCTTATAGCCCGGTGCGCCTTATATATGGACGATTGTTCTACTCAAGACTGCTATTTCACAGCTGAACAACCAGTAGCTTTTATTTTGACAACTCTAAATTTGCAACCGGATCTTCAGAGCGGACGACACTCCACACAACACCTTAATCACTCATGGTTGCACACCAACGTTCTAACAAACCAAAATAAACTAGATGAAATAATTACTCCCTAAACTGGGGAACAAAAACACATAAACACAATCAACACAACACCAAGCCCAACAACAACCCACAATAACCTCCAACAACACAAAACATGAATTTGTCGCTGCAAGGCATGATGGGACATCATGCCTTGCAGCGACAAATTCAACCTGAGCTCCTCAGTGCAGCCGATAGAAACTCCCATAATTCATTGCAGCTGTTTGTGGTGTTTTAAATGCAATTATTGGGGGTTATATTTGGTTTATGGTGTCGGTAATAATTGTGTTGTGTTGTGTTTTTGTTGCTTAGTTCATGTAGTTTAGTTTATTATTATTATTATTATTACCGGTAGTTGTAAGTTGTCAACCAGTAGTGAATAAGGTTTTGTGTGTAGTGTCCTCCTGGCATAGGCTGCAGGTAGGACTATCAAAATAAAGTGTGTGCACCTCTCTGGGTGTTAGAATCAGTGGAAAATGTAACCTAATGGCTTTGAGCTGTAAAGGTTGCTGACCACTGGTCTACTCCATGCGCCTTATATGGTGGTGCGCCTTATATATGAATGAAGTTATAAATTATGTCAATTGATGTAGGTGCGCCTTATACACCGGTGTGCCTTATAGGGCGGAAAATACGGTACTCTAATCCTACAGGCCTAAAAACGATGATTCTCACTCTGATTTACCAGCACACTAAGTGTGAGCCATGCATTGTCTTAAGTGAAAGTGCAGCACATGGTGAACGGAAGGCCTTTGTTTTTGCTTTTAAGTCCACAATCCCACAACTGAGTGTGTGAGTCGGTCCCTTGTTGTGTTTGTGGTGTTTTCCAGGAGGAAGCGGGTCGTCTTGAACTCTGTCTGAGGCGTTGTCCCAGAACTGTGTGCGGACCGTGACACCAAGCGCTTGACGAAAGAGACTTTGAGGGGAAGTCTGGAGTTTTCTTCCTCGTCAACATTTGGTTTTTATTTTCTGGGTTTTATCAGCCTCCTGCTAGTTTATGAACTTCATTAAGTACTCCCCTCAAGGTTCGACCAGTCTTTCTAGCGGGTTTTGAATATGACGCTGTCAGCTCTCTGCGGTGATTGAACGAGTCTGTCCTTGTTAAAGCTCACCCTTCTTTCAAAGATCTTTTTATTGTGGAGGAGAGGCTGGCAGTGCAGTGGCGCTAACAAGCAGAAAGACTCCACCATGACGCCCGTTTGTCAGCGTTTTAGAAGCAGAGTGGTGCTGTGGAAAGTCGCCTCCATACTCTTGAGAGACAAGTTGCTCTGTGATGGAGTGCAGCTGTTCAGACAAAGCAAACAGAAACAAAAGTTCAAGCTTACTCAGTCACCTTGTAAAATATAAAACACCCTTAAAAATCACCTCGGCACTTGACATGAAAGTTTGTTTTGTCAAACACTTAAAGCTGCAGTTGGTGTGGTGTCTGGCAGCTGGCAGGCTGTGGTGGTCGTTGTCGAGCTCAGAGGAGCTGGAAAGTGAGCTGCTGCTGCTAAAAGACCACAAGACTGGTCCTGGATAACATGTTTCACTAACTTGCAGTCAGGCAGAAAACCCGAGCAGACACTGAACAAACACTTGCTAATGCTGCTACTTGCTGACAGTCAGAAGTTTAAGGGTTGAACAGTGGACAGTTGATTTAACAGGGGGGGTCGTCATTAGCCAGGGCTGTTATGTGGAGTAGACGGGTCCAGGGAGTCTCTTAGGGCCTGGACTTTAAATAATTCACTACTGAAAAATCAAGGCATTGAATTGTTCATTTTTACACTCCACTTACATGTACTTGCATGTTTTCAGTGTTCTGTCTTTTTGATAAGTGAAATGAAGTGTTGAATGTCGTTTCCATTGATTTGGGGCCGGGGAGGCCAACGAGTGGAACACCAAGAGCCACAGAAGGGACAGTGTGACTACGAAGAGCCACATCAGACACATGTGGCCTTACAGACAAATTCCCTCTCACAAACATGACATGAAATATTAACTAATCAAAATAACTGAGATTGTAATTCTTTCACTGTCACAGTTTGTGTGATATTTTGTGTTCAACTGTGACCTGACAGTTGAACATCTTTTTCAGCTCGTTGTTTGCGATGTTCTTCGACACTTCATATGCTGCAAGTGTCGTCGTCTCTGTTTGCTAAATGCTGCTGTTAGCGGCTCGGCAGCCTTGTTATGTTCTGACGGGGTTGTGGCCCACAGGAATCTTTGCTTCCTTTAATGAAAAGTTTGCAGTTTGAAGACAATCCCTGCTCCTTATTTTAGCTCCAATGTTGATGCAGCAGAGCGTCGGAGTGGAAAGAGGCTACGCTAGCGTTAGCAGCTAATGAACGTTAGGACGAAACGCTAAATGGAAAGTGTGGATTTGAGCACAAAAACGTTTCTTTTTCTTTCAAACTATTGACATGAGATTAAAATGAGTGTGGTAATGAATTGCAAAGCTCTAATTAATTAGAATTGGACACTTTTGTAGACTGCGCCCCACCGCTAACGGCGCTTCATGATGATGCTTTGCATCAGACCAGTTTGATGTGAGCAGAGCAATTCTTCACCATAAACTAACAAGACTCGTTTATTAAGGTTAGTGAATACATAAAGTAATGCCTCAGGTAATATCTGCTTTCTCTACTTATGAACTGAGGTTTTCTGCAGTTAATGATTGTTAGTTCTGCCGTTCCACCGTATGATGATGGGTAAAGGGAGCCTGTACAAGAAAAATAAAGTCGACACTTTCAGTATGACAGTTGTATTACATGCATCATGCATGTCCCATTTACATGACAACACGTTTTATCCCGGCTCCCAAGGTCCAGAGTTTCTAGTTTCCACTCGTTCCTCCTGCAGAGTTTACTGGAAGCTATTTAGCCTGTTACTGCACAACTCTCCCTCCATTCCCCTCCCATCCCTTGTAAACAAACATGGCGACCTGCAGTGGTTTGACTCCCCGTCAGTATTCTAGTTTTATCCTCCATGTCAGTAGTTTATAGTTGAGACTCTCCTGATAGCATCCGATGTGTCATCAGTCCATACGGATGTCAGGTTCTCTACATTTTCTTCATGTTTATAGTGTTTTCTTCTCTGCACACATGTCTGTGTAGTTTCATTACAAAATCAAGTAACAGCGCCCTCCTGTGGCCCGGAAGACTTACTACATCGTTGTCCCTGTGTCCGCTGCTGCAGTGGAAACACTCCTTTTTTTTAAGTGATTAGGTGTTGTCATGTGAAACGTTGTGGTGTGAACAGGGCCACAATGACAATCGGAGCAAATTGTCCAGGTCTGTTTCACCACAAGTCTTTTTTTAGTAGCTTGAGTCAACGACACACCCCTGCTGACACACTGAATAGACCTGCTTGTTTCTGTTAACAAGCTCATGTCAGATGGTTTCAGGCACAGTAAAAAACTAAAAACCTCCTTCCCCATCGCTTTCCGTCTCACACCTCCAGCAAACCTGCATGGTGGAGTTTCCATGTGGCCGGAGGCCGGCGGAGTCCTCCTGGAGCCTCTGCAGCCTCATGGAACCCACCTCTCTACAAATATTGACTTTTCTCACTCGGCATGGAGACCAGCTGAATGAAACACCTCAGAGTGTTTTCTGCACCCCCCCCCCCCACCCCCACCACCCCCCAGCACATTCATCACTCTGGTGCAACTGAATGCAATCAAAAGCAAGGTTATACCAAGAAGCCGTACCTTCTTAATAATACCTCATGGGCTGAACTGCATATTTATCATATGTTTCCAATGAGTCACAGCTTTTCTGCCAATGTTGAGGTACAGCGAGCGACTTCCAGACCTGTTCCAGACCTGTTCCAGACCTGTTCCAGACTGTGCAGCATGTGGAGCTGCAGAGCTCCAGCAGACCAAGTTCCACTGGAGCTCCTGCAGGAAAGCTGACGTCTTTCTTCCTGTAGCATCTCAAAGGATACGTCTATTTCTGTTTTTAATTACTGGCACAAGTAAATGGTAAAGAAATAAATTAGACTTCTGGAGCAGTTGAGCACTCAACCTGCACAATCCCACACTCAGACATCTATAGCGATTGGCTGCCAAGTTCCATGGAAGTGCTCAGACTTTAAAGTGTTTCTCACAGAGGGAATTTGACACCTGGTTCAGGGATTGAATCATCCACTCTGTGAGACATCTTCCACTACCTTATAATAAACTTACCTCATAAGAAGGCCGCCTCTCAAAGTGCTTAACGAAACACCATGTGAAGTAAAGGTCCGGTTCAGCAGGACTCAGGACCTGCATGTGGTTCTGGGGTGTTTCAGGGTTTACTGTTCCTCCCAGCAGTGAGGCCTCACCTCACCACCGCGCTGGAATAGCAGTGAGGCCTCACCTCACCACCGCGCTGGAATAGCAGTGAGGCCTCACCTCACCACCGCGCTGGAATAGCAGTGAGACCTCACCTCACCACCGCGCTGGAATAGCAGTGAGGCCTCACCTCACCACCGCGCTGGAATAGCAGTGAGGCCTCACCTCACCACCGCGCTGGAATAGCAGTGAGGCCTCACCTCACCACCGCGCTGGAATAGCAGTGAGGCCTCACCTCACCACCGCGCTGGAAGAGCAGTGAGGCCTCACCTCACCACCGCGCTGGAAGAGCAGTGAGGCCTCACCTCACCACCGCACTGGAATAGCAGTGAGGCCTCACCTCACCACCGCGCTGGGATAGCAGTGAGGCCTCACCTCACCACCGCGCTGGAATAGCAGTGAGGCCTCACCTCACCACCGCGCTGGAATAGCAGTGAGGCCTCACCTCACCACCGCGCTGGAATAGCAGTGAGGCCTCACCTCACCACCGCGCTGGAATAGCAGTGAGGCCTCACCTCACCACCGCGCTGGAATAGCAGTGAGGCCTCACCTCACCACCGCGCTGGAATAGCAGTGAGGCCTCACCTCACCACCGCGCTGGAATAGCAGTGAGGCCTCACCTCACCACCGCGCTGGGATAGCAGTGAGGCCTCACCTCACCACCGCGCTGGAATAGCAGTGAGGCCTCACCTCACCACCGCGCTGGGATAGCAGTGAGGCCTCACCTCACCACCGCGCTGGAATAGCAGTGAGGCCTCACCTCACCACCGCACTGGAATAGCAGTGAGGCCTCACCTCACCACCGCGCTGGAATAGCAGTGAGGCCTCACCTCACCACCGCGCTGGAATAGCAGTGAGGCCTCACCTCACCACCGCGCTGGAATAGCAGTGAGGCCTCACCTCACCACCGCGCTGGAATACATCATCACTGTCTCGTCTGGGATTTTCATATCAAAACCAAAACTGTTTATTACTGTGCTTTTCAAGAATCCCCTTTTATCACATGGCTTATTAATATGAGCAGATTGACTTTAAAGCTTTTATTACAGATTTAAGCACTTATTTTCTTTGAGACATGGTTTCCAATTGTTTTGCACCATTTTGACAGCAGAAACTTTTCCCAAGTACCAGAAACCATCCAGGGAACGTTCTGCTGGTTCCAGGGTCTAAATGTGTTTGCAGTTAATTTGAAATGTTCAGAGACTGTAGAGGTTTATTGAGGGATGTGCATTTCTGATTGGAGTTGTGTCATATTTCACCCTCCATGTTTTTTTTTCATTTTTTGTGCTTCGATCAAATGAAGAACTCATTTCGTATCCGTGTTGCTCCTCTCCTCCAGTTTCATCTTAATTAACCCATTAATAATGCAACTAAACCCCCTGTACTTGGAACAAGTTGAGTGTCCTTCAGGTTTACCGTCAAACCAGGATGTTAGCTTCCTCGATGATCTGGCGTCGATGTTGTTGAGCAGTTTTTCCTCCAATTTTTGCTGAATTGGCAGGAAAGTCCCAGGACTTCCAGACATTGGTCACAGGGGCTGTTGATGTGCAGTTCCACTGCACTTCCTGTCTCGGAGCGTCGTGGGGCGGGACGGGGTTTCACACCGTCCGACTTTAAAACTGAGGATGTTACTGAAAGAACCCAGGACCGCTGGGTACGACTTTCTGCTCCCCATCCGTTGAGGTACCTAGCATGGTGGAACGGGTCTGTGAGGAGGAGCGACGGCGCCGTCTGCTGATTGGTCGTGACGTCACTCTAGACTTTCACACAATATTAAATTACTTCATCAGCCGTAACCCTCCGTTGTTGTTTACATGAACCGCTTTGCTCACTGGTTGATTTGTTAACTGGTTTATTGAAACGTCGGTGCGACACAACATCACGGTCTTTTAATGAGGTCGTTAAAAGACCGTGGTGTTGTGTCGCTCCTCTCAGCAACAGGAGGAGGAGCTTCAGCAGGAGTTCCTCCTCTCAGCAACAGGAGGAGGAGCTTCAGCAGGAGCTGGACGCTGCTGCTCACAATGAGAAGGGACTTTGTGTTTTGGGACCAGAGTAGGTCCTGGGTTCACCTTCCTGAACCGTAACCTCCCGTTCCGCTACGTACTGTGTGGTGGAACAGCAGCTTTCGTGCTCAAGGTTCCAGGTACTTTCAGTTGAAATGTGACTTGTTTAGGTCCTGAAGTGAGGATACCTGCAACAGGATCTAGAGTATGTGGACGTGGTTCTTGATCTGCAACCTGTGGTTTCGTTGGAGTTCCAGTGTTGTGAAGCTGCTAGCAGCAGTCGCACTGTGAGAAGGGAGACGACAGTCTGACAATCCCGGTAATGTCTACACAACCCAACCTTCTGCACCCCCTCACCGTGTGACACGCATTCAGGCCCAGATGAACTATATTGCTTTAAGGACGGAGATTACTTGATGAAGTTATCTGTTCTCCCGATAAAAGGAGGAATGAAAGCCACTATCACAGATTCTCTACCTGCAGATGCAGCAAGTAAATTGGATAACAGTGCTTTCTAATTCCCTGAGGTCCACAGTGTGCTGCATGCAGTTTCCATCTCCACTGCAGTACAGGAAGCTGCAATGGTGAGAAGAGATGTAAAGACAGAGGTGTGTGTGTTGATGGTGATAGAAATGCTCCAGATGACAGGGACTCTGAGGAAAGTCAGCAGATAGTTGGCTGGCTGGAACAATGAGGCCGGTCTGTTGATCTGTCAGTCACTCCAGTGTGCAATCATGCAGGAATGTCTGTCTTCCTCAGGACTGTGGAGACGAGGTGGAAACCCCGACGATAAAACGAGTTGGTTTGGCGAGACTCTCTCACTGGTGTCCTCACTCTATTCAAAGTCACCACCATTGCGAAACAGGAACTTTATGTTTTGGGCATCGTGATTATAGTACTTAATAGTTGTACAACAATAGTACATACAACAAAGGAGTTATTGTAACTTTATGTGGAACAACACATTCCCAACTTACACCACACAACTTCTGACACTACAAAAGAAAACTTTAAGAATCATGTCATGCTCGATGCCAAATCCTCCAACAAACACTCTCTTCCATAAATCTGGTCTCTCAAAGCTTCCTGAAGCGAATCTTTATCAAAATGCATGCATCAGGTTGTTAACAGGTCAAATATTAGATGATGTGAACTCATTCCACTGTGCTCACCTTCTCAGCCACATGATACCAGAAAGAAACTGCTTCTGAAAGGTAAATATAGAAAACTAACTAGAGAAGTGTTAGTTTATGTCAGAGGTCCAAACGTATGGAACGAGTAGGAAAGTAACTTAAAACAATCAGCGACATGTTTAGAAGGTGTGTGTGTGTGTGTGTGTGTGTGTGTGTGTGTGTGTGTGTGTGTGTGTGTGTGTGTGTGTGTGTGTGTGTGTGTGTGTGTGTGTGTGTGTGTGTGTGTGTGTGTGTGTGTGTGTGTGTGTGTGTGTGTGTGTGTGTGTGTGTGTGTGTGTGTGTGAAGTTCTGAGGGAGCTGGTTTGTGGTTGAACCATCTTCTGGTGTGTTGGACCCAACACGACCAGCTCTAAGCTTCTTGGAGTCCATTTTCTTTAATAATTTTGCTGATTCATTGCAGCCTTAAATTCATGTGTTGTATATGTGAAATTGTGGAAAATAAATAAATGAAATGAAGAAGCCAATGTCGTCACGTTGGACCAACACTGAGCAGAGCCTCGTCGTAACACATCATAGAATGTGGCTTCTTTTGGAAAACTGTCCAACTGGACTTGCATAAACTTTAATTCAGTTAATTCTGCTCTTTAGATGTTTCATAACAAACATAATTGTTCACCCCCCCCCCCCCCCCCCACATCATTTTAGGAACCATCGCATTTAAACCATTTAAAAATAAAATAAACTGAATGCACATCATTTGAAGAAAAACATGCATTTATAAAGTTGTACAAAAACATATCACATTTTAAAACAGTGCTGTTTTGAAGTAAAATAAATTGTGCCAACATGAGGTGTCTGGTCCGATGCTGCACGGAGGACTGGTACTCGTAAAGAGACCCCTGATGCAACCTGGAAACATCTGCAGCACCTCTGCAAGAGAGCACGAGAGACGTCTACGGTTAGGAGATTATTTAATATTAATGCCAATGACAGAAATGAGACTGACTGTAAAGGGAGTGAAAAAGATGTTTGTACACCAGGAACTGTACCCCCAGTGTGCCTCATTGGTTAAACTCCCAGGTGATCCAGGAGGATGTTCCTCTGAGCTGTGCTACATGCTACATGCTACATGCTCCATGCTAAAGCGTTTCGGAGCTCACAGACCAGCGATGCTACGTGATTAAAGTATGACGGATACACTCAGTGAGCTCAGTCCCTCCGTCTGCAGCCTCCGTCAGTGTTCTCCGCCCTTTATTGCTCCACAGGTTTTTGCCATATCATTTTCCACAGACTGGCATGAAGGTGTATAATGTGACGTCATGTGCACAAAATGCAAAGTGCTTCACATGCAGTAATGTCAGATTTCATTATTACTCCTTTAATATATATATATTTTTTTTTCTTTTTTTTTTTTTTATATTGGCTACTTTAGTTTCTTTTATCACGTTGTAATTGATATAATATAACACAATCAAAGTTGGTGGAACCCTGAGCTCGTTTCCGTCTGGTTCTGATAGGAAACCAAAGCTGTTCCTCATGTCCAGTTTACACCATTTCTAACTTGGCCTCAACGTTGTGATTCACAGTTTAACTTGGTTATGGTGGGAGCCACCGTTTGTACCGCAAAGAGTTCAGCACTGGATTATTTTCACCGATGGTAAAGAGCTTTTTTGCTTTAGCAATGAGAAAACAAGGTTGTAGGTGCCAACACATTAAGTTGTGACCTTTAATCACTGTTTGGCTTTTCTTTCTAAACATTCCAAAGGTTTGTCTTTTAGCCACTTTGGTCTCAATGTGGTGACGTTGTTGTTCGTAGGATCGTCCACAGATTTTCCAGAGTGGATTGTGAGCTTGTTGGGATGAAAGTGTAATTTATGTGAGATTCGTGGTATTTTCTTAGAACCGTCGCTCTTTATCGTGGCCTTCTGTTGTTTGGTTTTTCACCCTTTCCTCCATTTCCAGAAGCTCTTCACAGATGTTTACTGTATATTGTTTTAGCATAAAGTTGTAAAGTGCTTTCTGATTGGACTCCCAGAACGTAATGCAAGTTCAGTTTTCACTTGAAAATCTTGACGTGTAAACGCAGCTTTAGTCTCCTCCTGGGATCCTGACTGGTCCTGCACCAGTTTTACAATCTGCTTTAAAATGCTGTTGGAGAACAACTCAAGTTGATCTCAATATCTTCTTGATTTTCCATGAACATATGTTTTTCACTCAGCTGTTACTAAAACGTGGCTGTTCTCGTAATGCTTTGTTGTATTTTGCAGAAAACAGGATATCATTTTGATCTTAAATTGAGCATTAATTAAAGCAACAGTCTCTAGTTTCACTTGTGTTTATGAGCGACATCAGATCTCATCAGTTTGAATGTGGCTCATTGCAACGGACAGGAACCCCTCCACCACCACAGCAGGACCTCTGACCCGCCATGCTGACCGGCCGCAGCAGATGGTCCTCGGCTGTAATCGCCATGGCGATGAAGACAGCGGTGATGAAGATGATGCCACACTTTAAGAGGAGGATTAGCTTCATTCACTGGACCAGCCGGGTGTCTAAAGTGGGGACAGGTGGAGAGACGGAGCCTCTCCTCATGAGCCGGCAGAGAAATGCTGAGCTTGCAGTAACGTCAGATGAAGAGGCTCCGCCTCCATTGTGTGAGGATTCCCCTCTGAGCCGCTCTGGAATTCCCCCTCACTCCCAGTAGTGTCGAGTGTAAAGCAGCGGATTCTGAGTGCTCGGATGAATGACATTCACTTTTCTCAAATCGGGGGTGTGTGTGTTGTGTTGTGTTGTGTTGTGTTGTGTTGTGTTGTGTTGTGTTGTGTTGTGTTGTGTGGAGCTGGTTTATTATGTCAGCCTGAGACGCTGCGTGGTTCTTTGTGTGTGAAGGCAGAGAAACCAGCAGAGATCCCAGTGAAGATGTCTGTGCAGGACCTGAGCTGTCCAGACAGACCAGATCCCTGTGGTCTGGGGGTCCGGGAGGGTTCAGACCAGATCCCTGTGGTCTGGGGGTCCGGGAGGGTTCAGACCAGGGAGGGTTCAGACCAGGGAGGGTTCAGACCAGGGAGGGTTCAGACCAGGGAGGGTTCAGACCTCCAGCACAGATTGAAGGTCAGAAATAAACATCCCATTGTCGTCAGACCCGCTTTAGTGAAATCACTAAACTATTGACGAAAGTAAACTTTCAAAGAATTCCAGCTGAATAAACGAGCTCTTCTCAGACAAGTAGAGGCTCAAGAGTTTGCTAAAGAAAAAGAAGTTTGAAAGTTCTAAAATCAGTAGAAAAACTGTAGAAAATGTAATTAAATATTTCACATAGTAAATTGTCATTGAAACTTCATTAATGCGACATAAGACAGTTTCTGTCCAGGTATCAAGACTAAACCTGAGACTTTAGCACTTGTCTGATCCTCATTAAAGGTTACATGTGTTTTTGCCCCCAACTAAAGTTTTTGGTGGAAAGTAACAAAAACGGCTTTTTTGGGTTGCAGATTCTGATCAGAAGTGTGTCCAGGCGACATACAGCCTGTTCCTGCAGGCGACACACACAGTCTGTTCCTGCAGGTTCTCGTCCACAGCACGACCCCTCAGTGACGCTCTTCACTTACACACACTTTGCAGGATTTGAAGATTTGCACTGAGCCAAAGGTTTGGTAAATCTGGTTCGGTTCTACCCCCTCTACCCTGAAACCTCAGGTGATCATTCTACCCCCTCTACCCTGAAACCTCAGGTGATCATTCTACCCCCTCTACCCTCAGGTGATCATTCTACCCCCTCTACCCTGGAACCTCAGGTGATCATTCTACCCCCTCTACCCTCAGGTGATAATTCTACCCCCTCTATCCTCAGGTGATCATTCTACCCCCTCTACCCTCAGGTGATCATTCTACTCCCTCTACCCTCAGGTGATCATTCTACCCCCTCTACCCTCAGGTGATCATTCTACCCCCTCTACCCTGAAACCTCAGGTGATCAGCATTTACTTAAGCAACCTTGGAAAGAGATCAGCCACTTTAAAGTGCTAACTTCTACCCACCAAACAGGCTAAAATGCACAGGCAGCTCCAGCTGTGTCGACAAACCAAGTTCCGATATGAGAATGCTTCATGTAAACACGAGTCCCAGAAGGTTCTCAACCGGAGGGTCTTTAATACCCAACCCTTTAAAAGCAGTCTATCCACACAGGTTGTGACCAGGTTTCACTGGTGGAGGTGAATTTAGTCACGGACTGACTGATGATGTTCTTCATCGTCCTTCACGTGGATGGAATCACTTTATTCAGTGTTCGTGTGTCTCAGAGAGAATTCCCTCAGCCATGGAGCTCCAGAGAACAATTTCTCTTGTTGATTCCTCGAAGTCGAGCTTTCCTGTCGGAACAACAGACCTTTGGCTATCAGACGTTTGGCTAAGCCCCGCCCCTTACTTACCGTCGCTGACTGCATGTTGATGACGTCAGTGTTGAAACCTCGCTGCAACCGACGCTGGGCCACTTCTGCAGCCATCATGGATTCATTTTGTCCAGCAAGGTCAGGATTATGTAATGGAAGGCTTTGTGCAAACCTTTAACCCTGATGTGGCGGAGAAATGGCTGAAGAAGCAGAGCTGCAGTGTTCATCAGGTAGCCTAGGTAGCTAGCTCCAGAGAGCTCACCGCTGCTAGCATCATGTGGTTTCTATTTTATGGCCAGATTGCTCAGATTATACAAGACGTCGCCTCACTTTGGAACAAATGAAGACGTCCTTGTTTATAAGAGACGTGTCCATGTTTGTGCGGGTTTGTGAAATGGGCTGACGTAAACCCTGGAGCTTCTCCTTCCAGGACACTGCCAACTAACCATTATTGTAATAATCGAGTAATTGCTCAATTAATTTTTCGATTAATCGATGAATTGGTTAAAAAAACATTTGAAATTGTAGGACCAGTTGATATTGAATGAACCAAACATCAAATATGATTATGATTATAACTGAACCAATACAAAGATTTATACAATATATTTGTATACACACATGTATATTAGATGTATACAAGATGAATATTAAATAATATTTAAAGTACTTCAGGGACCTCGTACAGTCTAGTTTCATCCTGAGTGACCAGACTGGTGAAATGTTGCTATAATAACCTTTAAATTTACACTTCAAAGCCCCACAGATGTGACGTTACGATAATAATCTCAGCCGAGCGACAGACCTCATGACCCTCTGTTGTTATTTACATCCTCCGCTTTGCACTGGTTGTTTTGTTTTGTCTCCCCGCATCTGAGCGCTCCGGCAGCTAGCCGCTAACTGGCTAGCCACCACGGCTAGCGGGTTAGCTTGAGTGCCATGCTGCATCTTTCATGTTGTTTCTGAGAGAGTGAACGCCGGCCGAGTGACGCATAAATCGCACGACACAAGATAATTGAATTTGTCGCCAACACTTTTAGGAGGAAGGAGGAATCATTTCAGCCCTAATGGCGAGTGGCACAGAAATCATGGACACAACGACTCGATAATGAAATTAGTTGCCAACACTTTTAATAATTGAATTTTATCAGTTCGTTGTTGCAGCCGTACCATGAATCCCTGTTGCTGTACTCCAGCCACTTCGTTTGACCATTTCTGTATATTAAATGATTTAAAGGGGTCATATTCTGCAAAATTAATTTTGTAGTGGTTTTCCAACAGTAATAATCGTCCCCAAACCTGGAACGACGCCCCAGAGGTGAACAAAGTGATTCCTCTCTCTCTCTGGCTGGTTTCAGTTTTTAAAGTGTGTTGCTCCAGCCAACAAATCAGAAATAAACCTTGTGTGGGGTCATCGGCGGTTTTTCAATGCCAATCAAGGTAGAACCGCTCACACTTTGGCAGCTCTGCTCTGGCACATGGCACCACGACAGGAAGTACTTCTTCTTCCTAAGATGGCCATGTGTGGGCGGAGCCAGTCCCGCTCACACAGACGCAGCAGATTCTGGAAGCAGCTTGTTTGATCCAATATTAAAATGAAGGAGAATCAATGAACACCTGGATATTTTTATTTCCTCAATGACTTTGAGTAGAATGTTTTGGGGCCACAGAAACCATGTGAAGGTGTTGAAAAGCAGCGTAATATGACCTCTTGAAGTGGTTCTCTACAGAGTCTGTACGCTGACAATGTCCGAATTGGCTTTTCCAATAATTGAATAATCGTGATGTTGATGTTTCCCAAAATAATAGTGTTTCCATAACGGAGCAGCCCCAGGAAGGTGTGAGTGTGAAAGGACTGGCTGTGGTCCAGAGCGGGACTCTTAAGCCCCGGTTCCACCGCACACAAGTGCCGGGACGGAGCGGAGCGGTACGGAATAGAGACCCCGACCGAAATTTTGGGTCGCGTCCCCACTGCGGAGAGGAGCGTGAAAAGTGGGCGGGGCTTATGAGCTCCGCAGAAATGTGACATTATAACAGAAAAGAAAGTCGTCAGATGTAGATCTTATGAATCCTCTGTTGTTGTTTAAATTCTCCACTTTGCACTGTTACTTTTTGCAGCGGGAAAAAAAAAAGTTACTTTTTGCAGCAGTCATTTTTTGCAGCGGAGAGCTGCAGCCGCAACTTCCGTGTTTGTTGTGAGAGAGCGAGTCGCTCGGCCACTTGCCGGCGACTTGAGGCGACGTGCCCCGCACTCGAGCGCTGGGGGGCGGGGCAAGTGGCCCGGAGCGTTCCCCCCGGTTGGCTGAGGCACAGACACGGGAGTCTGAGCTTTCTGCTCAAACGCAGGAGGTTCTCCACTCCGGCGCTGATCGCGGTCCGGCAGCTCAGCGTTGGAACACGGAGGCGCCGAGCTCCTTTTCATCGCTTCCGCGGTCCGTCCCCGCGATATAGCGCCACTGACCGCGGCTGAACAGAACGCTGACCGCCTCTGGGAAGCGGAGCTGCCGGAGCGCGGTCAGCGCCAGAGCCCAAAGCTCCAGACTCCCGTGTCCCGGACGCACATCCACGCCACGGCGAGCGCTATGCTGCAAACAGAAAACTCCAACGCGATGCAAAGTGTTGTAAATCACTGACCAATCAGCAGACAGCTCCTCAACCTCAGACCCGTTCCATGGTCCTGGTACCCCGACGGAAGGGGAGCAGAAAAGCGGTGGCCTTTGGAGCGGTCTGGAGCGGTTTAGACCGCATTCCTGTCGTGACACGTGAACTGGAGTGGTTTAGACCGGTCTAGGCCGGCACTTTTTGTGCGGTGGGACCGGGGCTTTAATGTCTCTCATGCAGAGTTTGAGTGGCCGTCAGTGAGAATACTGAACGACAAAACACTAGACTAGACTAGACTAGACTGGACTGGACTGGACTGGACTGGACTGGGAGAAGCACAATACAATGTAGCAGGATTAAACAGACACGTATGGAAGGAAACACAACGGTGATACGTTGTTGCCATATATGTACATTCATGCTCTGTGTGTAACAAATCTGACCAATCCTGGAGCCATGCTGGGTTTTAGCCCCCCCCACCAGGAGATGGAGTGGTGTGACCTTACAAAGTGTGTGAGGACAGAGGAAGTTGTTGTGATGTGGAAGAGACGAGTGCGAGCAAGGATAATCTGCAGAGAATACCAGGTTCATGTCTGACTTATTCACACAGTTTTCAAGTTAAAACTGAGGATTCTATTTGAAGATTCAAAGATTCTGACATATGTCAATGTAAAGATACTTTAACTTCATCTGAACAAGAGTTTGTATTCGTCACAACTCATATCATTGTTCCAATCCTTAACATTATAGCATCTTGTGTGTCTCCCTGACAGTCTACTTGATGCTCTGCAACACTCGGCTGCTATAAAGCACCTCAGCTGTGTTTCACCTCTCATCACCATCATGTCACTGAGATCCAAGAGGCAAAGCTTCTTGTCTTTCATTCAAACTGTTTCCCACGTATGAAATCCTGAGATTGCATTAACGTTGATCGATCTGTACATTGTGCAAAAGAGTAATCAATGCTGATCCTGTCCAGAGTGCTCTTCTTCTGTGTACCTGGAGATCATGTAATGTTCCAGAGCAGAGCTGCAGGTCATATCAGTCCACTAAGAAAACACCCCGCTGTGGCCTGATTTGTTTGGCAGAGCAGAACGAGATGGAGGTTCTGATTTTGGGTTTGTTTTCAACCTGTGTAATGTGAGTGGGACTTGCCCGTGTGGCGGTGTAGGGTCGATATGGCTGCTGGGATAATGGCACATGCAGCAGATGAGTCATGTACCAGGAGTTGAAGGAACAAACCCACAGTTCCCAAATCCTCTTTTTACTTAGCGGCTTCTTTTAATTTGGTGAGGCTCTGCTGTGAAAAGGCTTGTAGCTTTATTTTTAGGTGTTACTGTTACCAGGGCCTGCTGTCTGGAGGTGAACTTCTGTAAACACATATGTTGAGATTTCAGAGTACAAACAACCAAATTAGGTGGATGTTGATGACACTGGGATCAGTTTGCAGTGTTTAGTGTGAAAAAGCCAAGCTTCAGGAGAAAAGCTTGTATTGAAATTGAGGAAAGGTTGACTGATTGCCCTTCATTGCTCCACACCAACACTTCATTGGAACATTTTAAAAGAGTCATATCACACAACCTTTCAACACTTTCACATTCTTCCTATTGGTCCAGAAACTTTTTATTCAGAGTTTTTTGTCCCAAATCCAACTTGTCCTTGATTTCCAGCCAGTTGAATATTTGATCATTGAGCCTCATTCAGAACCTGCAGGGTTTCAGGAGCTGGACTGGCTCCGCCCACATGCCCATCTTGGGAAGAGGAGGAAGTGCTTCCTCTCCTCATGCCATGTGCCATTGTTTCCATTCTATCTGTTGCTAAGTTAAGGAGAAACTCTGTTCAACCAAACCAATAAGAAGCAGAATGTGAGCAGAAGGAGAAACTCCTGAAGAAGTTGTGACTCTGCTGCTGCAGCAGGACGTTTCAGAAAGTTAGTAAAACACATTGTCTCAGTATGTTCATCAGCTGCACTCAATATTTTCTTTACAAAGAAATGTGTGTTTTAACAGCAAATCAATGACTAATCAGACCAGCTGAGTGACTCTACACTGATCTAACTAAGTACATGTCACACTGAGATCAGATCATTTCATTATCCTCTGCTAATGATCATAATTAGCAGCAGACATGAGAATATCCTGAACCTCCATTTAATCATAGAAATAAATACAAAGATCACCTCACTATTATCAAGCCCAGACACACCTCAGACTCTGCAAAGCCTCCATTTGATCTACAGTTTCTATCAGCACAACTTAGCAGAAATTAACAATAGCTCACAATAAACCAAAGAAATGTGGGATCAGCTGTTTCAGACTAACCAGGCTGGTGCTATAAAGGTAATATAAAAGCGTATAAATCAGAATATCTTGCTTACAGTTCCCACATTTGCTTCATTAGAAGTTTTGCAGCTGATCCAGTTCTGGACATGTTCTGAAAACTCTCCTCCAGGAAGTGCTGGAGCCAAATATACCACATTTCCTCCGACCACTGCAGGTAAACTGTTGCTGTAGGAAGGTGAAAAGAACAGAGTGGCTGCTTGTGGGCGAGTCAAAGGGTCTATCTGGACCAGGACTGACTAAAAACCCTGCTCACCAGCAGACTGTGCAGAACATGGTTGGAATGGTCATGATGTCTTTTCGTCTGCCCCTGGTGTGATACTTTACCACAGTTTACAAAGTCCAGACACTCTCTGTTCATCAAGCCTGTTTTTTTATCAAGCTCCGTCAGACCCTGGTCACTGATGGAGGTGAGGTGTAGTACCATGTCCTTGGCCTGGTGGTGTAGAAGAGCTCGTTTTACCGCTCTAGTCAGTGAAGGCCTCCAGCAGCTCCCTGTCGTTCTGTCCACATGTCACAACCGCAGGATCATCACTACTTGAATGCAGCAGGACTCCTGAGTAGCTTTAGTAGTGTGATGTGTACAGAGTAAACAGGACAGGGTCTAGAACTGCTCTCTGGAACTCCCTGCTGCACTGCAGGCTCTCCATGCTGACACACTGCAGCCTCGTAGTCACAGTCTGCAATAGAAATAATAGTAGAAATAAGGAGACACACTGAAAATGGACTGACAGTAGGACACAGACACTTTAACGATGGACAGACAGGTGGATGCTGGACCCTGAGCCGGGGTTTCTCCCTGAGAGGCCTGAGGTCCTGCTGAATCCTGACTTTCTATTGAACACAGACCCACTGTTGGCCCACTGTGGTACACTGGAGTACAGTGGAGTACAGTGGAGTACAGTGGCGTACAGTGGAGTACAGTGTGGTACAGTGTAGTACAGTGTAGTACACTGGAGTACACTGGAGTACAGTGTGGTACAGTGTGGTACAGAGGAGTACACTGGAGTACACTGGAGTACAGTGGAGTACAGTGGAGTACAGTGTGGTACGGTGGAGTACACTGTGGTACAGTGGGGTACACTGGAGTACAGTGGAGTACACTGGAGTACAGTGGAGTACACTATGGTACAGTGGAGTACAGTGTGGTACACTGGAGTACAGCGGAGTACAGTGTGGTACGGTGGAGTACAGTGTGGTACAGTGGGGAACAGTGGAGTACACTGTGGTACATTGGAGTACACTATGGTACAGTGTGGTACAGTGGAGTACAGTGTGGTACAGTGGAGTACACTGGAATACACTGGAGTACGCTGTGGTACAGTGGAGTACAGTGACAACACAGCAGCTAATGTGACCTTGGCTTCATCAGCTCAGTCTTTCATGAGGCCAGCATGTCAGGGTTCCTCTTTGAGGTCTTGCAGTGTATCAGTGTATCTGTACATCCCAACAGATTGGCTCCTCCCCCCTCACACTTTATAGGTTGCCCCTTGGCGCCGCCATTGACCAGAGTGAAAGAGCACATTGTCAGTGTTCTTGTCTTTTCTTTGAGCTCTGTGTTCTCCGTGTTCTGACGGCCTTCCATCCTATGATACTTCATTGATCCGTCATGTTCCTTTCAAAGTCTCGTCTCTCTGTCCCGGTTGTGTTGGAGTGGAGGAAACACCAGTCTGGGGAAAACGGAGTGCTGCACCTATTAACAACAGAATGTATGGATTCAATAAGTTTTGTCTTCACGTCCCGCTCTGTTGCAGAGAGGACGGCGTCCACCATGGGGAGTGTACAGTGTAGTGTGTGTGCTGGTGAATGGGAAGCTTTGTGTGTCCTTGCTTTGGGCATGGAGAGAGATGTGATGTGTGTCGGTGAGACGGCGAGCCGGGCCGCCAAGTGGCGCCGGCCTTGACCCGTCGGAGCGGACGGAGTTAATAAAGCCCCAAAAAACTCATTTCCTAAAATCCCCCTCATCCCAATAGACTGGCTCAGTCGTCACCAACATAGTGGCGCTTTGTTCCAGCTGTGTGTGTGTGTGTGTGTGTGTGTGTGTGTGTGTGTGTGTGTGTGTGTGTGTGTGTGTGTGTGTGTGTGTGTGTGTGTGTGTGTGTGTGTGTGTGTGTGTGTGTGTGTGTGTGTGTGTGTGTGTGTGTGTGTGTGTGTGTGTGTGTGGCTAATGAGGCAGCTCAGGTCTATTCTTAGCTTGGTCTTGAATAATACATTGCACCCAGTGAGAGTGGGGATAATGTGCTCACACTACTGTACACACCACATGTTGCAGGCACTCAGCACAAAACAATAGATCGTTTAAATCTGTACAGCATAAAATGAAGTCTGTTCATTCAATTCAGCTTTATTTATGTAGCACCACACACACCACAGTCATGTCCAGGCGCTTTTAACAGAGAAACCCAACTAATCAAATTAATAACACCTTCCTTCTAATTCGCCGCCCTCATCAGACGTTCGGATAATGCACGCATATCCTATTGAGGTCTTTATACACTATATTACCCTTGTTGACATAATTTAAGATATTGGTAGAATGGACAGAGGTGGTTTATTAGGGCCAGGCCTCCACAGGAGGCAGGACCCTGTTCTATTTCGTACGTCAGGGAATCCGGACGCCTTCTGAAATTCGGTTATTAGCCCTAATTTGACCCAGTAAACTCGCTCAAAAGCTCATGAAATTTTGCACACTCATCAAGACTGGCGGAAATGATAAGGACATTTAAAAATCAAGCCCCAGAGTGCCAAAATGTGATCTCTAGTGCCACCTAGAAAAACTACAGCAGCCACTAAAAAACACTAAAATAGCGATCACAGCCCGTAGGAATGTCGTCGGCAGATCAAATGAAAACTCAATTGTTCGTCTCACCCACAAATCACACATCGATACCCCGAAATGAAATCCAACAGGAAGTGCCTTTTCCTTTTTGAATTTGCCTTTCGAAATAAGAGTTTCACCCAAAAATGGCCCTCACATAAACGATATCTCTTCTGAGGGCGAAGGTCGTATCGGCTTCAAAATAGTGTGATGAGACAGAGGACACTCTCTTGATCAATAATCTAGAACACTTTGCTTCATTATTGAGTGGTTTCGTTTTTATAAGCCCTCAAATTATTTCCAAACGCCTCCTCCCTCCTCCCTTCAAATACAGGTGAAATCCAAAATTTCTCCTCAAAATCCGCCGTGACAGAACACTCTGAACAAGTTCCCGATTGTGGCTAAACCGTGACCCTGAGCCACAAAATGAGCAGGTCAGAAGCGCGACAAGAACCTGCCGAACAAGACGATGTAACATATGTGGGGAAAATTCCATAAGACATGACCTTTTTGACGAGAGAGAACAATGGAGTCATTTTTTTTTTTCAACCGCGATTTCAAGCAACATTTATCATTGAGTCAGATGGAGCAAAATGGCGAGGCTGCATCAAACAGCGCCTCCTAGTGTCTGAAGTGTCAGGGACCACCGCATGTCCAGTGACTGCAAAACCTCACAGCACGCGAGCAGATCCCTGAACAAGCAACGTTCCCTCGCTATGAGAGAATCTGACAATGTGCCTCTGCCACCTGGTTCCTCTCTTCCTGGTTCCACCATCAGATGCAGTCAGAGGAAGCCAAGCGGCTGCTGACGTCTCTCCTGCTCCGCTTGGAAATGTGAAGTCAAGCTGAATATTGAGCTCTTTTTTTGCACAGCGGACATGAAAACTTAAAAGCAACACTCTCTTTACGCTTTCTTTTCAGTTCTGTTACAAAATGTTGAACCTGAATAAGAAAATGAAAAGGCAGTTTGATGCAATAATAATTTTATTTATGAGTCAAACTATGCAGCCAGAACCTTGAAATGAAAAAGCATTTCTGCTAATGCACCATTTGCTGGGGCATCTTTTGAAAATTTGAATTTAAATATCATCTTCTTTTTCTTTTTACTTAAGTCACAGAATAAGCAGCCTTGTAGAAGAAAATGAAAATGCAGTTTGGATGATTGATCATAATTTTTTATTTACGAGTCAAAAAATGCAGTTTAATCTGAAAATGAAAAAGCATTTCTGTCGATACATTTCAAATAGATCTTTGGTACGTACCGTGGCCACGGCTGAACGTACCGCGGCCACGGCTGAACGTACGGTGATCCCCGAACGTACCGCGGCCACGGCTGAACGTACGGTGGTCCCCGAACGTACGGTGGTCCCTGAACGTACGGTGGTCCCTGAACGTACGGTGGTCCCTGAACGTACGGTGGCTCACGGTCCCGACAAGCATTGAGTGATTTGGTGAACACATGTTTTTAATGAAGTGATTCTAGTCCTTCAGTAACATTGAATGAGTAGAATTGTTCCTGAATCAGTAACATTTAAAGAGCTGCTTTGCCCTCGTGTCTCTTCTCTTGCTCAAGCTCTAATATGCACAGCGCCCCCTGGTGTATCAGAAGTGCAGCACAATAGTAGCGCGGTCTCTGACGTCACTTTCCTGCGCAGCTTGGAAATTCTAAGTGGACTTGAATTGTGATTCTTTTTTGCGGGGCGACATGGAAAGGAAAAAACAATCCCCTCTTTAGGTTTTCTTTTGAGTTCTGCCATAAAATGTGCAACCCGAGTAAGGAAATGAAAATGCAGTTTGAATGAACTATTGTTAATTTAAAGTGTCCCTGAAATGTTTTTCAGATTTCATCTTTAGAAAGAAGAATAAATATGCTTTCGAAAGGTATATAACATTCCCAGATAAAAGTCCGAATTCCGACCCTTTTAATTGACTTTACATGATGCAGCAGACGACGGTATATTTGCGGGCCATAAATGTGAGCCGCCTGAGCTAGACCGGATATGACGTACGAGGGGTTATATGTCCCAGCCAAAACAACATCAGCTGATTGAAGAATGGAGGGGTTTGGCGATACAGAAGCACCTAGGAGCGATGTTAGCGAAGATTTAAGTGACGTATCGTTGGTTTTGGACGAAGATGAAGGAGAGGAATCATCGGAGGAAGAATTAGAAGAAAATCAAGGCGTTCAACCATACATGTTTGAGCCGTGAGTACATATTGTGTGTGACCGGGTATTTACCCGTGAGTACATATTGTGCGTGACCGGGTATTTACCCGTGTGCACATATTGTGCGTGACCGGGTATTTACCCGTGTGCACATATTGTGCGTGACCGGGTATTTACCCGTGTGCACATATTGTGCGTGACCGGGTATTTACCCTTGTGTCAGAGTGGGTGTTTTGCAAAGTTTATTGGTCTATTTGTCTTAAGTTTTAGCAGGTTTTAAAAAGACTTACTGAAGGTTGGGTTTAAAAATCCGTTAAAAAGCCGTTTAAAAATGGTGGGGACAGAACCAGGTTTCAGGATACGTTTCCTCTTCACAGCAAAACCAAGTGACTCTCGGATTGCGGGTGCTGTTTCGTAACAGTCATCTGTGAAATGTTGACTGCAGAGATAGGAGGCCTCTGTTGGTGTCCAGTTGGAGCGAGTGCGCTGCACTTGTTTTGTCCATAATCTCCTCAAAGTTTGATCTTTTGGGAATTTATGGACACTTACAGACGGACTGGGCATTTGGGAAAACCCAGCCGCAACACAACGCTTAGGCATGACTCTAAAAAACTGCTAAATAACGCGATAATGCAGAGCACATGTAAACAAGACACTACGATCAGCTGTTGTGGGCGGAAGTAAATAACCCCTCATACGTCACAGCGCAAAACTACGGCAAGTTGGGAAAACTAGGTCAGATTCACAGGGCGGGAGATTTAAAGGCATATTTAGACGTTCGGCGCTCAAGAGCAAGATAGTGGTGTGATTGTCATTGGTGTGTCATATATCATTCGAAAGGGGGAAAATAATGCTAAATACTGGTGTATTTTAATAGAATTATTTCAGGGACACTTTAACTTATGAGTCAGGTAATGCAGCCAGAGCCTTGAAATGGAAAGGCATTTCTGCTAATGCATTTTAATTTTCTAATTTAACATTTCAAAAGGAATTTTGGTGACTATTTGCTGGAGTGTCTTTTGAAAATTAAAACTTAAACGTCATTTTCTTTTTCATTTGAATTAAGTCACAGGATAAAGCCTTGTATAAGAAAATGAAAACCTGCTTGGTGAACTTGTTTCCTAACCTACAAGTTGGGAAACAAGACGGAGCTGAAAACGACTCGTGTCTCGTCGTCACTTCCTCCACTCTGGTCTGGTTGTTTTTACCGTGTGCTTGCTCTTAGTGTGGCTGCTGGTGTAAAGTCAGGTGGAAACTTTATCGTACTGATCGCGGTGCTTTTGAGAAGAACACAGTGAACAAGATGACACATTATTTCCTGTTTACCACCACTGGATGTTTACATGAATCACCAGGTTCACACGTCATTAAAATATAAACAGTCTTACAGGCCACTGACACACATACACACATATAGCTGAACACACATAGTAGCCTATATTAATTTATTGCATATGGCTGTTCAGAAAAATGAATATAATATAATAAATATGACAAATTAAGCTTTATATAATTTGTGCTATTCTATATATAAAACATTGAATCTCTGAGGCGGTTCTCTAAATAGTTTTCATATCAACAATAAATAAAGCAATTTCTCATCAATCCATATCAATTTCAGACTTAAAATAATGTACCAATTTAAGCCCCACCCAGTTTCACTCAAACCACGCCCACTTCTGGTTAGGCCCCACCCACTCCGAGTACAGATATGGGTACAGATCATGTAGATGGTTGACCAGATACAGGTAGTGGTGAACTCACTCACCCTCCTAACTGTCTGCTGCTGAAGTGTGAACACACTCCTTTTTTAACGCATTGGGTGTTTTCACGTTAAATGTTGTGTAAACGGGCCTCAAATGTCACAAATAAAGTGCATTAAGAGGATCAGGCCAGCGGCAGCAGCAATAATGACGAGGCTGCCCAACGAAGTAGTGAAAACTAGAATGTATGGTCGTGAGGCTTGGACCATGCTGAAGACCTAACGTGTACCGCCATAGGGTTCCTATTCCTAATGATACATACACGGAATCATTTCTTTACATTGTTGAAATAGAGTGAAAAGCAAACTGACAAAGTTTTAAACATGGAATAAGACTGGGATTAACGAGTACTATTGGGTACAAAACAGTGATTTGTTGTACGTGGTCTGTCGAGGAGGTGCAACCATCCCGTTAAGAAAACTGAATTCTTATGTACTGCAAACAGTGTAATTGTTATGTAAACCAGAGTATTGAGTGAAGTGAATTGTGTGTTCAGGCCCTGGATGTGGATCGCAGTGTCCTGTACAAGATGAAGAAGTCTGTGAAGGCCATCTACTCGTCTGGTCTGGGTGAGTCCTCGTCTCCTTCACTGCTTTCATGTCTTTCATGTCTCCAGACAGAAGGACGTCCCTTTGAAACACAACCTTTGACTCTCATTTGACTAATTATGCAGCGTTTGTCAGACGAGTTCAACCTTGAGGGAGGCTGTAACAGAAAAAACTCTCTTTTTTGAATGAGAATGCAGTTGAAGAGTTCTGTGTTACCTTTTATATCACGTACTGTAGTTGTTAGATCACACAGATTTTCTGATTAAACTCCAACAAACAATAGAAATCAATGTTAACATTAATGGATCATTGTAAAATCCCACCTTAACATTTGTTTGTCTTATGTTCAACCCTCTTGTTAAGTTACTTTGGAATTGTACTGTAGTGTAATATAGTATTAATAACAACCATTATTTCTTCATTAAATTGAGTAAAATCAAGCTTTCCTGGCTAAGAAAATAACCTGGACATAACTGGAGTTCTTCAAAAGCTTGTCTGCTCATTATTGAGTCACTGTCAGACACCAACAGTATTATTTACTGAGAAGCACTGAGCTCTTTATTCAAATGAATACTCATATAATCAGCTTCTTTACAATACACTTTACCCACTGTGTGTGTGTGTGTGTGTGTGTGTGTGTGTGTGTGTGTGTGTGTGTGTGTGTGTGTGTGTGTGTGTGTGTGTGTGTGTGTGTGTGTGTGTGTGTGTGTGTGTGTGTGTGTGTGTGTGTGTGTGTGTGTGTGTGTGTGTGTGTGTGTGTGTGTGTGTTTTAGTGTTATTAGCAGGGTCATTGTGGCAGGCGGTGCCATGTTGGGTGTTTTCAGTGTCTTTTGTTTGACAGAAACCCGCTGGGAGAGAGACGGGTGGGGGGGGGGGGGTAGTAGAGGGGGGGTCTGAACAATGTGCTGAACACGTCTTTTTGAGAACAGTGTGAGCCCTGTTCAGGCAGGAGGGACAGCTGTCTGATCCAGACTGCACAAGTAACAGCTGGGAGGGACACACACACACACACACGTGCACACACACACACACACACACACACACACACACACACACACACACACACACACTCCTGTACAGTGAAAACAGGTGTTTACATGATACCTGGAGTTAAATGAAACTTATACATAAATGAATCATCTGCATAAGGTGAAGGATGCAGTTCTTCTCTTTTCAGATATTAATGGTATATTCATTGAATGTTCCTAGTAGTTTCTGGGTTTTTTTTTCACTTTTTCTTGAAGGTATAATGAATGACATGAAAACTAGTACATGATACATTTGATCAGTAACAAGGTGAAATTAACATGTGGACAAAACACCATAAACGCTCTCTTTACACTTTAGTATCTTCATGTTGATTCTTATACAAAACAAAGTATTCCTGGGGCTTCAGTGGAAATACAGTCAAGGTGCTTGAATGGAAAAAACCAAAGGTCAGAAGAATGTTGCAGCTATTTGGAAATGCTATTGTTGTTTTTTGTTTTTTATTTCGTTGTGCTTTGAGGAAAATGACAATAAAGGAACAAATTAAGGATGGGTCTGATCCAGTATCGGGTTCCGATATCAACTTAATTCACGGATCAGAAATTTCCGATCCAACCTGCTGAGTTTTCTGATCCGTGAAGCCTCGTCTGCTTTACTGCTGCTGAAAGACTCCAGTGTTTCCCTGCTGCTCTGCTGGCTGCAAACTGTGGACTGGATTTCCTGAGCGGAGGCGGGTCTCAATGAGACGTAGAGTCATGAGTCAGGAAATCCATTCCACAGTTTGCAGCCAACTAGGAGGCTAGCATAGCAGCACTGTGTCTGTCTGTCAAACCTTTCATGACAACATGTTGGTTTTTGGATGTATTTTACACCCAAAACCCCACAAAGCATCGTGGATGTTTGTGAAGCCGTCGTCCAGCGAGGCGGCGCTCTGCCGCAGGACGCCACCATGTTAAAAAGCCAGTTCAGCGAGGAGGGTGGAGGAGACGACACCAACACAGCAGCTCCTCCCTGGAGCAGGAGATTCACTCCTCCGTCAAGCTGCGTCCTCCTCCACCCTAAACTCCCTGAAATAGTCCCGATGGGTGGAGCTGCGTCCTCCTCCACCCTAAACTCCCTGAAATAGTCCCAGTGGGTGGAGCTGCATCCTCTTCCACCCTAAACTCCCTGGAAATAGTCCCAGTGGGTGGAGCTGCGTCCTCCTCCACCCTAAACTCCCTGAAATAGTCCCAATGGGTGGAGCTGCTTGATAAATAAGTTCTCCAGGATGAATAAAGTGATTGTGTTTAAACATAGAACTAGTTTATTAGAGACCATGACATCACTCAGACCCCCACATTGTCCACATGGTTTAAAGATAGAACTAGATTATTAGAGACCCACATTGTCCACATGGTTTAAAGACAGAACTAGATTATTAGAGACCCACATTGTCCACATGGTTTAAAGATAGAACTAGTTTATTAGAGACCCACATTGTCCACATGGTTTAAAGATAGAACTAGTTTATTAGAGACCCACATTGTCCACATGGTTTAAAGATAGAACTAGTTTATTAGAGACCCACATTGTCCACATGGTTTAAAGATAGAACTAGTTTATTAGAGACCCACATTGTCCACATGGTTTAAAGATAGAACTAGATTATTAGAGACCCACATTGTCCACATGGTTTAAAGATAGAACTAGTTTATTAGCGACCATGACGTCACTCAAACCCTCACATTGTCCACATGGTTTAAAGATAGAGCTAGTTTGTTAGAGACCCACATTGTCCACATGGTTTAAAGATAGAACTAGTTTTTTAGAGACCCACATTGTCCACATGGTTTAAAGACAGAACTAGATTATTAGAGACCCACATTGTCCACATGGTTTAAAGATACAACTAGTTTATTAGAGACCCACATTGTCCACATGGTTTAAAGATAGAACTAGTTTATTAGAGACCCACATTGTCCACATGGTTTAAAGATAGAACTAGTTTATTAGAGACCCACATTGTCCACATGGTTTAAAGATAGAACTAGTTTATTAGAGACCCACATTGTCCACATGGTTTAAAGATAGAACTAGTTTATTAGAGACCCACATTGTCCACATGGTTTAAAGATAGAACTAGTTTATTAGAGACCCACATTGTCCACATGGTTTAAAGATAGAACTAGTTTATTAGAGACCCACATTGTCCACATGGTTTAAAGATAGAACTAGTTTATTAGAGACCCACATTGTCCACATGGTTTAAAGATAGAACTAGTTTATTAGAGACCCACATTGTCCACATGGTTTAAAGATAGAACTAGTTTATTAGAGACCCACATTGTCCACATGGTTTAAAGATAGAACTAGATTATTAGAGACCCACATTGTCCACATGGTTTAAAGATTGAACTAGTTTATTAGAGACCCACATTGTCCACATGGTTTAAAGATAGAACTAGTTTATTAGAGACCCACATTGTCCACATGGTTTAAAGATAGAACTAGTTTATTAGAGACCCACATTGTCCACATGGTTTAAAGATAGAACTAGTTTATTAGAGACCCACATTGTCCACATGGTTTAAAGATTGAACTAGTTTATTAGAGACCCACATTGTCCACATGGTTTAAAGATAGAACTAGTTTATTAGAGACCCACATTGTCCACATGGTTTAAAGATACAACTAGATTATTAGAGACCCACATTGTCCACATGGTTTAAAGATAGAGCTAGTTTATTAGAGACCCACATTGTCCACATGGTTTAAAGATAGAACTAGTTTATTAGAGACCCACATTGTCCACATGGTTTAAAGATAGAACTAGTTTATTAGAGACCCAAATTATCCACATGGTTTAAAGATAGAACTAGATTATTAGAGACCCACATTGTCCACATGAACTAAAAGACTTTGTCCTGCTTCTTTTCTCACCTTCTACTGACCTCAAGTCGTCTGTAGAGAGAAAACCTACTTTACTGTAGAGGAGTTTATTACTGCCTCATATAAAATCAACAATAATGATAATAATGTTTAAGCACCCCTGTGAAGGTCACCGTACCTGTGAAGGTCACGTACCACTGTGAAGGTCACTGTACCTGTGAAGGTCACTGCCCCCCTGTGAAGGTCACTGTACCTGTGAAGGTCACTCTAACAGTCCTTGTTCATTTGGATCAACATTCCTCCCATAGAACTGTAAACCAGTGAAACAGCTGTCGTCCACAGGTTTCATCCTGTTGGGGGTTTTTCATATTTTCATATCATCCCAATCCTTCTTGAAATCCACAAATGTGTTTATTTGCTCCAAAAATATCCCTTTTTGCTGATAAAGCAGTTTTTGTAGGAGGTTTGGGAACCGTGTCCATGTGGAGGATGTTAGTTATTATTTATTGATATACTGAAGAGAAAAGGCCCTGGTGTGATGTCGACTTCCACCTTTGAGGAGAATCTGCCATGAAATGGAGGTTTTCAGGAAGAAGGCTGTTGATTGTTTACCCACAAACCCCCGAGCCTCAAAACGTCAACATCAAGTTGTGGAAATATTTCGTCAACATTTTCCAAGTCAGTCATGTTTTCTGAGTAAACGTTAGAAAACGTGGCCTCTGTCCGTTTCTCTTCCTCTTCCCTGGGTCAGGGTTAGTTAACCCCTGGTTACCGGGTCATGTGACTCTACTGCAGGCCTCAGGTGTAGAGCTGCACATCAAACATTCTGAAAACTGTGATGAATCAGCCGGCGTTGAAGAATATCTTTGTACTTTGGTCGTTGTAATTCAATTCAATCCAACTTTATTTATGTAGCACCAAATACAACACAGTCAGGAGAGGAGAGGAGAGGAGAGGAACAAACCTTGATTCGGGTCATCGACAAGAAACAGACCCTGGCCTGGGTAGAGAGAGGTAGAGAAAGTAGAGAGAGAGGTGTAGAGAGAGAAAGAGAGAGACATAGAGTGAGAGAGAGGTAGATAGAGGTGGGCAGAGGGTGTTTTAAAGCAGCCCTAACTGTAAACTTTAGTAAATAGAAAAGAGTCTGGTCTTAAAGGTACGGACTGTCTCAGCCTCTCTAACTGATCTGGTTCCACCAGACGGAGCTGGAGAACTGAAGGCTCCGCCTCCATTCTACTGTTAGAAGACCTAGAACCTCCAGGGGGCAGTACTGAGAACCTAGAGTTCTTCTGGGGGATACGGGACTAACTGCTGCTGCTCTGCTGCTCTGCTGCTCTGCTCTGCTGCTCTGCTCTGCTGCTCTGCTGCTCTGCTGCTCTGAATTCCAGACCACAGTGGTTCCTGGACCCAGTTTGAAGACATTCCACTGCTGGTGTTTCTTCCATAGAAGCTTCCAGTCTTTTAAAAGGTGGAGAACCTTGTTTGGACTGCAGGTTGATCTAGAAACGTCTCTTCTTGTACCATGACATGTCACCTGTTTCCCTCTGTGTTGGAATCTCCATGTTTCCATGACGACTGAGCTTCAGTTGCAGTTCCTCTCAGTCTGCAGGCTGCTGGCGAGGTTCACCCTCTCATAGTGTGTCTTCAGCTCACCTGTTGGATTGTGGGTCAAACCTGATTTGTCTGGTGTGTGTGTGTTTGTGTGTGTGTGTGTGTTCTCCTTATGTTTCTTCATGTTTTGTCTTCCTGTTTTCTTGAGCAGAGGTGTGACATCCAGACAAAAACAATGATCACCAACATCCTTATACACATTTACATGAAGATACTTTTGTACAGTAAGAGAGTACAAGGATACTGTATCATGTTATACACATGCATACAAATATACATTAACCATTTTGAAATGGACAGTGTTCAAAATATACAAGTAACATTAGAATCACATTGTAATTCAAAACAAACATTAATGGTACTGTATGATCACTGAACACAACCTAAATGTGTCGTGAGCCCCGTCATCTCCCCTCACCCTCAAACCACACACACACACACACACACACACACACACACACACACACACACACACACACACACACACACACACACACACACACACACACACACACACACACACACACACACACACACACGTGTGATGTCCCGTTCCCCCGTCAGATGCTTCTCAGCATCCAGACGGAGTTTTGAGTAAATCAAATCAATTCTCTTCATCTTCTGTATTTTTTTATCCCCATTTACTATCTTATCACCATCCATCCTCTCTTGTTTCCCTCTGTGTTGTCATAGCAACAGTCACCTGGCACTGCATCCCTGGTCCTGCCCGGTCACCTGGGTTAACCTGGTGTGAGCTTATTAAAACTAGCACTGCCTACTACCACCCTGAGGTCAGGGGTCAGAGGTAGGGTTAGAGTCAGGGGTATGGTCAGGGTCAGGGATTAGGGGTAGGGTCAGGGTTAGGGTCAGGGTCAGGGATTAGGGGTAGGGTCAGGGTTAGGGGTAGGGTCAGGGTTAGGGGTAGGGTCAGGGTTAGGGTTAGGGTCAGGGTTCGGCAGCTGGGCTCTGCAGTCTCCTTCAAGTTTTCACTGAATTATGTCTCAGTGTTGTATCTCGTGTTTGTTCTGGAGCACTGCAGAGGATAGTTGCAGGACACTCAGTGATTTGGATCAATAGTTTGTAGGCAAGCCAACCTTGAGGTGGAGGTTCACTGTTCACTGTGTGACATGCAGAAAGAAAGAGGACTAAACAAATGAAAGGGTTCAGATGAATCTTCCTCATAAAGGTTACAAGTGGCTGTCATTTGTAAACCACGTAGAAATTCATGGTGTCACAGAATTATATTGAACATCAAACCTTTTCATGAATGTCTAATAAACCTTAGTATGTTTTTCACTCGACTAAACAGTTTGTATTGCGGCACTTGATGAAGATGAGCTGAATGCTCCACTCTGCTCATCAGTGATGCTCTCAGGATTCGTCTCTTGCAGGAGTGTGAGGATCAATAGAGACCATGGAAACCTCTGGCAGTCCGGTTAATAGAGGTCTGATAAAGACCAACAGGCATTATTAATGTCCAGAGACTGATGTTGGACTAGTAAAACCAGATGTTGGACCTTGGTTTGATCCCAACACCCCCTTGTGTTCCCAGCTCACGTGGAGAACGAGGAGCAGTACACCCAGGCTCTGGAGAAGTTTGGAGAGAACTGTGTGTACAGAGACGACCCTGACCTGGGATCAGCCTTCCTCAAGTTCTCCGTCTTCACCAAGGAGCTCACGGCGCTCTTCAAAAACCTGGTGAGTCCAGGGGGGGTTCAGTGAGGACCTGCAGGGACTGGTCTGTGTCCTCCAGCTCAGCTGGGAACCATGTTTTCCCACCGTCATTCAGTCCAGACCCACTTTTTTAGACTTCAACCAACAAAATGTGTTCTTTGAAAATATATGTAGAAAACACATCTTTTATATATATTTTTCTCTGCAAAACGCCTGTCAGAGGAAATGAATAAGAAACTGAGGAAGACCTTGACAACTGTATGAACAAAAGTGGATTAAATAAATATCTGTCATTTTTTTAACTCCTTTTTTGTTCAGGTTTTCTTCAACAATAAATGACCAAAATGACACAAGGAGGTCTGGTTATTCAGACGTTATTGTGCTTTATTTTTACTAGTAGATCTTCTGAACTGTGGGCCCGTAAGTCTGACCCTCCTCTGTAAGGCTTGTCGCATCCAGTGATGTTTGGTGAGACGGAGGATTCTAAGCTCTGTATCGGAGAAAGAAGCATTACAGGGTTCCAGGATGTCAGTCGTGATTCTCTGCCTGACGGTCAGTCTGCTGCTCTTCAAACCTTCCTGTGTGTCTTCATCTCCCTCCAGTTCCAGAACATGAACAACATCATCACCTTCCCCTTGGACAGCCTGTTGAAAGGAGACCTGAAGGGGGTCAAAGGGGTAAGACCGCTAATATTGGCATCTTGTTGCATGACGGTACACCCAGCAGGAAGTATAAGCGTGTGGATTCAAATGTAAAATGTAGGGTATTACGGTGTGGCTTGTCTCTGGAGAGTCGGACTCGACCCCTGAGTTCCAGTCAAAGAAGCTGGAAGAGCTTTTGAGCAGCTTTGCTTTTCCTACCATGTGGGAACAGTTTGCAGACGATCCCGTCCTGTTCCAACATGACCGCTGCACAAAGCAGGTCCACAAAGACCTGGAGGATCCAGTTTGACTCCTGCAGAGTCCCGACCTGAGCCGGACAGAACCCCTTCAGGATGAATTAAACAGAGACTGGGCCAGGCCGTCAGGGTCCCTGATGCCCCAGGACAACACCCCACAACACCCCACAACACTCCTCCACCCGTGGAAAGCATTCCCAGAAGAGGTGATGCTGTTGGAGCTGCTGAGGACCAACGTCATATTAAATCCTGTGGTTAAGAACAGGATGTCATTCATGTGCATGTGAAGGTCGAGCAAATAGTTTGGCAATATGTTGAATGTTCTTCTAAGAAGAACCTTCAGAAGTAAGTGAAAGGACTTGGTTGTAGTTTAAACGTGCTTAAACTGGACTTGTTCAATGGTTCTTTGTCCAGTTTAGTTAATAAACAGCTGGTTGTTAACGGATCAAGACAAAAACTCCGTCATGAAAGTCATTTGTTTTCAATGTGGCTGTATTGAAAACTTGTTCCTCTGAAGTGGTTTCTCAGCACTTTTAACCTTCATTTATTCATTGGTACATGTTATTTAGGCTGAGGGATCGCTTTGATACGCAACATTATCATATTTACACTATTCATAGAACCTGTGAAGAAAACCAGCAGATGTTCCAGCTTTGAGCAAATCAGTATTGATAGTTGAGTCCGTCAGCAGCTTGAGGTGTAGATATTGTTCTAGAACGTTCCTCTGCTTCCAGACTCACGGTTCTCCAATGAGGTGTAGATATTGTTCTAGAACGTTCCTCTGCTTCCAGACTCACTGTTCTCTAATGAGGCGTAGATATTGTTCTAGAACGTTCCTCTGCTTTCAGACTCCCTGTTCTTCAATGAGGTGTAGATATTGTTCTAGAACGTTCCTCTGCTTCCAGACTCACTGTTCTCTAATGAGGTGTAGATATTGTTCTAGAACGTTCCTCTGCTTTCAGACTCACTGTTCTCTAATGAGGCGTAGATATTGTTCTAGAACGTTCCTCTGCTTCCAGACTCGCTGGTCTCTAATGAGGTGTAGATATTGTTCTAGAACGTTCCTCTGCTTCCAGACTCGCTGTTCTCTAATGAGGCGTAGATATTGTTCTAGAACGTTCCTCTGCTTCCAGACTCGCTGGTCTCTAATGAGGTGTAGATATTGTTCTAGAACGTTCGTCTGCTTCCAGACTCGCTGGTCTCTAATGAGGTGTAGATATTGTTCTAGAACGTTCCTCTGCTTCCAGACTCTCTGTTCTCTAATGAGGTGTAGATATTGTTCTAGAACGTTCCTCTGCTTCCAGACTCGCTGTTCTCTAATGAGGCGTAGATATTGTTCTAGAACGTTCCTCTGCTTCCAGACTCGCTGGTCTCTAATGAGGCGTAGATATTGTTCTAGAACGTTCCTCTGCTTCCAGACTCGCTGGTCTCTAATGAGGCGTAGATATTGTTCTAGAACGTTCCTCTGCTTCCAGACTCGCTGGTCTCTAATGAGGCGTAGATATTGTTCTAGAACGTTCCTCTGCTTCCAGACTCGCTGGTCTCTAATGAGGCGTAGATATTGTTCTAGAACGTTCCTCTGCTTCCAGACTCGCTGGTCTCTAATGAGGCGTAGATATTGTTCTAGAACGTTCCTCTGCTTCCAGACTCGCTGGTCTCTAATGAGGTGTAGATATTGTTCTAGAATGTTCCTCTGCTTCCAGACTCTCTGTTCTCTAATGAGGTGTAGATATTGTTCTAGAACGTTCCTCTGCTTCCAGACTCGCTGGTCTCTAATGAGGTGTAGATATTGTTCTAGAACGTTCCTCTGCTTCCAGACTCGCTGGTCTCTAATGTCATCACTTACTGACCTGCTCCTGAGTCACATGACTGCCTTGAGTTTCCATTGAGGTATGATGTGGTTCACTGGGCTCTAATGAGGCTGGTTGCCATGGAGACAGCCGTCGTCTCTGTGACCCCAGCCACTTGGCAGTGACTCCACCTGTCAACTGTCGCTCTCCTCTGGTTTCTCCTGGTTTCTCCTGGTTTCTCCTCGTGTTTCTCCTGGTTTCTCCTGGTTTCTCCTCGTGTTTCTCCTCGTGTTTCTCCTGGTTTCTCCTCTTGTTTCTCCTCGTGTTTCTCCTGGTTTCTCCTCTTGTTTCTCCTGGTTTCTCCTCTTGTTTCTCCTGGTTTCTCCTCGTGTTTCTCCTGGTTTCTCCTCTTGTTTCTCCTCGTGTTTCTCCTGGTTTCTCCTGGTTTCTCCTCTTGTTTCTCCTGGTTTCTCCTCTTGTTTCTCCTGGTTTCTCCTGGTTTCTCCTCGTGTTTCTCCTCTTGTTTCTCCTGGTTTCTCCTTTCAGCTGCCGTCAGTTTTTCTACTCTGACATTTCCTTCCTTTGTCTTCTTGTGGTTGTTTTAACTCTGCATCCCTCCCTCCCTCCCTCCCCGCCTCCCTCCCTCCCTCCTTACCTCCCACCCTCCCTCCCCACCTCCCTCCCTCCCTCCCTCCATACCTGCCTCTCTCCCTCCCTCTCTCCCTCCATACCTGCCTCCATACCTGCCTCTCTCCCTCCCTCCCTCCCTCCCTCCCTCCATACCTGCCTCTCTCCCTCCCTCCCTCCCTCCATACCTGCCTCTCTCCCTCCCTCCCCCCCTCCCTCCCTCCCTCCCTCCATACCTGCCTCTCTCCCTCCCTCCCTCCCTCCCTCCCTCCATACCTGCCTCTCTCCCTCCCTCCCTCCCTCCCTCCCTCCCTCCATACCTGCCTCTCTCCCTCCCTCCCTCCCTCCCTCCCTCCACACCTGCCTCTCTCCCTCCCTCCCTCCCTCCCTCCCTCCATACCTGCCTCTCTCCCTCCCTCCCTCCCTCCCTCCCTCCCTCCCTCCATACCTGCCTCTCTCCCCCCCCCCCCCCCGTGTTACCCTGTCACATCTGTAATGTTTCCCTGCTTATTGCTCATTAGCCCTCGATGATCCTCACTGTGCTAATGAGCTGTTACTGATTCTTAAACCTCAGGACACACTGACACACACTGACACACACACACACACTGACACACACTGACACACACACACTGACACACTGACACACTGACACACACTGACACACACTGACACACACTGACACACTGACACACACACTGACACACACTGACACACACACACACACACTGACACACACACTGACACACACACTGACACACACTGACACACACTGACACACACACACACACACACACACACTGACACACACTGACACACACACACACACACACACACACACACACACACACACACACACACACACACACACACACACACACACACACACACACACACACACACACACACACACACACACACACACACACACACACACACACATAGTGGAAGTGTCCCACAGATCCAGACAGTTTGATCATGTGGAGAAGAGAAAGATGCTGAGTTGACAGATAAAGTGACTTCCTGCTTGTTGCCCTGCAGGTTTTCCGTCCGGGTTTCTTCCCTCCACGCCGTCGTCACTCTGTCGTGATCCTCTCAGGGGAAGAAGTAGCTGTTAGCATGCTGTGCAGCAGGAAGCCGGCAATCTAACATGAGCAACTTAGATTCATGCCACCATCCACATGTGACTGAGAAGCGTCAGATAAAGTCACACGGACCTGTTGTTCCCTTACAGAAGTGTTTTGTACGTTTAGTTGAAAAACTCTTGAATCAATTCCCCCCATGTTCTCTCAGTTCAGATGCATTGTGGGGTTTTGAGGCTCTCCTCTAACAGTGGCTCGTTTAGACTTCCTGGCTGCACCGTGACCCTGGTTTCCTCTGAGCCGAGGTTCCCCGCCGCTAGCGGCGCTGCTCAGGGAGGCCTGCCTCCCAGAACAACCTCCTCACCTGCCTCCCAGAACAACCTCCTCTCCTGCCTCCCAGAACAACCTCCTCACCTGCCTCCCATAACAACCTCCTCACCTGCCTCCCAGAACAACCTCCTCACCTGCCTCCCATAACAACCTCCTCACCTGCCTCCCAGAACAACCTCCTCACCTGCCTCCCAGAACAACCTCCTCACCTGCCTCCCAGAACAACCTCCTCACCTGCCTCCCAGAACAACCTCCTCACCTGCCTCCCAGAACAACCTCCTCACCTGCCTCCCAGAACAACCTCCTCACCTGCCTCCCAGAACAACCTCCTCACCTGCCTCCCAGAACAACCTCCTCACCTGCCTCCCAGAACAACCTCCTCACCTGCCTCCCATAACAACCTCCTCACCTGCCTCCCATAACAACCTCCTCACCTGCCTCCCAGAACAACCTCCTCACCTGCCTCCCATAACAACCTCCTCTCCTGCCTCCCATAACAACCTCCTCTCCTGCCTCCCATAACAACCTCCTCACCTGCCTCCCATAACAACCTCCTCACCTGCCTCCCATAACAACCTCCTCACCTGCCTCCCATAACAACCTCCTCACCTGCCTCCCATAACAACCTCCTCACCTGCCTCCCATAACAACCTCCTCCCATAACAACCTCCTCACCTGCCTCCCAGAACAACCTCCTCACCTGCAGGGAGCGTCGGTCCACCAAACTGGAATCCAGCTACAAGATGTCATTTCTCAGCTTGTTCACCATCGTGAGCTCAGTCGCTGAGGGAAAAGACACAAGAGGCAGGAGGTGAGACTGGATTCACCTCAGAGCTGGAACACCAGGGTAGAACCAGAGCTGGAACACCAGGGTAGAACCGGAGCTGGAACACCAGGGTAGAACCGGAGCTGGAACACCAGGGTAGAACCAGAGCTGGAACACCAGGGTAGAACACCAAGGTAGACCCCACTTTAGACTTTAGAACGGACCCGGCATGATGTCAGGACTCTGTCGAAACCCCATCCTGCGTCAACCCCCCATCCTCCGTCGACCCCCCCATCCTGCGTCGACCCCCCCATCCTCCGTCGACCCCCCCATCCTGCGTCGACCCCCCCATCCTGCGTCGACCCCCCCATCCTCCGTCGACCCCCCCATCCTCCGTCGACCCCCCCATCCTCCATCGATGCCCTCATCCTCCGTCGACCCCCCCGTCCTCCGTCGACCCCCCCGTCCTCCGTCGACCCCCCCGTCCTCCGTCGACCCCCCCATCCTCCGTCGACCCCCCCCATCCTCCGTCGACCCCCCCATCCTCCACTGATGACTGATGGCAGTCTATCTGTATGAGTGTGTCCATATTCATTGGCGGACCTGATCGCCCAGGGGCAAAAACTGTTTCTCAGCCTGCTGGTGCCGGACTTGATTGACCTGTAGCGTCTCCCAGAGGGCAACAGGTCAAACGGGGGGGGGGGGGGGGGGGGGGTGAGCAGGGTGAGCGGGGTCGGCGGTGATGGACCTGATTCTCCTGAGGCAGCAGGATGAGGAGATATGTTCAAGGGTGGGCAGTGTTTATGACCCTCTGCACCGCCACACTCACTTAGGATGCTCTCCACACTCAGGGAGGGGGTTAGGATGCTCTCCACACTCAGGGAGGGGGTTAGGATGCTCTCCACAGAGGAGTGGTAGAAGGCCAGCAGAAGCTTGGGGTCCAGGTTGTTTTTCCTGAGGACTCTCAGGAAGTCCAGCCGCTGCTGAGCTTCTTCACCAGGGTCCTGATGTTGGATGTCCAGGAGCAGTCGGAGGAGATGTGGGGCCCAGAAACCTGAAGGTGGTGACAGTTTTCACCTGTCCTCCGTTTAAGAGGAGGGGGGTGTGGTCCTGTCTGTTTTTTCTGAAGTCCATGATGAGCTCGTTTGTCTTCTGGACGTTCAGGGTCAGGTTGTTGTCCGAGCTCCAGACACAGTTTCTCTACGCTGTCTCATCCCCCCCATGGATAAGACCGACCACGGTGGTGTCGTCCGCATATTTAATAATGCGGTTGGTTGGGTGGGTCGGGTAGTCATATGTGTACAGGGCGTATAGTAGAGGGCTTAGGACGTAGCCTTGAGGGGATCCGGTGCTGAGTGTGGAGGAGTGGTGGGGGCCGAGTTTCACAAACTGTGGGCGACTGGACAGGAAGTTTTTAATCTAGTTGCAGGTGGGGGGGTGGGGGGGGGGGGATCTGGAGCTGCAGGAGTTTGCTGAGGAGAATGTCCGGGATGATGGTGTTAAACGCGGAGCTATAGTCCACGAAGAGCATCCTCACGTAGCTCTTACTGGTCTCCAGGTGGCTCCGAGCATTGTGAACTGTGATGGCGATGGCATCCTCCGTGGACCGGTTTGCCCTGTAGGCAACCTGGTGGGGGTCGAAGGAGCGAGGGAGGCGGTCTCTGACGTGCTGGGAGACTGATCGCTCTAAACACTTCATGATTACAGGCGTCAGAGCTATTGGTCTGTAATCATTTAGGCTGTCTATGGCAGTTTGTTTGGGGATGGGGATGATGGTGGAGGCCTTCAGACATGTGGGGACGGTGGCATGTGTCAGGGAGAGATTGAACAGTGTGGTGAGGATCCCTGCCAGTTGGTCTGCACATGCTTTGATCACCACCCCGGGATACCATCGGGACCAGCAGCTTTCCTGGAGTTCACTGCCCGTAGATTGTTCCTCACCTCGTGCTCCTGGAGGGATAGAGGTGGGGTGCTGGAGTCAGGGGGAGGCAGTGTCTTCAGGTGTGTGGTGGAGGTCTCCAACCGGGTAAAGAAGTGGTTCAACTCCTCTGCCAGGCTGCTGATGCAGCTGATGGGGGGCGTGGGAGAGGGTTGGCCTTTGTAGTGGGTCAGGGCCTGGAGGCCTTCCACATCTGACCCGTTCTCCGTCAGGTATCCTTCTATTTTTCTCTTGAAAGAGTCTTTGGCCTTTTTGATGCCTCTCCTCAGGTGAGCTCTGGCGGTGCTGTAGAGAACCCGATCGCCCTTCCTGAAGGCTGTATTTCGGGCTCTGATCAGGGTCTGGACTTCAGTTGTCATCCAGGGCTTCCTGTACCCGGATGCATCTTTCCTCTGGGACGTTTCCTACACAGCACTTAATGTAGAAGAGGACAGACTCAGTGTATGTGTCCAGATTCTGATCTTCAAAGATACTCCACTCAGTGCTGACAAAGCAGTCCTGTAGCTGGAGGAGAGCATCTTCGGGCCAGGCTGTGATGGTCTGGATCGCTGGGGTTGTTTGCCTCCTGAGGGGGGTGTAGGCTGGGAAGAGCATCAGGGAGAGGTGGTCTGATAGTCCGAGGTGGGGGAGGGGGGTCGCTCTGTAGGCATGCTTGATGTTTGTGGGGGGTGTTGTAGCCCAGAGCAGAGGGGGTGTAGCCCAGAGGGTGACGTAGCCCAGAGCCCCGGTTCTCCTCTGCCCTCCATACAAGGTATTTTTAGCCATTGTTCCAGTTCCTCTGCTCTCGGAGGCTCTGACATTTCCTTCCTCTCTCTGTTGACCTGGACTGAATTCTGCCAGCAGCTTCCTCTCCTTTCTTCATCACCCCGTTCTGCCTTTCTTTCTCTGGCTGCTGGTGTTTTTACAACCTTTAGACTCTTTCTGCTGCTGGTGTGTGCTCTAGAGCTGAGTGAAGGGCTGAGTGAAGGGCTGAGTGAAGGGCTGAGTGAAGGGCTGAGTGAAGGGCTGAGTGAAGGGCTGAGTGAAGGGCTTGGTGAAGAGTGAATGGCTGAGTGAATGGCTGAGTGAAGGGCTGAGTGAAGGGCTGAGTGAAGGGCTGGGTGAAGGGCTGAGTGAAGGACTGAGTGAAGGGTGAAGGGCTGAGTGAAGGGCTGAGTGAAGGGTGAAGGGCTGAGTGAAGGGCTGAGTGAAGGGCTGGGTGAAGGGCTGGGTGAAGGGTGAAGGGCTGAGTGAAGGGCTGAGTGAAGGGTGAAGGGCTGAGTGAAGGACTGAGTGAAGGGTGAAGGGCTGAGTGAAGGACTGAGTGAAGGACTGAGTGAAGGGCTGAGTGAAGGGTGAAGGGCTGGGTGAAGGGCGAAGGGCTGGGTGAAGGGCTGAGTGAAGGGTGAAGGGCTGAGTGAAGGGCGAAGGGCTGAGTGAAGGGCTGGGTGAAGGGCTGGGTGAAGGGCTGGGTGAAGGGCTGGGTGAAGGGCTGAGTGAAGGGCTGGGTGAAGGGTGAAGGGCTGAGTGAAGGGCTGGGTGAAGGGTGAAGGGCTGAGTGAAGGGCTGGGTGAAGGGCTGAGTGAAGGGCTGGGTGAAGGGCTGAGTGAAGGGCTGGGTGAAGGGTGAAGGGCTGAGTGGCTCTTGACTTGGTCCACAGTGGACCTGAGTCACAGGCTGGTCCTCCAGGAGGTCCACTGAGGACCAGTCCTCTCTGGATCCTCTATTGTCTTCCAGCTGGACGAGAGACAAATAGTGAGAAACGTCAGTTCTTGTTAACATGAAGTCTGTTAATGCTGCACTGCTCTTCTCATTACCTTTTATTGTCGCTCTGTAAAAAACAGAACATGTTCATGACATTCTGGTTTTATTAGTGTACAATTAACTGTTTGTTGGCCAATGTCACAGTCACGTCTACGTTTGTCCGTCCTGATCACATTTAATCAGCAGCACCTCAGAGTTCTGCTCCAGCAGCTGAGGACCTTTCAGACCAAACGCTAAGAGACCAGAGTTACAGTCAGACAATGACACACACACACACACACACACACACACACACACTGAAGGTCACTCGGCACCACTGATGGACGTCTTCCTGTCTCGGGGGACAAGGAGCTGGACAGGTTGTGTCCCTGAGGTTTGAGGTTTTGTCTCGGAGGAACATGAATAGAAATGTTCTTGGAGCAGCTTTGAAACTCGCTGCAGTTGAAAGTTGTTTTACACCATAGATTCTCCTGTTGTAGGTGAAACTAATGGATCAATGGTCTTGAAAACAAGCTGATTTATTAGCTGCTTTGCTGCACCTTTGTAGTTGTTGATGTTCTTATTGATTGCTAAAAAAAACTAATACCAATCCTTTCCTGCTTGTTCTTGAGGTTTTCTTGTTAAAAACTTTGTCAAACATTTTCAGTTGGTGGTTCAATATTCCATCACACTAGAGACAAAAGTGGCTCTGCAGTAAAGTTAAAATGAGGTTCCCTGGTCATTACCATGAGGGAATCAATCACATGTGTTGTACATTCTCCCAGTAATACAATGAAAAGACAAAGAGGTGAGTTCTGACTCACTACCTGCTGTTCAGGTACTCATTACTAACCTTTTTAATTCAGATTAAGTTTCCTTCCCTCCCTTCATCAGGTTTCATTCAGTCTTCACCTGTAGACCTTTAATCAAACCTGCACATTTGTATCATGACTGGTAAACGTTCTCGTTTGTCATTCTGACTGTTGATCAAGTGTCTGAAGTCATCACTGTTTTTTTATTTAGTGATATTCATCTTAGCATTGCTCATCATTTGTCTTTGTTTTGTTTTCACAGGACCTGAAAAAGCCTTTTGATAAAGCCTGGAAGGACTACGAAACCAAAGTGTAAGGATGTATTTCCTTACTCAATTTAACATGAACAGATAACGAGATATTTGACAGTTTACTACTTGAATGTGTTCAAATGGAGCATTTTGATGTGTTTTGCTTGAAACCTGTTGAAGTGTGTTGTCTGTGACTAACTGCTCCACCTCTAACCTCCACCCTTAATGTGTCAGCACATCCCTGATCATGTGAATAACCCTCCACCCCCCACTGAGACTGAGGCTGAGCACCACAGCCCTTTTATAGCACTTTCATGTATTTTACAAGCTGCAAAGGACATTCTGTACTGAAAGGGTAATAATGCATTTCCTCTCCCAGCTGGTTTGATCAGCTGGTTGGGACTTTGTCCGTCTGGATGCTGTGTGGCTCCGATCCTTTGACTCTTATTGATGAACTCCAGCCGTCAATAGAGTCTAGTGCTCTGCCTGATCGGAGGATCAACTGATCCTATCCTGCCCTGGTTGATCAGAGATATCGGATCTCTGGTTCTGCCATAAGAAGCTCCTGTCAAATCCACACCTGCAGAGAGAGGAAGTGATTTGGTGTTGCCGCGGTGTTGTTTCTGTCCCAGCTTGACTGTTCAGTCTGGAGGATCGTCTCACCTTCGTGCTGTTCATTCAGGGACGACTCCTCTGTATTTCCTAAAATCAGACTCTTTGTCTTATGAGCTTCAAGAGAGAAACCCTAAAGAGCAGTTTGTATGTTTGTCTCCTGACGTGACGGCATTGAAGGTGACTGGATCCTCGGCTGGGCTGCCGTCAGTTTGGCTGGAGGCCAAACGTCCTGCTAGCGTGTTGGTCGCAGCTCTGATGAGGCCGGTACGCCGCCACCGCTGAAGCTGCATGTGCTGATTGTGACTGGAACCAGAGGGACCTGCCGCTTTATTACCACAGTGGCTGCAGGGAGGGAAACTCAGGATTTATCTTGTATTTTAAAACGAATTATCCTTAAATCAATCAGACAACGTTTTACTTTTAAAGCACATCTCAGTTCAAGGTAGTCCGGAGGTTTGTTTAGTTGAAATGAATTAAAACTCATTCAAACAAGACGTAGACACACAAGCAGCCATTTGGACCAATCGGAGGAAGTCCCCGAGATGAAGGAGTGTGTGAGGTCACAAAGAGTGGAGTAGAACACCTCCACGTCTTTTGAAGAGTCACTGGAGACAACTTGACTTTAACTCCACATGATGGACAAGAGCTCTCATTATTATTGACATCAACGAGGTGAAGGTTGACAGGAAGTCGCCACATGGGAGACCGAGCGACTCCAATCCTCTGCAAAACCAAAGTAAAGAGAAGTTCCCATTAAAAGATGCATTTTTGGAGGATCCATAATAAATTGAAAACAACCATCGAACACAAGCCACTTGAGGCTTTCTACTCTAAAATATACGCTCACAACTTCATTCTATAAGTTTTCTTCATTTATTTTCCATTAAACTGTAAACATGTTCTAAAGAACTGAACTCTCAAAGTCCACTTTATTTTTCAGCAGGGTTTCCTGTACCAGCAGTAAATATTGCATGCTGGGAAAGAAAGCGCCTGTTGGAAACATCGCCCCCTGTGGTTTCTTCACAAATTGCACCTGAATCATGAGTGGAGGCTGAAGCAGCCATGATTGTGTGTTAGTTTAGATTAGATAGTATAATAGTAAAAGTTGTTATAAAACTTTGCACCTTTCACATAAAAAACAACAGAACCTGTGCAGTTGAGCGTGACTGAGGTTAAAACCCACACAAGGACGAACCGCAGTAAAACAGTCAAAACACTGGAACCACTTTTATCGTTTCACACTGTTGTTTGCTTCCAAGCCCAAATAAAGAAAAGCATGTGACACATGGACACGTTCTTCAGGGTCCACATGCTGGGCCTTTGCAAGAACGGTCTACTTTTTCTGTTCTGAGGCAAAAGCACAGATGTTTAGTTTATGTCAGCATGAAGGAACCAGCCTCTAACTTTTATCTGCTCGTTGTCAATCTGGCTTTGATTTCTTGATTTGAACTCCTTGAGATTGGTTTGTTGTTGTTTATTTCCGCGCATTGCATGATGTGGGTTCGGCTCTCTGCTGACTCGGCACATTTGGACTGGGCTGTTCCTCTGAGCAGGAACAAAGTGCTGCGTCATGTTTGGTCTGCTGTCAGAACGTCCAGCATGTGGAGCAGAATGACCTCCTGCATGGACCGCTGCTTCCTTCTCTTGTGGGCTGTTCTACTGTTCTACTGTTCTACTGTTCTACTGTTTGTTTTCATGACTGTGTGTGAGAAATGCAGAATTGTGTGAAATCAACCCTGAGTGCAGACTGTCAGGCAACATTAAACGTGGTTTTTTTCTGTGGGATTTTATTGAGCAATAGTTCCATGCTTCTTTTAAACTAACAGAGACGTGATATAAGTCACAAGATCAGTTTCAGAATTTCTAAAAATAACACTCTTTAATGTGACGTTGCTTCCAGCAGTCTGGCTGCAGAGGCTGATCGTACACAACGTGATGTTGTTGTTGTGTCATTCTGGATGTTGATGTTTGTTGTGTCGCCTCCTCGCAGCACCAAGATCGAGAAGGAGAAGAAGGAGCACGCCAGGCAGCACGGCATGATCCGGACGGAGATCAGCGGGGCGGAGGTCGCCGAGGAGATGGAGAAGGAGCGCAGGTTCTTCCAGCTCCAGATGTGCGAGGTGAGTCCCACTGGCCAGCTGTGACTGGGAGGATCTCACCAGTTCTAATGGTTTCCCTCCCAGGAGAACAGCTGCAGTGTCTCTAACGTCACATTTTGACCTGCATGAGTCCCACCGAGGACAGAATCAATACAAATGTCTCATTATGTTGTTAGACTGGAGGTTTGACTTTAATGCTGCTTTCTGAGAAAAAGTACAAATATTTGTGTTAAACATGGAAGCGATTCAGGGCTGAATATTTCCTTCTTCTTTTTTTAAAAAAAAATCTTTATTCTGACTTTGAACAAAAACAAAAGGGACAAAAGTCAGAATTCAGAGAAATACGTCTGAATTCTGATTAAACTACGATTTCCATGCAAAAATAATTTCTTGTTTTACCATTTCTTTCTCTTATTTTGATTTAAAGTAGTCTGAATTCTGAGAAAAAATTATTTCTATGTCATAATAAATTCAGAAAAATTGGCAGGTATTTCAGTTTAGTCTTATTTTATTTCTAAATTAGACTTTAAAATAGTCATAGTTATATGACTGTATATTATATGATTATATATGATATTTCTCAAATTTAGGTCAGAATTGAAAGAAAGATGTATAATTTGGACTTAAATTCCAGAATTCTGAAGAAAGTCGGAATGTCTTTGTTCCTGACTTTTTTTTTTTTTTAGACGTTTCATTAAAATGAGGAGAAAAAAATGAAACTTTCTAAGAAAACAAATTAAATCTGGCTTCTTTGTAAACATGCAGAGTACGTTTCTTTTGAAAAGCTTTACTTTGTGTCCTTCATAATGTGTAAATAGAGATGCGAGTGTTGAACTGACCTGCCGTCCCTCCTGATCAAATGTTCTCAGTACCTCCTCAAAGTCAACGAGATCAAGATCAAGAAGGGCGTCGACCTGCTGCAGAACCTCATCAAGTATTTCCACGCTCAGTGCAAGTAAGACCAGTTCAGGGACTCGCCGTCCACGTGGTGTCTTTTGTCTTCAGATGTTGTCTTTTCCCCCGACGGACAAAGTAAAGACAGAAGCGGTGTGGATCCAGCTGGACTCAACGCGAAGATTCTAACACGTCAGCTTGAAAATCCCTTCTTTTCTCATTTGTCACCAGACATTTGTCTTGTTTGTAGAATATCACACACAAAGATGCCGTCAGACCAAACATGTAAAGTATTTCAGTGACTTTAGTATCTTTAATGATTTAGTTGTGCCCATTTGTCTTTTCATCAGGAGACAAGAGACGTTCCGCCTGCTGGTTCAGCTCTCAAAGTAAAGAATTAGAATATATATTATTTACTTACTGTGATGGAAAACAGAGTTTAGACACTTAAAATGTTGCACAATGTTGAATATTGGCATTCAATATTTGAGGAAAAATCTTTTTGGTGTTTCAAAGGAACAGACAACAGATTGTAGATTGATATTCTAAATTCTTTGAAGCAGACCTTTATTTAATCCGCCGCCTGTGTCCAGTGGGTTGATGGAGCTGGACTCTGAGGCAGAGGATCCACTGGAGAACCGTTCTGCTTCCTCCTCCAGCTGCAGAGCAGGACATTGAAGAACGGTACTGGACAGTTCAATGTTCCACCAATGACAGTGAGCCACACCACAGCAGTGCTGATCCCATGATGCTGTCTCCACCGGGCTGGACAGCAGGTGGTGGACGTTGGACGTGAAGCTCCGTCCTCCTGTCAGCAGGACGATGGAGCTGGAGACGCTCCTGCTCCGACCTCAGGATCTTCCTCCACCTCCCGGCTCTCCAGGTCTCATGTGATTGGCTCCCACACTGCCGGGCCTCTGCCTCCCATTGGTCCCCGGCTTCTGGACCAATGGACCTGATCCTGAGTTAGACGCTTACCACATGCAGTGTGGAGGACAGGGGACATGGGACACGGGACACTGGAAAGGGGACAGGGGACAGCAGTGTGGCTGTGGACTCCTGTCCCGTCCCTCCGCGGCTCCGCCTCCACCTGCAGATCAGGACGTTTGAACTGTTGTCAGTTGTTGCTGAAGAAACATCTGGACGCTCACATCTGGCTTGTCCTCCAGACTGCTGGTCGGTCTGTGTTTCTGCTGAGGGTGTCCAGCTGCTGAAGACCTGAATCTGTATTCTGGACATCTGGCTGCAACGGCTCCGTCCTGGAAGAGAAGTTGTGTCTGGACTTTCTTGTTCTAGACTTTGTTGTTTGTGAAGAACTGGAAGAACGGTTCTGGCTCTATAGAGACACGGCAGCAAGAAGGATCCTTTGATAAAAGCATGACTTCATGAGTGGATCACTGGAGACCCGGTGGATCACTGGAGACCCAGTGGATCACTGGTGACCCGGTAGTAGGATTTCGTGTTTTGGCTGTGACTTCACTAGAATGTACTGAAGCCCTCACTGGTTCTTAATGCAGAGTTCCACAAGCTTTTCTCCACCACTAAGGTTTAACGAGCTTCATGGAGCCAGTCTAGAGCTGCTATAGAGCCACATGTGGCTCAACAGCTGCAGGCTGCAGGCCCCTGCTGAATGAAATGCCTGCACTACTCCAGCTTGATCTGCCAGTGGAGCTGCAGTGTTCAACCTGCTGCTGCTCAATGTGTTTCTCTGCAGCTTCTTCCAGGACGGCCTGAAAGCTGTGGACAACCTCAAACCTTCCATAGAGAAACTGGCCACAGATTTACACACGGTGGGACGACGGCACAAACACTTCTTAAAGTACAACTAAACCTTTCTGAGTTCAACATGAATTCAATGAATGCCCCGACAGATAAAGCAGGTGCAGGACGAGGAGAGGAAGCAGCTGACGCAGCTCCGAGACGTCCTGAAGTCTGCACTGCAGGTGGAGCCCAAGGAGGTAACACACACACACACACACACACACACACACGCGACTATATTAGTAATATTAAATATAGGTGTTGTAATTGCTTGGATGAACCCATCATCACTACTCACGTGATTAAAGTGTTCTAGTAGATGAACTCCTCTGCAGGACAGAAGAACTTCACATCCACGTCTCTGGAAACACATTTCAAGTCAAGTTTCACGTAGTTGATCAGCTAATAATGAAACCAGATGGATTTAAAGACGCTAAACGGCACGTTTTCCCTCCAAAGGAAATCTAAGTACCAAAAAACCCGAGACAGTTGAGTGAAGTGACATGAAGTATGATGCTCACTGCAGGAAGGAGTTCCTCTGACTGAAGCTCCATTATAATCCCACATTAACCTGAAGAAACATCTGGATTCTGCTGCAGCAGCATTGGAGGGAAGCAGCGCTGCTTCTCTCCTCCATCAGTGTTCGTCTCAAAAAGCAGCAACAGGAACATTCATGTGGAGAAATGTTGGTTTTGAAAAGACACGTTTTTTGTTACCATGGAATGTTAAAGGTCTTTAATAACAAACACGGTAAATGCAGATTTATTCCCTTCTGGCTGTGAGCTTATGCAAAGTGAAATGTGATTAATATCGATGCAGAATGAATGATATTTAATGTGGTTAATCACAATGAATCCAGAGCAAGCCTGTGAGAAAAGTTGATCTTAAACACCACCAAACAAATGTAATAAATAAAATATGAACATTTAATTATGTTAACAGTTGTGAAAAAAAACCTGATGTTAAAAACAGTTTAATAAAAACCTGAAATGCAGACAAAGTATAAAATAAAAACTATAGGTAAGAAGAAAAAACGTATAAAAGATCTTTAACTTTTGCATCTTGATTTCTATTTTCTAAACGGTAAAGTGTTGCAGCCCGCTGAGTCAATATAAAGAGAAGTGAGGGTTTCATCCAGACTGGATGAATGAAAGAGTGAAACGTGTTAAATGTGCTTCCTGGTGCCGTCGGAGGGAAACTGGTGGTTTCCAGTGGTTTCCAGTGGTTTTCAGTGGTCAGGCTCTGAACTGATCCAGTTGTTTCTCTTCTCTCCCGCTGCCTCCTCCTTTTCTCACACCAGTCTAGGAGAGTAAGTGCTTTTCTTGGAAAACGTTTCTCTGGATGTTTGCATTTTGTTCTCAATGTGATGAGTCGGCGTTTATCTTCATGTTTTCTCCTCCAGACAAGTGCATTTGGTTTTGTTTGTTCACAACTCAATAGTTTGAACTATTTCTTAACTCCTGTTGTATTAGATTTGTTAACAATATGAGTGAATATGAGTCTTCTGATGTTTAAACCAAGAAGAAGTGTAGAAACGTCAGTTCATGTGTGGTAAATGTAAAATCTAGGACTAGAAAGAGAATCCTGGTGAGAATGAACTGCTTGTGATTCAGCTGAGTGTCGCTGCTGGTCGAGGAAAAAACATCTGCTTGGTTTAGCAACTTCCTGTAGAAAAGTGTCACTGCACTGCTTTTCTTTATTGTCTGCAGTGGTTTTATAAATCCCAAACCATGGAGATCCTCTTCTTTCCTCCTCCTTTCTCTCCTTCTTTCCTCCTCCTTTCTCTCCTTCTTCCCTCCTCCTTTCTCTCCTTCTTCCCTCCTCCTTTCTCTCCTTCTTCCCTCCTCCTTTCTCTCCTTCTTCCCTCCTCCTTTCTCTCCTTCTTTCCTCCTCCTTTCTCTCCTTCTTTCCTCCTCCTTTCTCTCCTTCTTTCCTCCTCCTTTCTCTCCTTCTTTGCTTCTCCTTTCTCTCCTTTCCTCCTCATTTCTCTTCTTCTTCCCTCCTCCTTTGTCTTCTTTCCTCCTCCTTTCTCTTCTTCCCTCCTCATTTCTCTTCTTCTTCCCTCCTCCTTTCTCTTCTTCTTTCCTCCTCCTTTCTCTTCTTCCCTCCTCATTTCTCTCCTTCTTTCCTCCTTTCTCTCCTTCTTCCCTCCTCCTTTCTCTCCTTCTTCCCTCCTCCTTTCTCTCCTTCTTTCCTCCTCCTTTCTCTCCTTCTTTCCTCCTCCTTTCTCTCATTCTTTCCTCCTCCTTTCTCTCCTTCTTCCCTCCTCCTTTCTCTCCTTCTTCCCTCCTCCTTTCTCTCCTTCTTTCCTCCTCCTTTCTCTTCTTCTTCCCTCCTCCTTTCTCTTCTTCCCTCCTCATTTCTCTCCTTCTTTCCTCCTTTCTCTCCTTCTTCCCTCCTCCTTTCTCTCCTTCTTCCCTCCTCCTTTCTCTCCTTCTTTCCTCCTCCTTTCTGTCCTTCTTTCCTCCTCCTTTCTCTCCTTCTTCCCTCCTCATTTCTCTCCTTCTTCCCTCCTCATTTCTCTCCTTCTTTCCTCCTCCTTTCTCTTCTTCTTCCCTCCTCCTTTCTCTTCTTCCCTCCTCATTTCTCTCCTTCTTTCCTCCTTTCTCTCCTTCTTCCCTCCTCCTTTCTCTCCTTCTTCCCTCCTCCTTTCTCTCCTTCTTTCCTCCTCCTTTCTCTCCTTCTTTCCTCCTCCTTTCTCTCATTCTTCCCTCCTCCTTTCTCTCCTTCTTCCCTCCTCATTTTCTCTCCTTCTTTCCTCCTCCTTTCTCTCCTTCTTTCCTCCTCCTTTCTCTCCTCCTTTCCTCCTCCTTTCTCTCCTTCTTTGCTTCTCCTTTCTCTCCTTCTTTCCTCCTCATTTCTCTTCTTCTTCCCTCCTCCTTTGTCTTCTTTCCTCCTCATTTCTCTTCTTCTTCCCTCTTCCTTTCTCTTCTTCTTTCCTCCTCCTTTCTCTTCTTCTTTCCTCCTCCTTTCTCTTCTTCCCTCCTCATTTCTCTCCTTCTTTCCTCCTTTCTCTCCTTCTTTCCTCCTTTCTCTCCTTCTTCCCTCCTCCTTTCTCTCCTTCTTTCCTCCTCATTTCTCTTCTTCTTCCCTCCTCCTTTGTCTTCTTCCTCCTCCTTTCTCTTCCTCCCTCCTCCTTTCTCTTCTTCCTCCCTCCTCCTTTCTCTTCCTCCTGTCATGGTGACAAAGTGACTGAGGCTCAGCAGTGGCTTTCATTTCTAAACTGATCCTCAGTGGTGGAGGAGCAAAGAGAACCCTGCCTCTGGAGCTCCTCCTGACTGAGGAGCTCTGGAGGCTCCAGGGGCTCCGGAAGCTCCGGAAGCTCTGGGGGCTCTGGGAGCTCTGTAGGCTCCGGGGGGCTCCGGGGGCTCTGGAAGCTCTGGAGGCTCTGGAGGCTCTGGAGGCTCTGGGAGCTCTGGAGGCTCCGGGGGCTCTGGGAGCTCTGGAAGCTCTGGAGGCTCCGGAAGCTCTGGAGGCTCCGGGAGCTCTGGAGGCTCTGGGAGCTCTGGGGGCTCTGGGAGCTCTGGAGGCTCCGGAAGCTCTGGAGGCTCCGGGAGCTCTGGAGGCTCTGGGAGCTCTGGAGGCTCTGGAGGCTCTGGAGGCTCTGGGGGCTCTGGGGGCTCTGGAAGCTCTGGAAGCTCTGGAAGCTCTGGAAGCTCTGGAAGCTCCGGAGGCTCCGGAAGCTCTGGAGGCTCTGGGAGCTCCGGAAGCCCTGGAAGCCCTTCTGTCTCTGACCTGCCTCACCTGTTCCCAGGACCCCCAGGTGCGGCAGAGCGCCACCTACAGCCTCCACCAGCCTCAGGGCAACAAGGAGCACGGCACCGAGCGCAGCGGCTTCCTGTTCAAGAAGAGTGACGGGTGAGTTCAGCCTCTGCAGGACACTTCACCTGTTCACCCCTCCAAACCTGCTGGTGATTCCTCAACACTATGGTGGAGGCTGGGGTTCTTTATGCACTGGAAATGTACAATAAGTTAAATGTGCTGGAACACAAGAAGGTGTATATTTGAAGAGGATAACAGGTTTAACTGAGTTTAACTGATTATTTTAGCTCTAAAATGTTTCACAAAGTCTGTACATTATATTGGTTTTCAACTGTACAAATGAGTTTTTATGCTCATAGCTGATTTCACATTGATTGATTGATGGATGTTTTATCTTAAACGTCCCATATTATACAATTTTAATAAAGTAGGTGGCAGAGGCCCAACAACATTGCGTTCAAAGTGGATTTCCCCAAATTCCGCCCAAGTCCTGAATGTCAGCCAGTGTCAGTCCCTCTGGTTCTCTACTGAGAACAGGCTGATTCTGAGTCTGTACCTTTAAATGCTAATGACGCGGGTCTGGCCACGCCCACTCCGTTTTGTTTTCCTGGAGCATTTTCAAGAAGAAAACAAAAGGCTTGTAATTTAAAAGGCCAGAGCTCATTTGCAGTGGGAGGGTGGAGGTGAGTATCCTCCCCCAGGGGGCGTGGTTATTTCCCCACATGACATCATGAAGGGAAAATGTCTGAATGGCCAGTGTGAGCATACGTTCCCTGAACAGTGGAGCAGAGGAAGAATAGACCTCTTCACTTCTAGGCAGTGGTGCCAGTAACTTAGGTTAATTAGTAACGCGTTACTCTCGTTTGACCACTTTTTTCAGTAACTAGTAATCTAACGCGTTACTATTTCAAAGCAGTAGTCAGATTACAGTTACGTGTCCAGGTGCGTTACTGTTGTAGCGTCCAATCAGACGAGTTTCTTGTCTGCAAAGCCGCTTTATTATTAAACACAAGCAGCCGCTCCTCCCTTCTCCTCCACTGACAGACACATGACCCGCCCCCTTCTCCACTCTCAGCCAATCACAGGCCAACCTGCTCTAACGGTGCGTTCAGGGAACACAAAACAATGGGAACAAACTATTGTCATCAATAAACCTTAACAATTAAAGTCGCATAGAGCAGGCAGTGCAAATAAATAAATAATAGTACAACAACAGACTACAACTACATCTCTGGGTACATAAATAGCAGTAATAGTGAAACTATGATAATAAAAGCGTGAGTCAGATTAAAATACAACAAAAAATGAAGGTCAAAGGTTAAATATGTACCAGCAGGTCAATTTGGATCAGCAGAGCTTTTGGCCAAACCAGTGGTCATTTTGATGTTCAGGCGGTGGGGGGGTCTCGGCAGCTGCTCAAAGTAACTGAAACAGTAACTTGTAATCTACTTAGTTACTTTTAAAAACAAGTAATTGGTGACGTAACTAAGTTACTTTTCAAAGGAGTAATCAGATTAGTTTTGTTAAGCCACTGGCAGCACTGCCTCGAGGGCCGTTTACCCAGACTGGAAAACTTTATGAAGTATCGTTTACATGATATGATGAACTGCTACTCATTATTAGTGTGTGTGTGTGTGTGTGTGTGTGTGTGTGTGTGTGTGTGTGTGTGTGTGTGTGTGTGTGTGTGTGTGTGTGTGTGTGTGTGTGTGTGTGTGTGTGTGTGTGTGTGTGTGTGTGTGTGTGTGTGTGTGTGTGTGTGTGTGTGTGTGTGTGTTGCAGGCTGAGGAAGGTGTGGCAGAAGAGGAAGTGTACGGCTAAGATGGCTACCTTACCATCTCTCATGGCACGGTAAGGTTGAGTGCAGCTCCTCTGTACGTTGTTACTGACGACCTGGTGATGAAACTCTGGACTGCAGCCTCACTTCACACACACTGCACTGCCTCCCTCTCTCCCTCCCTGCCTGCCTCTCTCCCTCCTCCCTGCCTCCCTCCCTCCCTCCCTCCCTCCCTGCCTCCCTCCCTGCCTCCCTCCCTGCCTCCCTGCCTCCCTCTCTCCCTCCCTGCCTCCCTGCCTGCCTCTCTCCCTCCCTCCCTGCCTCCCTCCCTCCCTGCCTCCCTCCCTCCCTCCCTGCCTCCCTGCCTCCCTCCCTCCCTCCCTCCCTCCCTGCCTCCCTGCCTCCCTCCCCTCCCTCCCTCCCTGCCTCCCTGCCTCCCTCCCTCCCTCCCTCTCTCCCTCCCTGCCTCCTTACCTCCCTCCCTCCCTCCCTCCCTCTCTCCCTCCCTGCCTCCCTCCCTCCCTCCCTCCCTCTCTCCCTCCCTGCCTCCTTACCTCCCTCCCTCCCTCCCTCTCTCCCTCCCTGCCTCCCTCCCTCCCTCCCTCTCTCCCTCCCTCTCTCCCTCCCTCCCTCCCTCCCTCCCTGCCTCCTGCCTCTCCCTGCCTCCCTGCCTCTCTCCCTGCCTCCCTCCCTCCCTCCCTGCCTCCCTGCCTCCCTCTCTACCTCCCTCCCTCCCTCCCTCTCTCCCTCCCTCCCTCTCTCCCTCCCTCTCTCCCTCTCTCCCTCCCTCCCTGCCTCCCTCCCTGCCTCCCTGCCTCCTGCCTCCCTGCCTCCCTGCCTCCCTGCCTCCCTCTCTCTCCCTCCCTCCCTCCCTCCCTCCCTCCCTGCCTCCCTCCCTCCCTCCCTGCCTCCTGCCTCCCTGCCTCCCTGCCTCCCTGCCTCCCTCTCTACCTCCCTCCCTGCCTCCCTGCCTCCCTGCCTCCCTCCCTCCCTCCCTGCCTCCCTCCCTCCCTCCCTGCCTCTCTCCCTTCCCTCTCTCCCTCCCTCTCTCCCTCTCTCCCTCCCTCCCTCCTTCCCTCCATCCCTCACTCACTGCCTCCATCCCTCCCTCCCTCCCTCCATCCACCCCTCACTCACATCTGGAGGTTAAAATCCTTCTGGCTTCACTGTGCCAGCTGATGTTGTCTCTGTTCCAGCTGTTCCAGGTGACCCTGGACAGGGGGGTCCACCAGGCAGCTTCACTGTGTTGTGATGAAGTTCCAGTGTGAAGAAACGTCACACCCTCTTAATGACTCCTGCATTCAATCTGCTACTGATGCTTACATTTATGGTCATTTCATATTTGATTCCCCCGAAAAAACACTTGACTTGTCCTGGCATCAGGAGAAGTTGAGGCAAATATTTCTTACAGTATTATATATTCAGAGTATAAATTCTTTGCCTGGACAGAAAACTTGGATAAATCCAAACATATAATCTCTATTATAAAAGATGTTAATTTACTTGATGCCTCACATCAGAGTCACAGCTAAACTCAGTGTAAAAGCTCCTTTATAATATATATACATATATATAATATATTATACCTATTTAATATCATGAAAAACATTAATCTCCATCACACAGATTTGACCATTTCTCACTTAAATAATCCTTAAATTATATGAAGTTCAATCTGTGTAAAACATTAATTCTATACTGTTAAGCAGCGCTGCCACTGTTGAGTGTTATTTGCTATAAAGTTTAGAAAATGTTGCTCACTGAAAGCATTGTGGGAAAACTTGAACAGGATTTTGTTGTAATGTTCTTTGCTTAAACATAATTTTTCATAGTTTATTATATTTCCAAGTAAAATGCAGAACTGTGGTGAAGTGAATGGAAGGAAAAGAGGCTCCAGAACAGCACAATGTCCACAGTTTAAACCTGCAGGCTCAGATTTCCAATGAAGTTTAAAAGAAAGAGGAGGATTTGCTCAATTTACCAACGAGTCCAGATGGGCTGAACAGAAGTTACTCAACATTTCTTATGTGCTGAAAATCATCTAGTTTTCTCAATCAAGGTACAAAAAACTGAAACCTTGGGATTAAAAGAAACTTATTCACATGTAAAGATATATTGTGAGGACATCCAGTCACACTGGGAAATGTTGATTCCAACAGTTATCAGTGAGATAACTTCTTCTCTCTTACCTCTCTCTCGCTGTCTCTGTCTCTCTCCCTCTCACTCTCTATCTTACCTCTCTCTTACCTCTCTCTCTCACCTCTCTCTCTCTCTTACCTCTCTCTCTCTGTCTCTGCCTCTGTCTCTGTCTCTGTCTCTGTCTGTCTGTCTCTCTCTTTCTGTCTCTGTCTCTCTCTCTCCCTCTCTCTCTTACCTCTCTCTCTCTGTCTCTCTCTCTCTCTCACCTCTCTCTCTCACCTCTCTCTCTCTGTCTCTCACACCTCTCTCTCTCACCTCTCTCTCTCTCTCTCTCTCTCTCTCTCTCTCTCTCTCGCTCGCCATCGCTCTCTTACCCCCTCTCCTCTCTGTCTCTCTCTATCTTACCTCTCTCTCCCCCCTCTCTCTCTCTTACCTCTCTCTCTCTCTCTCTCTCTCCCCACCTCTCTCTCTCTCTCTCTGTCTCTCTCTCTCTCCCCCTCTCTCTCTCTCTCTCTCTCGCTCTCTCTGCCCCCCCCCCCCTCTCAGGCAAACCGCCCCCCAGCTAAACTCAACCTGCTCACCTGTCAGGTGAAGCACAACCCGGAGGAGAAGCGGAGCTTCGACCTCATATCACGTAAGTGATTCTCCTCTCGTCCTGGAGGGGGCGCTGCATCACAAAACACAGTCACACCTTCATCCACCGTTGAACAACCAACATGTTGTTTGTAAAGGTGGAACTGAACACCTGTTTACATTATTTATTCATAGTATCTGTACATGAACCAACGTTCTACTGAGGTTCTTCTCTGGTCATGTGACCTCCTCTCTTCTTCTTCTCTGGTCACGTTACCTCCTCTCTTCTTCTTCTCTGGTCATGTGACCTCCTCTCTTCTTCTTCTCTGGTCATGTGACCTCCTCTCTTCTTCTTCTCTGGTCACGTTACCTCCTCTCTTCTTCTTCTCTGGTCATGTTACCTCCTCTCTTCTTCTTCTCTGGTCACGTTACCTCCTCTCTTCTTCTTCTCTGGTCATGTGACCTCCTCTCTTCTTCTCTCTTCTTCTCTGGCCATGTGACCTCCTCTCTCTTCTTCTCTGGTCATGTTACCTCCTCTCTTCTTCTCTCTTCTTCTCTGGCCATGTGACCGCCTCTCTTCTTCTTCTCTGGTCATGTTACCTCCTCTCTTCTTCTCTCTTCTTCTCTGGTCATGTGACCTCTCTTCTTCTTCTCTGGTCATGTGACCTCCTCTCTTCTTCTCTGGTCATGTTACTTCCTCTCTTCTTCTCTGGTCATGTGACCTCCTCTCTTCTTCTCTGGTCATGTGACCTCCTCTCTTCTTCTTCTCTGGTCATGTGACCTCCTCTCTTCTTCTTCTCTGGTCACGTGACCTCCTCTCTTCTTCTTCTCTGGTCACGTTACCTCCTCTCTTCTTCTTCTCTGGTCACGTTACCTCCTCTCTTCTTCTCTGGTCACGTTACCTCCTCTTCTTCTTCTCTGGTCATGTGACCTCCTCTCTTCTTCTTCTCTGGTCATGTGACCTCCTCTCTTCTTCTCTGGTCATGTTACTTCCTCTCTTCTTCTCTGGTCATGTGACCTCCTCTCTTCTTCTCTGGTCATGTGACCTCCTCTCTTCTTCTTCTCTGGTCATGTGACTCCTCTCTTCTTCTTCTCTGGTCATGTGACCTCCTCTCTTCTTCTTCTCTGGTCATGTGACCTCCTCTCTTCTTCTTCTCTGGTCATGTGACCTCCTCTCTTCTTCTTCGAGAAGCCGTCGGTAGAGAATCCAAAATGGCCGACAATTTTTCCGCTTCCGGACGACCGCCGCCATCTTGTTTGGCCATTTTGATCCGAATCACCACCCCAGCGCCACTGTTGGTGGGAGGCAGTACTACATGCAATTTGTTTTGTTCCGACGCACAATTACAGCGTCACTGTCGGTGGGAGGCAAGAGACATGATCCGCAATACAACCGTGCTCCTCCAGAACTGAAACCTCGCCAGTGCGGTATAAAAATGGCGGTGTACGGCCGCCGACATGTTTTTTGTGGACGCCGCCATGCGCGTTTGTGTCGCCGCCATATTTAAAAGGACAAGTGACGTCACTGCTTCAGTTACGTCACGGTTTCATGGATCATGTTCAGTTGGAAGAAGCACAAGAACACTGGAGGAACATCCAGTAGATATAATGTGAATAAAGCTCAGAGTGTTTATAAGGTCCAGAACCAAGTGGATTGAAGAGGGAGAGAACCCCCCCCCATCATACTACATATTCAATTTACCGTATACAAACACAGCCTAGAGAAAAGAATGCTTTGAACAAAAATATAATGGAGGTTTCTTTATCAACCTCTATGCATCCTCTTAAGAAAATGCTGAATCACTTTTCAATTACATAAATGATCTGATTCTTGGAAACAAAGAAAACTTTACAAATGTAGAAGAGGATGGAATCATTTTGAACAATTCAATTCAATGTATAATCATAAAAACAGCCTCTGATCTCCAGGCTCAGATGGAATAACGAATAACTACAAACATTTCTGAAAAGAAATTAACGTTGCTATTTGAAACAATAATGTTTACTGGTGAGGAATTATTGACAATGAAATGAGGCAGAATTATTTCAGACCTCCTGAATCAGCTTTCCTTCTATTTGTCATGTTTCCTTCCCTTCAGGACGACATAGTGTCTCATCTACCCTTCTTCTCTGTTCTAAATACTGCAGTACATTTACTCTTCTCTGTTCTAAATACTGCAGTACATTTACTCTTCTCTGTTCTAAATACTGCAGTACATTTACTCTTCTCTATTCTAATACTGCAGTACATTTACTCTTCTCTATTCTAAATACTGCTAGTACATTTACTCTTCTCTGTTCTAAATACTGCAGTACATTTACTCTTCTCTATTCTAAATACTGCAGTACATTTACTCTTCTCTATTCTAAATACTGCAGTACATTTACTCTTCTCTATTCTAAATACTGCAGTACATTTACTCTTCTCTATTCTAAATACTGCAGTACATTCACTCTTCTCTATTCTAAATACTGCAGTACATTCACTCTTCTCTATTCTAAATACTGCAGTACATTCACTCTTCTCTATTCTAAATACTGCAGTACATTTACTCTTCTCTATTCTAAATACTGCAGTACATTTACTCTTCTCTGTTCTAAATACTGCAGTACATTTACTCTTCTCTATTCTAAATACTTGCAGTACATTTACATTTCACATCACTGCACCTCTTATTTTATATCCCACATTGTTGCTGAGCCACGGAGCAAACCTTTATTCTGTAGGAGCAAACCTTTTATTCTGGAGACACTTGCTGTGGACATGATGGACCAAGTTGTCCAACTCTCTCTGGACCTATTTCAGCAAGACACTGCAGCTGGAACCACATCTGGAGAGTTCAGCTACTAAACTGATCTGCCTACTTCATTCATGCAGTGACAATGTGGTGCATTAAACAAAACAAACTACAAGGATGGAGAGTAACTGTAGTTACTTCAGCAGGAAAGGAGTAAATGTCCATGACAAACCTTCAAAAAGTTCCTCTGACAACTTTAAAAGAATCAAACATCCATGAATCATTGTTCTTTATTTTCTACACAAGCTCAGGTGACTTTGATAGAGAAAACTCATATGAGACAGTGTGGAAAGGAAAAGTCCCTCTAACAGGAAGAACCTTTGTAGAAACCAGAGTCAGAGGTGGGCGTGTCTTTTCTGCTGACCTGTTGAGGTGAGAGGACAGGAGAGAGGACACAAGAGAGGACAGAGGAGAGGACAGACAGATAGGTAGATAAGAGAGAGATCCACTCTGAAAGCTCCGCCTCCATTCTACCTATAGAAAACCTAGAACCTCCAGTAAACCAGCACTCTGAGAACCAAAAGTAAAGGTAAAGATTCCAATAGATAAGACGTAATGAGCAGCAGCAGTGCAGCTACACTCTACTATCAGGTGAAAATAGGAAGTAATCAGATTACTACACCATCACCAGGTGCATTCAGACTCTTGTTCATCATGTCCGGTTGGTTAGTCTGTGAGAGTGTTAGAACGTTCTCCACTGGCTATGAGGACCTCGGCCTCCAGCCTTGTGTGACCTGAGCCCATCAGGATGTTGATGATGATGTGAAAAACACTGACAAGCTGCATGTAGATGGTTTTTCAAAAGACAAAATATTGACCACTCTACTTCTATGATGTCCTCCATTGGATTGATCGTCTTACATCTGGAAGTATAACATCAAAAACATAACGATGAGTCTCTGGTCTTCTTGGTTCCTGTGACCTCCTCCATCTCTTCCAGTAGCTCCAACATCTGTTACAGTACAGAGGAATAAAAGTAAACAAATCAAGCTTATGTAACGTAAAAACTCTCAACTTGATGAAGAGATGTTTTGTGACCTGCTGGTCACTGAAACAACGTCTTCATGATGACGTGCTGCTGGAGGGCAGGTGATGCAGACGACATCTTCCAGAGGTTCATTCTGTCTGAACGGACCCTCCAGTCCATGAGGTCATCATGAAGCTCTGGAGCCAAAGAGCAAAGAGAGAAGAGAGAACAGATATTAGAACCACTAACAGCACAGTTTGTTTCCCTCACCTTGATCTGCTCTCTGGAAAACACAGTGAGGATCCTCCTCCACCTTCAACAGCCTCAATGATCCTGCAGAGAAGAATACCTTGTGGAAACCAATGAAAAGAAAAGTTCCACTTTGATTAAAGAATGAACTACTGCTTCTTATTAGAGCAGGATGATCGTTTCTATAGAGACAAGGCAAATCTTTACCTGATGAGAAGACAGTCCTTCTGTTGACATACGAAAGGCTGGAAAAAAGAAACCATAAATGTGTGTCTTTTCAGCGAATGACTTCTTTTTGGCGTCATATCCGGCGAGTGGGTCCCGCTACGTCGCTTCTCAAGTGTTTGTCGTCTACGTACCTCCTGCGTGTTTCGGTCGGAACGTAAACTAACTGTGGGTCGGCCTCCGTGAACGTAATTCCCTACGTTTTCAGTGCTTCTACGTCCCTTCCTGAATGTCGCTTATGTGAACGTCACTCCCTTGCGTCATTTTGCGTCATTTCCGGTCACGCTCCCGCCTTGCTCGATTTCAAGATGGCGGCGACCTGTAAATAAGTATGGCGGCGCCCGCAACACCGCCATCATGGATTCCCCACCGACATATGACCTCCTCTCTTCTTCTCTGGTCATGTGACCTCCTCTCTTCTTCTTCTTCTCTGGTCCCTCCCAGACCCGGAGAGGGGGGAATCTATGGTGAGGGAACTCGCCTAGCTTCTAACTGCCTACGTCCGGACGCTAACCCCGTTCACCGCGACAGCCGACTAGGTACTAAGCAGGCCTCAGCAGTACGGCCGGCCGGCCGGCGGCTACGCCCGCTAACGGCAGCTTCCCTCTTAGACTAACGGCACTTGGTGAATTTCCTCGGTTCGTAGTTTAGTGGTTAAGGGTAAACCCCAGGGATTACTTCTTGGTGACTTGGACTAGAATGACCCGCAAGAACCTTTTTGGAGATGTTATGAAGCACAGTCACTAAACTTATTATCACCATGAGAGAATACAGGGGAACTTCACTTTAACTGCAATGGGTACATTTATTTCAGAATAAATCCAGCAAGGGTTGGGCAACAGCATCAGATTCAATGTCACATCAGATGAATAATGATTAATCATGATAAATGGTAGTGATTAAAAGCCTGATTGGTTATAGACTATCACTGAGCCTGTTCCTCACTAAGATTATCCGACCTGATTGGTTGTCTGCTTTTCTGGTGGGAGAGTGTGAGGTGAGGTGAGCAGCCGGTCCAGGATCCATCCTCCCTTGAGGGGAACTGTCGACGTAAGGATCTCCAAACAGAGTTCCGGTTGCCCGCGGGGAGGATTTCCTCCGTTGACAGGGAGAGTGGACTCTTTGCCTCGAAGCCAATTCTGATGTTGCAATCCAGTGGTGAGGTTTTGGTCGGGGATTCCAGGGTTGGACGTTGAACGTTGGCTTCCAGAGAAAGTTGGAAGCTCCAGTTAATCCATTTCTTCGCCCTCCCGCCGGGTGAGAACTCCACGACTGGCCCCAGGATATTCCGTCCTCCTGCCGCTGCGTAGTTCCCTCCTTGCAGAGGGAAAGGCTGAACACCGTCGCTCCGTCGGGTTTGATAGCAAATCCTTTTTCGTCACGTCTGTTTCCTCGGAGGTTCCTTCAGGGTCCGGCTCCTCTGGTGGGAGACGTCTCTCCTCTGTGAAGGACTCCGTCCAACTCTCTCGCTGTGCACAAGTCACGGTCTTTGTTCTTTCTCAACTCTCTCTCTCTCTCTCCAATTCCTCCCTCTGCATTTGTAGTCCTTTTAGCAGCATTCTACTCACTCCATCTCTCCTTGTCCTCCCTCCCCTCTCTGTTTGTAGTCCAGTAGCTTAACATCTATTATAGCAGTTATTCTCTCGCCCACACGTCTCCCCTTTGTCCTGGCATCAATTCTACTTTTCTCTTCAGGCTCAGGAAGGCTCAAGTGTTATTTTTCACTACACCAGTACAGCAACATCCTGCCATAACTCATCCTGTCATTACACCATACCTCCTGACTTCTCTTGAGACACATGATCATACGAGTGCATAAATCAATCGTAACTTTATGCAACTACTTCATCACATACACACATTTTCAGGGTGAATCACATACAGGTTTGAATCAACACAGTCTTTGTTTCAGTTCCTTCTTTCCCCCAACAGGCCTTGTGGTTTGTGCTGAGATCTCAACACACATCAGCCCCACTGACACCCCCTTCTTGAGATCACAGCCTACCACCACTTGAGTTTAGACAGTTCAGAGAAAGGATCTTCTTCTTTCTCAGATTCAGGTTCGGTGACTTTTTTAGGGAAAAGGTCGTCGTCTTCTTCAGGTGCAAACACAGAGATGAGGTCCTCCTCTGGTTTCGATCTCTCTTTCCTCATGGACACAGTCTCTCTCTCAGGCGGAGGCATGATGGCGGGTTCGTCCTCCGCCCCCGAGCTCTCTTCCCCTGCTGAAACAGTGTCTTCCACAGGTGAAGGCGTGATGTCGAGGTTACCTTCTCCTGTAGTGGTAGTCTCTTTGTCCCCCTGCGGAGGACCCACCCAGCTCGCCAGCTGTCCATCACAGTCAGTTCGTTCAGGTCCAAGGACTCCACGCTGTCCTCATCACTTGACGATTCTGATTCGGTGATGTCTTCGTAGAGTGGGTCCGAACTCATCACCACAGCTATCGCTCTATCCACGGCCATTGTTCGCCACCTCTTCCTCCTCGGACAACGATGCTAACTGGGTGTCTGGGCTGTGGGTCCCACTCTCCAAGGGCTCCTCTCTTCCTAATACTGGATGGTCACCGTAGCTGCTAACGGGTGATCCCATGGGTGTCATCGGGTTCTAAGGTGGCGTTTCAACCTGTGAAGGGGGAGTGGATAAGGCACCTCAAAGTTCTTCCATCACTTCGTCCAGGTACTGCTTCTCTTTAGTTTTCACACCAGAATGTCTCCAAGCCTCCAGGCAGGTCACGTTGTACGCCAGGTGAGGGCCCCTGACGCCTTCCTCCCTTGGCACCGGAACCGAGTCTTGGAGCGAGATCGATTGATATTCAAAAACCTCCGCGATTAGCTTTCCCAGGTTGTCAGCTCCCACGGTCCTTCCCAACCTTGAGCCAAAGCCATCTCTCGGTGCGGACCAGGGATGTCGTCCACCCCAAATGCATGCATGGGTCAGTCTGGGCTCCTGTAAACTCTCAGTACTTGTGGGATCATCGTGGAGGTCAGCGGTGGACTGTTAACCCCCGCCATGTGTGGGGAGTAAGGCCAACTCTTCTGTATGACATCTCTCCAGGCAGGCTTACAAAACTCTTTGCGCTTGGTCTTTTCTTCTACCTGTACCTGTGGGCAACGAGGTGGGGCTGAAGGGTTAGTTTGGTTATCGTCCCCCTATATCTGTGGATAGAGAGGGGGAGCAGAATGTTTAGTTTGATTAGCTTTTCTCCTGGGCTCTGGAGGGAAGGCCGCGGCCCAGGCAGTCAGCCCCCCTGCGGCCCCAGGTCCAAGAGAGGCTCCAGAAACTTCCTCACTTGCCATCCTTCTGCAGCCCTGACCTGCAGCACTTGCCCGCTCGATCGTTGTAGATTGCAGCTGCTGCAGAGTCGCAACACCTCTCCGTCCCACCGGCAGGCACAGCGCCAACTCCGGTTTCACGCCTCTCTGATCTCGCTGAGTAATGATCTTCAATCTGGGCAGTGTTTCCACCCGACATATTCCACAGACATATGGGTCCATGACCTTCACAGGTTTCTGCTTCGGGTCCTTCATCTCTCTCCTTCCTGGATTGACCTTTAATGGCTTCTCCTGCCCTGGTCCTTCCCAGCGCACTTTCAGTGTGGTCGGTTTCCAACAGACCACGCACTCGTTTTTAATCCTTTTCCATTTAACCATTTCTTTTTCTTCTGACAGGAGTCCTTTTTTAGCATATTCCAATTTCTTCAGAGCTCTTCCTGCCCAGAGCCCCGTAGTGCTTCTTCTCATGGCAACCACCCCTTTAACAGTGGCCACTCTGACAAACGGTGGTAAGTCTTGTGCTTCCGTGGCCATGGTTCTCGGTTCCTGCTGTCTTCTAGTCTGAAACTGGCTTCAGCTGCTCGACTCCTTGGATTCCTCCTTTCTTTAGCAACACTGTGTTCCTGTCCAACACTTTCTCCACTATGTCAGGCTTTTCGTACTTGGTCTTGATTGCTGCTCCCTGAAGAAAATCGTTCGTCTTGACCCAAACGCGCTGTCCCTCACGGAATGGCACTCTCTGGTCCGGCACTTCCTTCTTTTCCTCCGAGCCCCTCCCGATCTCTGACGTGAATGGGCGTTGATTCAGCTCCATCGCGGGGGAGGGCCGATCAGCCCGACTCCTGTTGTTCAAGGCCGCTCCTACCTCGAGAGCTTTGGTGCTCCAGCTTCTTGAGTTAGCGTTTTTTGCTATCCAGCTTTTCACAAGCCCTATGGTGTGTTCCACTACCCCATTCGCCTGAGGCGTATAGGGCGGTGAGTAAACTCTCATCACTCCCTGCTTCTGACACCATAGATCCACTTTGGAATTGCGGAAGTGCGTTCCGTTGTCCGTCCTGAGCTCTTTTGGCACTCCTAAAAAGCTGCAGGTCTGATCCAACATGCTAACCACACTGTTTCCGTTGGCTGTCTTCACTGGTTTGATGGCCACATAGCCTGACATAGAATCCACCAGCACCAAAATGTATTTTTCACCTCTCATCCCCGTCACTGCTAACGGGCCTGCTACGTCCATGCAAACAGATCCCCAGGGTACGGTGCTTTTGATTGTGAGCCCTTCCACGCTCTGTCCTCTCCTTCCCGGATTGTGTCGTGCACACACCTCACAGGTTTTCAGAACGTCGCGTATCCGGCCCTCAGGAATCCACAGCTGCTGTTTCTCCAGTTCCCTGCGTGTTGGAAGCGTACCTGTGTGGCCCAGCGCCTCATGTATGGCCTGTACCACTCCAGACACGTGCTTTTCTGGGACAACCCTCCCTTTAGGCGTTTGGTCCCAATCCTCGATCCCGACAAAGACAAGTCTCCTCAGTTGCACGAAACGGTCCACTTCTTCATTTCCTTCCCAATGTTCCCCTTCCTTTGTGTGTGCTTTTTGATGCACCACGCTGATGTTCATGTTTAGTCTGATTTCTGCTATTTTCCTCCATAGGTCCTTGTGAGCGACAGTTTTACCTTTCGCGCCCTCGAAACCGTTTTCTTCCCAGATGGAGAGGTCCTCATTCAAGGCTTGGGCACAATAATAACTGTCTGTTATTATTCTGACTCTCTTCACCTTCCTCTTTTTTAGTTCCAGCAGTCCTTCCAGAACGGCCGTCACCTCTCCAGTCTGTGCACTGCCCTCTACACTACCTTTCTGATGAAAGCACTCCTTTCCGTCCTTTTTCAGGATGAATCCCCAGGGGGCTGTGCTGTCGGGTCCTTTTCTTGAACCGTCGGTGTACAAAATCCACTCATGCGGTTCTTCTTGTGTCTTGTCCAGTTTGATCGGTTCCTTACTTGCCGGTCGTGCAGGCCCAATTGTTAGGTCCGGGTCTAACAGGATATCCTCCCATCTCCCCCACCTTTCGTTGGTCGCCTTGGTGCTTTTCACGGTGGCTTTCCGCAGAAACTGATGAACTTGGCTCTGGGTCAGGACGTTGATGTCTTGGCCTTGTGCTAGGTCTTTCAGTGCACTCCAGTACCTAGCTAACACAGCAAGTTCCTTTTCTTCAGGTGGATACTTCCTTTCCACGGTTGACAGGGCGTAACTCCAAAACGCCACCAACCCTGCACCTGCGTTGCTGACTCTGACCACCGCGTCATCGTCTTCACAGCTTGTCTCCACCACAAGGCCAGAGGTCAAACTTCTGGTTTCTAACCTGAGTGCTCCCTTCACTGCTGTTTTCAGGTCCTCCAGGTGACTTTGGTCTGCAGCCGTCCACGTCCACCCACTGTCACCTTGCGCTCCTGTTTCAGACGCTGTCTTCCTCAGTTTCGCGTACAGCGGCTTTGCGAAGTTTTGATAGCCCGGGACGTGGTCTCGAACATAGTTGCACAGACCTAGGATTTGCTGGAGCTCCTTTAGTGACGTCGGAGGCCTAATCTGGCCCAGCTTCTCCCGGTAGCCATCCGACAGTCCCAGATCCGTTGAGACCTGGAAACCGAGGTAGTTGACCTGGAACTGGCCAAATTGGCACTTTTTGAGGTTTAGCTTGAGTCCTGCATCTGTTAACCGTTCGATGACTTGCTGCAGTCTCGCCAGGTGTTCCTCCTCACTGTCATCCGCGATGAAAACGTCATCTATGTAGATCGTTGCGTCCAGGCCCTGTAAGATGTCCATTACAGCTGACTGGAAAACTTTTGTAGAGTTTTTGAAACCTTGTGGTAGTCGGGTCCACACATACGCCTTTCCTTTGTGTGTGAACGCGGTTTTGGCCTGTGAAGCCTTGGCCAGTCTCAGCGAGCAGGAACCGTTTGCTAAGTCAATGCAGGATTTGTATTTCTTGACTTGTAAAGTTTTCAATGTGGCTTGTGGGTTAATTAAGCTAGCCTTGTTAGCCACTGTCCGGCGGTTGAGGGCCTTCAAATTGATCACCAGTCTCCAACCTCCTCCCGCCGACTCCGGCTTCTTTACCGCTTGAATCGGACTGTTGGTGATGGGATTCGGCTCTTCCCGGATGATTCCCAAAGCACTCAGCTCTCTGACCATCAAATCTATTTCTTCGACCGCGCCTGGATGAAGTGGATACTGGCGGACAGCAGGATGCACTCCTCCAACTATGGTGTGTGTGTATTTCTCACCCAAGTCACCACAGTCGTTTTTGAACCTTGCTTTGTTTGCTCGTGCGATAATCCTCCGCAACTCCTCTTTTCCAGCCGGCGAGAGGTCACTGTCGGTGACCTTTTGTTCTGTGACTTCCACTACGTCCACTGGCTTGTACCACTCTCTCGGCTGCAGCTCCTGCTGGTGGGGAGTGAATTGGATCAGTCGTGCTTGTAGTTTTTCTAGTCTGCGTTTGACTAGTGTTTTTTGTTCTTTAGGTTTGTGCAGATTTTCCGAATCCCTGGTTGTTAATAGGTTGTTTGGTCCTAACACCCATACAATCCTTTTCCAGATGGCAAAAGGGAGTCTGGTGATTGTCCCGTCTGCTAGTTGAACATTGAGGTGTCCTTCTATTTTGAGGCTTCTGCGGGTCGTCGACACTTCCGCCCCTGTGTCCACTAGGTAAGGAGTCCCCTCTACGTCTATGTAGTTGTTGTCTCCCCTCCTGTAAACATGCTCCAGGGTGACCCGCCCCTCTCGGGCCGTCATTTCTGCGGTCGCCTGTCGGGCTTCCCGGAGGGCCGTCTTCTGTTCTGGGGTCAATTTGTTGTATTCCTCAGTGGGGAGAAACCCGCTTTTCCTCTCATTACTGGTCTTCGGTCCCGGTCCATACTGGCGCTGCTGCCGACGTGGCGGCGCCTCCGCTGGTCTGGTCTGTTGGGGCCGTCTTGGAGCTTCGTAGGTCTGCCTGCGCTGCTGCTGAGGGGCTTCGTAGGTTTGTCTACGTTGCTGCTGCGGGGGTTCGTTGTAGGTCTTGACCCGGTCCTGTTGCTGTGAACCTCTTACTCTCTTCTCCTCGTAAAACTTTCTCTTCATGTCCCAGGTACGAACCACCATGTCCAGCTGCGCTAAGGGGGTGTCTGTGGAGGTAACTGCGAAATCCACCTCGTCCCTCTGACCTTCAGTGAGAAACCTCAGGGCCTTGACGAACTGGCCTGGGGGAAGTTTCTCCTTCACCTCGAACCACACGTTGCTCAGAGTTCCTCCGTTTTCCAGCCTCGCTCGCACTCTGCCGAGCCAGTCGTCTGTGTCCTCGGTGTCCTCCAGCACCAGTCGGTGATAATGCTCCTTCGCCGTCTCGTTAGCACTGACCGTGTAACCTGTAACAGAGCTCAGCCAAATCTTCTTCGCTCCCTCGTCGTTGGTGATGCTGTTGACGAGCGGCCACTGTTCTCGCAGGTGTTCTTGGACCGACTTTCCAGGGGGTCTCGCCTGGATCACCGCCTTGAGCTTCTTGAACTCTGTAGAACTCTGGTTAGGGGCCGGTGGGACCAAGTCCCCAAGGGTGCCCGGGCCAGAAAAGGTCCACTGGGTTACTTTGTCTTGTCTTTTTTGGGGAACCTGCACGATTGTTAACTCCTCGTTCTCTGCTTCGTCCTGGGAAAAATCTTCCAACAGGTGTCGTTCTTCCTCCAGCGCTTTTTTGTACGCCGCTTTTTTCAACCTCCGAAGCGTTATGTCATAAGTGATGTGGGTGTTGGCCCGCTCCCTTTGTGGAGCTTTGACTGCAAGCTCTAACAGCTCCTCCGGGTCGTATGAGGTCTGGAGCACCTCTGGCATGTAGGCTTCTCTCCCATCCTTGGTCTTTACTGGTCCAAACCATGTGTCAGTCGCAATCTTCTCAGATGCTTGCCTCACCGACCGGAGTGGTGGTTCTTTCTTTGCTCCTTTTCTTTTTGCACACCTCAGCTCCTGTATCCTGGCTGGTGAGCTGCAGGCTACTGAGTCTAGGGTCTGCTCATCTTCCTCTTCCTCCTCACTGTCTGCCCCGGACTCTTCGTCCTCCTCACTCTCAGACGTGTCGGAGGAGTCCAGGTTCTCCTGGACTCCACGCCTGTTCCTTTGTGTCGGGGTTGCCACCGGCAGTTGAGGGAGCGGCTTGCTTCTTTTTCTCTGCGCGGAGGCCTTTTTGGTCTTGTGATGGGGCTCGGGTGATCTGATTCCCTCACGAACGGGTGCTGCCTCGGCTCTTCTGGAGTTCAGCGGGACAATCTTTGTGGTGCGTAGGCCCATGTAGGTGGTCTCGGGGCTCCTAGCTCCCGTGGTCTCTCCCGCCTCAGTGTACTGCAGCCTCCTGTCCACAGGACCTGTGCCTACGTATAGGGAGCTGGGAGAAGGCATGGCGTTAGAGTAGCTAGGGTCCTGATCCCCGGCTCCGGGACTGCTCGTCGTCTTTGGTGTTGAAGAGAGCCTTTCTCTCGTCCTTCCAGGGGCTTCTGGTTGTTCATTTTCTCCGTCCTCGGCCAGTTGATAAACAGTGCCTCTGGCTTTCTCTCCCCTCGATTCCTCCATCTGCTTCAGGGGCTGCAGCACTCGGAGTCTCCGCTCATTCGCCTGGGAATGTGAAATCATGATCACGATTTCTTTTATGTTGTTACACCTGGGTTGCTCCATGATCTGCATGCGCGCAGCTCTGGTCGCCGCTTGCTCCGCGACTTCCCAGGGCAATTCGTAGGACCTCAGGCCATCGACACTCATCACCACTCTTTTGTACTGAAGGTCACTAGCGTACCTGAGGCCTTCTTCTATGGCTGTGGCCAGGTCCTCGCGGTAGCTGTCGATACCTTTACTCGGCTTGTATTCCGGCATGATCACATACAGCATGGCAAAGTGGGGGAGAATTCCCCCGCTGGTCACTACCACCGGCTTACGTTCTTTTTCCTCCATCCGATACTTCACCGCTCGTCGCTCTCTTTCTCGGCTGTACTCTGAGTCTTGCATCCTACCCAGGGCTTTCCGGAATGTTGTGTTCCTGATCTTCAGGCGGCCACCGGTGACCACAAGGAATCCATGTGCTGTGATGTCCCAGGGGTCTCCGACCAGGAAACGTGCCTCTGCCCCAGCCTGGTTGATGAATTTTTTACCTTCGTTCGGTAGCGGTCTCAGCGGATGGCTCACCCCCTCGGTGAGCTCCCAGGGGTCGCTGACCCGGATACCTGCTCCAGCCGCTGGTCCACCCTCCGTTTTCACCTGGACTTTCCTCGGCCTCCCATTCAGCTGCTGGAGGGCTCTCGTTCCCTCTGTGGTGGTTTTGGTTGCAGAAGTAGTAGCCCTCAACAGCTCCTGAGTGGCGTGAGGCCACCTGCCGTCACTGTGTCCCAGCGCTCCCTTTTCCTTTTTCGTGGAACGGAAAGCTCGGCCCCACTCATCTGATATCAGCTCCTCGTATCCATGCTCCTCATCCAGCTGCAACCTGAGAGCGCTTCCATCCTGGTTCATGCCATCCTCCTCCTCCGGTCCTCCGTCGCGACTGCTGTGCTCGGAGTCGGAGCCATACATGGTTCGATGGCTGCGGGTGTCTTCGTCCTGGTCCATCCCGGTCAGGCCCCGGCTTAAAACCTTCAACCTGTTTAACAGTCCCTGATGTTGCTTCAGTCTGGGCACTGCTTTCACCTTGTCAGCCACTAGGATCACCACGATGCCTGTTTCTTTAGCTAACATCTTCACCACTGAGTTGTACTTGGGTGAGGGGCTCATTAGCGTTTGTATCCTTGATCCGGTTCTTTCTTTCTGCATGTGCTCCAGGACGTCTCCCCAGAACTCCAACCAGGCGGTGGTGTCCTCTTTTCCCCCGCATTGGGTAGGGCTGTACATTATACGCTGCCACTCGGTTCCCACCTTTCCAGCGGAATGGAAAAAACCTTCCCGGTAAACTGTTTGTCGGATGTTAGAGATCAATTGTTCGTCTTCCTCGTAGGGGTTGGCTGCTCTCACTGCATTTTGCACTGACTCATCCCAGGAGTCCCAGCCGTCTCCGTACGGAATTATTTGAAAAGGCAGCCGCTCCGTGGGTCCCTGGTGGCCCGCCGTCGCTGCTGATACTCCATGGTCGCCATCGGTATTCCTCAGGGGTACACGAGGTGGAGGGGTACCTCCTGGCCCGAAATCCTTGTCCTGGGACGGTCCTCCCTCACCTTCTCCTATATTCATCATTTTTGTCGTCTCGAGTCGTTTGCTCCTTCAAAGCCTCTCGTCGCGCTCCGAGCAGGGATGAGGGCAAACTTAGTTAGGCTGCTCCGCGATCTCGTCTGGACTAGCGCTTTCGTCCTACGATCCTCGCGTCTTTTTCCCACAACGTCCTCGACGCTTCTCTGCAGGTCCAGCGATCCCGAACTAGGAGTCGTCAGTCAATCACTGCTTCACTTTGAGGTAGGGCGACGTTGCTTCCTACCCTGAGCTCCTCTTTTGGTCGGCACGGTCGTCCCTTTCTTGAACCTCGTGCCCACCCGGGGATGCCAATTTGTTTAGTTGCAACGATTTGCGGCCCTCCCGGACCCGGAGAGGGGGGAATCGGTGGTGAGGGAACTCGCCTAGCTTCTAACTGCCTACGTCCGGACGCTAACCCCATTCACCGCGACAGCCGACTAGGTACTAAGCAGCCTCAGCAGTACAGCCGGCCGGATGGCGGCTACGCCCGCTAACGGCAGCTTCCCTCTTAGACTAACGGCACTTGGTGAATTTCCTCGGTTCGTAGTTTAGTGGTTAAGATAAACCCCAGGGATTACTTCTTGGTGACTTGGACTAGAATGACCCGTAAGAACCTTTTTGGAGATGTTATGAAGCACAGTCACTTAACTTATTATCACCATGAGAGAATACAGGGGAACTTCACTTTAACTGCAATGGGTACATTTATTTCAGAATAAATCCAGCAAGGGTTGGGCAACAGCATCAGATTCAATGTCACATCAGATGAATAATGATTAATCATGATAAATGGTAGTGATTAAAAGCCTGATTGGTTATAGACTATCACTGAGCCTGTTCCTCACTAAGATTATCCGACCTGATTGGTTGTCTGCTTTTCTGGTGGGAGAGTGTGAGGTGAGGTGAGCAGCCGGTCCAGGATCCACCCTCCCTTGAGGGGAACTGTCGACGTAAGGATCTCCAAACAGAGTTCCGGTTGCCCGCGGGGAGGATTTCCTCCGTTGACAGGGAGAGTGGACTCTTTGCCTCGAAGCCAATTCTGATGTTGCAATCCAATGGTGAGGTTTTGGTCGGGGATTCCAGGGTTGAACGTTGAACGTTGGCTTCCAGAGAAAGTTGGAAGCTCCAGTTAATCCATTTCTTCGCCCTCCCGCCGGGTGAGAACTCCACGACTGGCCCCAGGATATTCCGTCCTCCTGCCGCTGCGTAGTTCCCTCCTTGCAGAGTGAAAGGCTGAACACCGTCGCTCCGTCGGGTTGATAGCAAATCCTTTTTCGTCACGTCTGTTTCCTCGGAGGTTCCTTCAGGGTCCGGCTCCTCTGGTGGGAGACGTCTCTCCTCTGTGAAGGACTCCGTCCAACTCTCTCGCTGTGCACAAGTCACGGTCTTTGTTCTTTCTCAACTCTCTCTCTCTCTCTCTCCAATTCCTCCCCTCTGCATTTGTAGTCCTTTTAGCAGCATTCTACTCACTCCATCTCTCCTTGTCCTCCCTCCCCTCTCTGTTTGTAGTCCAGTAGCTTAACATCTATTATGGCAGTTATTCTCTCGCCCACACGTCTCCCCTTTGTCCTGGCATCAATTCTACTTTTCTCTTCAGGCTCAGGAAGGCTCAAGTGTTATTTTTCACTGCACCAGTACAGCAACATCCTGCCATAACTCATCCTGTCATTACACCATACCTCCTGACTTCTCTTGAGACACATGATCATGAATACATCAATCGTAACTTTATACCATTGCTTCGTCACATACACACATTTCCAGGCTTTCTTAAATTACGTTTTAATCACAAACATACATCTTAAACTTTCTATCATGCAACAATTATTTTTTTATATTTTAATCACATACAGGTTTGAATCAACACAGTCCTTGTTTCAGTTCCTTCTTTCCCCCGACAGACCTTGTGGTTTGTGCTGAGATCTCAACACACATCAGCCCCACTGACACTCTTCTTCTCTGACCATGTTACCTCCTCTCTCTTCTTCTCTGGCCATGTGACCTCCTCTCTTCTTCTCTCTTCTTCTCTGGCCATGTGACCTCCTCTCTTCTTCTCTCTTCTTCTCTGGCCATGTTACCTCCTCTCTTCTTCTCTGGCCATGTGACCTCCTCTCTTCTTCTCTGGCCATGTGACCTCCTCTCTTCTTCTCTCTTCTTCTCTGGTCATGTGACCTCCTCTCTTCTTCTCTCTTCTCTGGCCATGTGACCTCCTCTCTTCTTCTCTGGCCATGTGACCTCCTCTCTTCTTCTCTCTTCTTCTCTGGTCATGTGACCTCCTCTCTCTTCTTCTCTCTTCTTCTCTGGTCATGTTACCTCCTCTCTCTTCTTCTCTGGTCATGTGACCTCCTCTCTTCTTCTCTCTTCTTCTCTGGTCATGTTACCTCTCTCTTCTTCTCTGGTCATGTTACCTCCTCTCTCTTCTTCTCTGGCCATGTTACCTCCTCTCTTCTTCTCTCTTCTTCTCTGGCCATGTTACCTCCTCTCTTCTTCTCTCTTCTTCTCTGGCCATGTGACCTCTCTTCTTCTCTCTTCTTCTCTGGCCATGTGACCTCCTCTCTTCTTCTCTCTTCTTCTCTGGCCATGTGACCTCCTCTCTCTTCTTCTCTGGCCATGTGACCTCTCTTCTTCTCTGGTCATGTTACCTCCTCTCTTCTTCTCTGGTCATGTGACCTCCTCTCTTCTTCTTCTCTGGTCATGTGACCTCCTCTCTCTTCTTCTCTGGTCACGTTACCTCCTCTCTCTTCTTCTCTGGCCATGTGACCTCCTCTCTTCTTCTTCTCTGGTCATGTTACCTCCTCTCTCTTCTTCTCTGGTCACGTTACCTCCTCTCTCTTCTTCTCTGGCCATGTGACCTCCTCTCTTCTTCTTCTCTGGTCATGTGACCTCCTCTCTCTTCTTCTCTGGTCACGTTACCTCCTCTCTCTTCTTCTCTGGTCATGTGACCTCCTCTCTTCTTCTTCTCTGGTCATGTTACCTCCTCTCTCTTCTTCTCTGGTCATGTGACCTCACCCTTCTTCTTCTCTGGTCATGTGACCTCACTCTTCTTCTTCTCTGGTCGTGTGACCTCCTCTCCGCTTCTCTCTTCTTCTCTGGTCATGTTAACTCTTCTCTTCTCTCAATGTTGTAGACGACAGGACGTATCACTTCCAGGCCGAGGACGACCAGGACTGTCAGATGTAAGTGTGTGTGTGTGTGTGTGTGTGTGTGTGTGTGTGTGTGTGTGTGTGTGTGTGTGTGTGTGTGTGTGTGTGTGTGTGTGTGTGTGTGTGTGTGTGTGTGTGTGTGTGTGTGTGTGTGTGTGTGTGTGTGTGTGTGTGTGTGTGTGTGTGTGTGTGTGTCATCTTTAGCACCTCCCCCTCCTTCATCACACCATCTTGTCTTTCTGCTCCTCCTCTTCCTCCTCCTGTCTTCCTCTCTTAGCTGCTCCTGTTCTCTTCCCTTTATTCTCTATATGTATTATTTTTTGACTGTCTCCCCCACCCCCCCAGCTGGATCTCGGTGCTCCAGAACAGTAAGGAGGAGGCGTTGAACCAGGCGTTTAAAGGCGACCACCATGTGGGTGAGAACAACATCGTCCAGGAGCTGACCAAGGCCATCCTGGGGGAGGTGAAGAGGATGACGGGGAACGACGTGTGCTGCGACTGTGGAGCTCCCAGTGAGTCAACGTCTTCTTTCCATGTGTCCATCATGTGTTCATGCTGAGGAGGAGGTCTGGAGCCCGAACGCCACACACACACTGAACCTTGAGGAGAGGCGCCATCACCAACATGTTTTAGTTGTAGCCACGTCGCGCTCACATTCACTGCAGAGGAAACTAAAAGGCCTTCCTGAGGCGTCTGGAACTGTTGACCTTGATCGTCTCACACTGCCTGAAGGGAACAGCTCAAACTGACCTGGAGGAAGAAGTGAACAGTTCAAACTGACCTGGAGGAAGAAGTGAACAGCTCAAACTGACCTGGAGGAAGAAGAGAACAGCTCAAACTGACCTGAAGGAAGAAGAGAACAGCTCAAACTGACCTGGAGGAAGAAGTGAACAGCTCAAACTGACCTGGAGGAAGAAGTGAACAGCTCAAACTGACCTGGAGGAAGAAGAGAACAGCTCAAACTGACCTGAAGGAAGAAGAGAACAGCTCAAACTGACCTGGAGGAAGAAGTGAACAGTTCAAACTGACCTGGAGGAAGAAGAGAACAGCTCAAACTGACCTGGAGGAAGAAGTGAACAGTTCAAACTGACCCTGGAGGAAGAAGGGAACAGCTCAAACTGACCTGGAGGAAGAAGAGAACAGCTCAAACTGACCTGGAGGAAGAAGAGAACAGCTCAAACTGACCTGGAGGAAGAAGCGAACAGTTCAAACTGACCTGGAGGAAGAAGAGAACAGCTCAAACTGACCTGGAGGAAGAAGTGAACAGTTCAAACTGACCTGGAGGAAGAAGAGAACAGCTCAAACTGACCTGGAGGAAGAAGTGAACAGTTCAAACTGACCTGGAGGAAGAAGTGAACAGTTCAAACTGACCTGGAGGAAGAAGTGAACAGTTCAAACTGACCTGGAGGAAGAAGTGAACAGTTCAAACTGACCTGGAGGAAGAAGAGAACAGCTCAAACTGACCTGGAGGAAGAAGAGAACAGCTCAAACTGACCCTGGAGGAAGAAGGGAACAGCTCAAACTGACCTGGAGGAAGAAGAGAACAGCTCAAACTGACCTGGAGGAAGAAGAGAACAGCTCAAACTGACCCTGGAGGAAGAAGGGAACAGCTCAAACTGACCTGGAGGAAGAAGTGAACAGTTCAAACTGACCTGGAGGAAGAAGCGAACAGTTCAAACTGACCTGGAGGAAGAAGAGAACAGCTCAAACTGACCCTGGAGGAAGAAGGGAACAGCTCAAACTGACCCGGAGGAAGAAGTGAACAGTTCAAACTGACCTGGAGGAAGAAGTGAACAGTTCAAACTGACCTGGAGGAAGAAGTGAACAGCTCAAACTGACCTGGAGGAAGAAGCGAACAGCTCAAACTGACCCTGGAGGAAGAAGAGAACAGTTCAAACTGACCTGGAGGAAGAAGAGAACAGCTCAAACTGACCTGGAGGAAGAAGCGAACAGCTCAAACTGACCTGGAGGAAGAAGAGAACAGCTCAAACTGACCCTGGAGGAAGAAGGGAACAGCTCAAACTGACCCGGAGGAAGAAGTGAACAGTTCAAACTGACCCGGAGGAAGAAGTGAACAGTTCAAACTGACCGAGGAAGAAGGGAACAGCTCAAACTGACCTGGAGGAAGAAGTGAACAGTTCAAACTGACCTGGAGGAAGAAGCGAACAGTTCAAACTGACCCTGGAGGAAGAAGCGAACAGTTCAAACTGACCTGGAGGAAGAAGCGAACAGTTCAAACTGACCTGGAGGAAGAAGAGAACAGCTCAAACTGACCTGGAGGAAGAAGAGAACAGCTCAAACTGACCTGGAGGAAGAAGAGAAGAATAGATGCAGTAGATTGATTTCCTGTCACATTGAGGACATGAGAGTTTGCTTTGTGGGTCAAAAGGTCAAACGATCAGCTCGTCAACGTGAAACCAAAAGCAGGTTTCAGCTTGTGTTCGTTCAACATGACAGAAAGTGAAATACGTCGGCTGTTCTAGAGGATCCAGTGTGTTTCCACTGCTCAGCCACACTGGTCTGATGTTTCTCTTTCTGTTCCCTCCAGTCAGTCAGAACTGACTTTCTCTTTATCTTGAAGCACCGGAGCAACACTGTTCCTGTGATGGTGTGAAGAGCTCAGACTTGGTGAATGAAGTGTAGTTCTGAACAGTTTTGGTATCAAATACTCACTTTAAAGTTTTGAAGTCATGTTATTAGGTGGAAATCTACATTTCTAAATCAAATAAAAAGAAAGGAAAACTGCAGTGGAACACAAATGTTCAGCATCACTGGACTGTAGTTTACATACAAGTTGTAGAAACGTAAAGGTTGATGATGTAAAAGCAGTCGGTCCTTCTGGAGGACTTTTCCTCAAGACCTGAGACCTCCTGCTAACACACACACACACACACACACACACACACACACACACACACACACACACACACACACACACACACACACACACTCTCATGCTCCAGTGTTCTGGATGATAACCCCCCCCTCCCCCCCCCAGATCCCACCTGGCTCTCCACCAACCTGGGCATCCTCACCTGTATTGAGTGTTCGGGGATCCACCGGGAGCTGGGGGTCCACTACTCCAGGATCCAGTCCCTCACGCTGGACGTCCTCAGCACCTCGGAGCTCCTGGTGAGTCCGTCTGACCCTCTGGTCCTCTCTGGTCCTCTCTGGTCCTCCTTGGTCTCTCTGGTCCTCTCTGGTCCTCTCTTGTCCTCTCTGGTCCTCTCTGATCCCCTCTGATCCCCTCTGGTCTCCTCTGGTCTCTCTGGTCCTCTCTTGTCCTCTCTGGTCTCTCTGGTCCTCTCTTGTCCTCTCTGGTCTCTCTGGTCCTCTCTGGTCTCTCTGGTCCTCTCTGGTCTATGGAGCAGGGAGGAGGAGCAGGGAGGAGGAGCAGGGAGGAGGAGCAGGGAGGAGGAGCAGGGAGGAGGAGCAGGGAGGAGGAGCAGGGAGGAGGAGCAGAGGGGAGGAGCAGAGGGGAGTAGGAGCAGAGGGGAGGAGCAGGGTTAGGCAACTCTTCAGCTTCCTGCACTTCTCACTGCTGTGTGTGTGTGTGTGTGTGTGTGTGTGTGTGTGTGTGTGTGTGTGTGTGTGTGTGTGTGTGTGTGTGTGTGTGTGTGTGTGTGTGTGTGTGTGTGTGTGTGTGTGTGTGTGTGTGTGTGTGTGTGTGTGTGTGTGTGTGTGTGTGTGTGTGTGTGTGTGTGTGTGTGTGTGTGTTCACAGCTGGCCAAGAATGTGGGGAATGCAGGCTTTAATGAAATCATGGAGGCGTGTTTGAACGCTGAAAATGTGGTGAAACCCAACGCAGGGAGTGACATGTAAGTTACACTCACACACACTCTCACACACACACTCACACTGACACTCACACTCACACTGACACACACACTCACACTGACACTCACACTCACACTGACACACACCCACACCCACACTCACACTCACACTCACACACACACTCACACTCACACTCACACACACACACACACACACACTCACACTGACACACACACACACTCACACACACGCTCACACTCACACTGACACACACACACTCACACTGACACACACACTCACACACTCACCCACACTCACACACTCACCCACACTCACACACTCACCCACACTCACACACACACACACACACACACACACACACACACACACACACACACACACACTCACACTGACACTGACACTCACACTCACACTCACACTGACACTCACACACTCACACTGACACACACACTGACACTCACACACACACTCACACTGACACACACACACTCACACTGACACACACACTGACACCCACACTCACACTCACACACACACACACACACACACACACACACACACACACACACACACACACACACACACACACACACACACACACACTCACACTGACACTCACACTCACACTCACACTCACACTCACACTCACACTCACACACTCACACTGACACACACACACTCACACTGACACACACACACTCACACTGACACACACACACTCACACTGACACTGTCACACACACACTCACACTCACACACTTCTCTTCCACCTGCTTCACTTCAGTCTTTTCACACATTCGATCATTTGTTTCACTGAACCGACGTGATAAATAATGTTTATGATGAATGTTTGAAGCTGTGGCGTTCAGCAGCTTGTTCACAGGCTGGGAGTTAAAATGACTGATGGATTTAGATTTGATGGCTGTCGTATCGTCCAGGAAAGTGCAGTGTGACTTCTGCTTTCCACACCTGAGCTTCACTACCAAGATGTGTTTTAGTGCCGAGACACTAAATGTGTAAAATGCTGCTGAGTCTCGTCAGTGATTGGCCGTGTGAAAAGTCTTTTTCTTTGCTTTTTGGTAGTTTTATACTTAATGTTCTTTATTACGACCATTAGAGGCCGACATTGAGCCGCAGGACACATATTGTGTTACCTGATGAACTGATTGGGTTTTTATGAGATGAAATGAATCCAGATTACTGTGCTTCACCCGTCTGCCTGCACCTTAATAATGTCAACCTGCTCCATCAGCCCCTCCACCCACCACCACTCTCTTACTGCATTTACCCAGGCAGTCTGGGGTTCAGTGTCTTGCTCAAGGACACTTCGGCATGCGGGTAGGCATCGAACCTGCAACCTTCTGATTGGGAGGCGGTGGCTCTACCAACCCAGCCCAATTTCCTGATTGTTGTAACTAGAAGAAAACTTGATTTGACCTGATCACTGACCAGCCATGACATTAAGACCACCACTGGTCTTCATCATGGACGGAGATAAGACAGACAGCAAGTCCACATTTTGTCCTCAAAAAAGTTAAAGCAAAGAAATGGACACCTGCCGAGTTTGATGAGGAATAAATTGTGATTTCTGTTCCCCTGAGTCAGACGATGTCCAAACCTTCAGAATGTGACGATCCGAGTTGTTCCTGAAGAGTCCAGACAAGGTGTTGTCAGTCACATGGAGGCCGACGGTGTGTGTTTCCCTCCAGGCAGGCGAGGAAAGACTTCATCACGGCCAAATACACCGAGAAGCGTTTTGCCAGGAAGAAGTGTCCCGACGCAGCGTCTCGCCTGCACACGCTGTGTGACGCAGTGAAAGCCCGGGACGTCTTCTCCCTCCTCCAGGTGTTCGCTGAAGGAGTGGACCTGATGGAGGCCATCCCTCTGGCCAACGGACACGTCAGTCTGCACCTCCTGCTCACTGCCTCGGGTTCTCCTCCGTCACCTTCCAGGACTTCATTCTCCAGGTGCTTCTCATTGCAGGAACAAGGAGAGACGGCGCTGCACCTGGCGGTCCGGCTGGTGGACAGGACGTCTCTTCACATCGTCGACTTCCTCACTCAGAACAGGTGAACCAGGAAACCACTCCAGAGCTGCCAGTGGAGCTGCCAGTGGAGCTCCACTGCAGTTCTTTCCCTGCAGTTCTTCCAGTGCAGTTCTTCCAGTGCAGTTGCTCCACTGCAGTTCTTTCACTGCAGTTCTTTCACTGCCGTTGTTCCAGTACGGTTCTTCCAGTGCAGTTCTTTCACTGCAGTTCTTCCAGTGGAGTTCTTCCAGTGTTTTCCGGTGCATTTCTTCCAGTGCAGTTCTTACAGTGTTTCCCAGTGCAGTTGTTCCAGTGCAGTTGTTCCAGTGTTTTCCAGTGCAGTTCCTCCAGCGTTTTCCAGTGCAGTTCTTCCAGTGTTTTCCAGTGCAGTTGTTCCAGTGTTTTTGGTGCAGTTGTTCCAGTGTTTTCCGGTGCAGTTCTTCCAGTGTTTTCCAGTGCAGTTCTTCCAGCGGTTTCCAGTGCAGTTGTTCCAGTGTTTTTCAGTGCAGTTGTTCCAGAGCAGTTGTTCCAGCGTTTTCCAGTGCAGTTGCTCCAGCGTTTTCCAGTGCAGTTGTTCCAGTGCAGTTGTTCCAGAGCAGTTGTTCCAGTAGTTCCAGGGTTGTGGCTTTGGCCAGATGAAGCCTTTCATCTTCTCTCCTCACTGGTTCTGAAGTGTGTCCTCCATGCGGCAGTGTGAACCTGGACAGGCCGACGGTGAGAGGCAGCACGGCGCTGCACTACTGCTGCCTGACGGACAACAGTGAGTGTCTGAAGCTGCTGCTGCGGGGGAAGGCCTCCATCGACATCGGTGAGCACAACACCACCTCTCCACACTGGACTGTAACTGTTAGTACTTTAACTTGGTGGAGGAGTTGGTATGGAGCCTCTCCTCCACAAACAACCTTCAGTTCCCAGACGACTTGATCTCATCACATGAATCCAGCAGCACAGATGAGGGAGAGAGAGGAAACACCTTAATCACACTTCTCATGTCTCTGAAAACGATGGAAGAAGCTGAGCTCCTCTGGATCAAGCAGTGACGGAATGTGTCTTTCAGCCAACGAGGCGGGCGAGACGCCGCTGGACATCGCTCGGAGGCTGAAACACGTCCAGTGTGAGGAGCTGGTGAGTTGATGGAGACGCAGCTTCATGAGCAGACAGAAGGACTGTGGACGATTCAGAGTGACGTCTCCACAGTTGAACCAGGCGCTGGCAGGGAAGTTCAACGCTCACGTGCACGTGGAGTACGAGTGGCGTCTGCAGCACGAGGACCTGGACGAGAGCGATGAAGACCTGGATGAGAAGGTGAGGACATGGACAATGTGATGAGACAGGAGCTGTTGGAGGAACAACTGTGAGGCTCGGAGAGGTTCTTCACTGGTGAACTAAATGTTGTTCTCTTGCCTGGCGAGGGGAATTTATTTCTTGTTTAGTGTGAATCATCACATTTGTGGAAGGAGTCTCTCCCACTGGATTCTCTTACAGAGCAGTAAAGGTTCCATTGATTTGTGTTGTCACTTAGAAAAACACATTTGTGTCTAATCTCTGTTTGGAGGAAACCTCTTGTTTGAAAAGCTTTGATGTTTGCAACTTTTCTTTTGATCTGTAAGAGAATGAGAGTTTTTTGAATGATTGCAGAGATTTGACACCCTTTTTGATAATATTGATCTTATTTTCATCATGATTCTCTGGGTGGGAGTTGAAGGAGAATGTGGACATAGATTGTGGACCAAAATCCCAACATGTCCTCTGTCCTCTGACACAAGACACATATTCACCTTCCTTAATCTAAAACGTACATCAACTGCAGTTTCTCAGTAAAGCGAATTGAAGACACGGGAGGGCAGGAGGTCTCAACCTGATACTATGGAGACACAGAGGATTGTCCTCAGAGACATTTGATGATGACAGTAACCATGGTCCCAGTGGGACGCTGCAGTCAGAGACTCATTACGCTGCATTGAGGCTGCAGGAACAAGCTGGAAGAGACAAAATGTCTCTTGATGTAATGACTTATTATGGCTGCCGGGACAGACATGCTTGAACCTGACCTCTGACCCCTGGCTACCCCCAGCCCAGCCCCCACCGCCGGGACGAGCGCCCGGTGAGCTGCTACACCCCTGGTAGTACGTCCCTCCTGCAGGGCTCCGGCCTCTCCAAGGACAAGCAGCGGCCCTACCTGCCCAACCTGGTCAACAACGAGACGTACGGCACCATCCTCAACGCCACGCCGCCACCACCCAACTCCTGCTCCGCCCCGCCGCTGCCCCCCCGCAACCTGGGTGAGACAAGTCTGTCCTCCTGAAGCATTCTGACAGGACAGGGCTCCTCCTGTCTCCTCCTGTCTCCTGGGACCAATGAACATCCTGTCCCCACCTGGACCAAAGTGTCTGTCTGTCCTCACGTCCATCCTCTCTCCTCCACCTGTCCATCCTCTCCCCCTCCACCTGTCCATCCTCTCCTCCTCCACCCGTCCCTCCTCTCCTCTCCACCCGTCCCTCCTCTCCTCCACCCGTCAGCCCAGCTCTCCGGCCTGGGGGGCCTCAGCCAGCCGTCGGGGTCCAGCAGCTGGAAGTCCGGCTCTGTGGACCTGATGGGGCGCCAGAGGTCGTCCTCCGACCCCCCCAACATGCATCCTCCTGTCCCCCCGATGAGACTCACGTCCACTGCAGGTCTGGACCTGCTGGACGCTCAGCACTCAGTTCATTAGAGGACACAACGAGGAAATGTTCGGACTCAGTAGTGATGTTTTAAATCCTCACAAAGATAGAAAGCAGTAATGATATATGATGATAAAATAACTCTTAACAGTAACATGACTGAAGTCCTCCAGACTCGTGTTCCAGGCATCAAGTGATCGTTTTGAAGGCTCAACAGTTGAAGTATGTTCATCAATGTTCATCTGTGTGGTCCAGGTCTGGGTCTTCCTTCTGGGTCCAAGATGGAAGCTTTGAGTCTCCAGTCCAAGTCTGGCCCGGGACCTCAGCGTCCTCGTGCTGCACCACCCAGATCTCCTGCACCACCCAGGTCTGCTGCAGGGTGAGAAGGTTCAACGTGTTCATGACGTCTCACTCTGCAGCTACACAACAAACCTCTTTGTTTATGACGTCCAGCTGATTTCAATGTTGGACAACAATTCAATTCAACTTTTTCAATTCAACTTTATTTCTATAGCTCTTTACAATCACCCAGTGGAACCAAAGTGCTTTACAACAAAGCTAAAACAATACATTAAGAAATAAATACGAGAATAAGACATAAAAACAATAAATAAAACCCAGGTGTGACTGGTGGAGGAGTGACGGTGCTGCAGGTTGGTGAAGCTTCCAGAGATTCATAACAACAGAACATACAGCATAAATACTCTGTCCTAGACAGAGTTCAAAGACAACTTCAAAGTGAGTTTTCAGCTTTGATTTAAAAAGGCCGAGATCAGTGGTGGTGTGAATGTCGGGGGCAGTTTGTTCATGTCGGGGGCAGTTTGTTCATGTCGGGGGGCAGTTTGTTCATGTCGGGTGAATGTTCACTGACTGAGGCCGACATAAAGACTGGCTGAGGCCCACATAGAGACTTGCTGAGGCCCACATAGAGACTGGCTGAGGCCGACATAGAGACTGGCTGAGGCCGACATAGAGACTGGCTGAGGCCGACATAGAGACTGGCTGAGGCCGACATAGAGACTGGCTGAGGCCCACATAGAGACTGGCTGAGGCCCACATAGAGACTGGCTGAGGCCCACATAGAGACTGGCTGAGGCCGACATAGAGACTGGCTGAGGCCCACATAGAGACTGGCTGAGGCCGACATAGAGACTGACTGAGGCCCACATAGAGACTGGCTGAGGCCCACATAGAGACTAGCTGAGGCCCACATAGAGACTGGCTGAGGCCCACATAGAGACTGGCTGAGGCCCACATAGAGACAGCCTGAGGCCGACATAGAGACTGACCGAGGCCCGCATAGAGACTGGCCGAGGCCCGCATAGAGACTGGCCGAGGCCCACATAGAGACTGGCTGAGGCCGACATAGAGACTGGCTGAGGCCGACATAGAGACTGGCTGAGGCCGACATAGAGACTGGCTGAGGCCCACATAGAGACTGGCTGAGGCCCACATAGAGACTGGCTGAGGCCCACATAGAGACTGGCTGAGGCCGACATAGAGACTGGCTGAGGCCCACATAGAGACTGGCTGAGGCCGACATAGAGACTGACTGAGGCCCACATAGAGACTGGCTGAGGCCCACATAGAGACTAGCTGAGGCCCACATAGAGACTGGCTGAGGCCCACATAGAGACTGGCTGAGGCCCACATAGAGACAGCCTGAGGCCGACATAGAGACTGACCGAGGCCCGCATAGAGACTGGCCGAGGCCCGCATAGAGACTGGCCGAGGCCCGCATAGAGACTGGCCGAGGCCCGCATAGAGACTGGCCGAGGCCCGCATAGAGACTGGCCGAGGCCCGCATAGAGACTGGCCGAGGCCCGCATAGAGACTGGCCGAGGCCCGCATAGAGACTGGCCGAGGCCCGCATAGAGACTTGCCGAGGCCGACATAGAGACTTGCCGAGGCCCACATAAAGACTGGCTGAGGCCCACAGAAAGGGCCTTACAGTCCAGTCTAGAGCTAATAAAAGAGGTATTACCTTCTCAACATCCTGTTGATTCAGGAACGGCTTCACTTTGTCCAGGAGACGAGCTGATAGGAGCTGATAGGAGCTGATAGAAGACAACAGAACTAGTCTGTTTATCAAATTTAAGCCCGTTGTCAAACGTTACCCCAAGACTTTTAACAAGTGGTTTAAAATAGGACCAGAGCACCAGAGTGTGTTTTAAAGACTTTCGACATCGGTGATGTGCCAAACAAGATGAATTCTGTTTCCGTGTCATTCAAGTGCAAAAAGTTGTGTGTCGACCGCTGCTTCACGTCAGTAAAACAATCCATTAGCCAACAATGATAAAACCTGTTAATTACCATTATTAACCAGTAAGAACTGTCCCAGTCTGCCGTCCTCTTGTCTCATTCTGTCCTGCAGGGCGTCTTGTTGGTCAATCTAACTTCCTGTGTTTGATTCACAGCAACGACCAGAGCTTCAGCAGAGCAGCTCTGAACCGACCTGAGTCTGATGACCGAGCAGGTGAGTCCAACTGTCCAACTGTCCAACTGTCCCACAGTCCCACAGTCCAACTGTCCCACAGTGCAACTGTCCCACAGTCCAACTGTCCACGTCTCAGAAAGCTCCTCTCTCTGTCCGTCCCTGTTTCTTCTGGAAGCCCAGAGACGTTGTTGTGCTGCTGATGTCATTTCCTTTTCCTGTTCCAGCTAAGGAAGTCCCAGGATGTCCCCAGAACTCCGTGGGACACCCCCCGCCTCTGGCCCCCGTGGTGAGGAAGACCTACCCAGTGAGTGCCTCTTCCTCACTTTACTGTCACTGCAGCTTCTTCTGTCAGTCTTTGGTCCGTTAGTGTCCAGTCTGTCCTCCCCCATTGTCCATGTCCCTCCTGAGGACACATTCAATCCTCAGTCCTGCTGAGTTTGACCACTTGAGACAAAAAGAAGATGAATCGTTTCATTTATTCGCCTACAAACTCTGGAGAGTCGCAGCTTTTCCACAGATGCTCATTGAAATGATTGTAGAAGACAGAGCCTCCTGGAGAGACGTCCTGGAGGGACGTCCTGGAGGGACGCCCTGGAGAGACGTCCTGGAGGGACGTCCTGGAGGGACGTCCTGGAGGGACGCCCTGGAGAGACGTCCTGGAGGGACGTCCTGGAGGGACGCCCTGGAGGGACGCCCTGGAGGGACGCCCTGGAGGGACATCCTGGAGAGACGCCCTGGAGGGATGCCCTGGAGGGACACCCTGGAGGGACATCCTGGAGGGACTCCCTGGAGAGACATCCTGGAGAGACATCCTGGAGGGACATCCTGGAGGGACGCCCTGGAGGGACGCCCTGGAGAGACATCCTGGAGAGACATCCTGGAGGGACGCCCTGGAGAGACGCCCTGGAGATACATCCTGGAGGGACTCCCTGGAGAGACGCCCTGGAGAGACGCCCTGGAGGGACGCCTCTCTGACTCCACCCCCTCAACCCCACCTCTGAAGTCTAAATGTCCTGCTAAACCTGAAGTACCGACCGTCTCCTCCTGCAGTACTGACCGTCTCCTCCACAGTACCGACCGTCTCCTCCTGCAGTACCGACCGTCTCCTACAGCAGTACTGACCGTCTCCTCCTGCAGTACCGACCGTCTCCTCCACAGTACTGACCGTCTCCTCTAGCAGTACCGACCGTCTCCTCCTGCAGTACTGACCGTCTCCTCCAGCAGTACCGACCGTCTCCTCCACAGTACTGACCGTCTCCTCCACAGTACTGACCGTCTCCTCCTGCAGTACTGACCGTCTCCTCCTGCAGTACCGACCGTCTCCTCCACAGTACTGACCGTCTCCTCCTGCAGTACTGACCGTCTCCTCCTGCAGTACTGACCGTCTCCTCCTGCAGTACTGACCGTCTCCTCTAGCAGTACCGACCGTCTCCTCCTGCAGTGCTGACCGTCTCCTCCACAGTACTGACCGTCTCCTCCTGCAGTACCGACCGTCTCCTCCACAGTACTGACCGTCTCTAGACCTGGACGACGTCCCAGAAGAAGACAGTGTGTCCTCTCTCTCCCTGGTTGTTCCAGGTTTTAAAACGTGTGTTGCTCCAAGCAGCCAATCAGAAATCAAACCCTATATGATGTCATCGGGGGGGGTTCAGCCAATCACAGTCAAGGTAGACTCCTCCCCCTTTGACTCCTCCCACAATCAGGCAGCTCTGCTCTGGCACATGGCGCCACGAGAGGAAGTGCTTCCTCCTCTTCCATAGATGGGCGTGTGTGTGGGCGGAGCCAGTCCAGCTCACACAGACACAGCAGATTGTGAATGCAGCTCCTAGGATCAATGTTCTAATGGAGGAGAAGCTGGATTTGGTGTCATAAACGTTGAAAACCAGGTTTGTGGACCAGGAGGTCCATGTGACTGTTGAACCTTCTTACCAGGTGAGTTTGTCCGTCTGTCCTCAGAAGTCCAGGCCCAAGAGAGTGAAGGCCATTTACCACTGCCGGGCCGACAACCCTGACGAGCTCACCTTCTCTGAGGGGGAGGTGATCGTGGTGGACGGGGAGGAGGACCAGGAGTGGTGGGTGAGTGTCTGCTGGGGGGGGGGGGGGGGGGACCAGGAGAGGGAGGTGTGTGTCTGCTGGGGGGGAGGGGGGGAGGACCAGGAGGGGGAGGTGATCGTGGTGGACGGGGAGGAGGACCAGGAGTGGTGGGTGAGTGTCTGCTGGGGGGGAGGGGGGGGGGAGGGTTAGGGTGTCTGCAGGGGGGGGGGTGGGGTCAGTGTCTTGAGGAGGAGGAGCAGGAGGGGGGGGTGAGTGTCTGCTGGGGGGGAGGAGGGCCAGGAGGCGGGGGGGGGGGGGGGGTGAGTGTCTGCAGGGGGGGGGAGGAGGAGCAGGAGGGGGGGGTGAGTGTCTGCTGGGGGGAGGAGGACCAGGAGGCGGGGGGGGGGGGGGGGGGGGGGGGGGGAGTGTCTGCGGGGGGGGGACCAGGAGTGGTGGGTCAGTGTCTGCTGAGGGGGGGGGTGAGTGTCTGCTGGGGGGGAGACCAGGAGTGGTGGGTGAGTGCTGCTGGGGGGGACGCGGGGGAGGACCAGGAGGGGGGGGGTGAGTGTCTGCAAGAGGGAGGAGGGCACTGCTGGCCATTCTGCCTTCACGACTCCTCTTCCTCTTCCTCTTCCTCTTCCTCTTCCTCTTCCTCTTCCTCTTCCTCTTCCTCTTCTCCTCTTCTCTCCTCCTCCTCCTCTCCTCTTCCTCCTCCCTCCTCTTCCCTCCTCCTCCTCTTCCTACTCCCTCCTCCTCTTCCTCTCTAGTCTCTTGTGTGAAAGTGAAGCAGCTGCAGTTTGTTTTCTGACTCGTCGGCTCATTTGACCGTATTTAGTCACTTTCTCTGTCGAGCTCCAGTCCCTCTGAGCCCCCCCCAGCCTCCACCCCCCCCCCCCCAGCCCACTGCTCTGGAGGATGGAGGAAATCAGCCTTGTGACGTCAGACTGTTGGTTGATTTAAAAACACTGCCTGTGAGGAAGATGTTGAAGGCAGATGATTGTCTTGTGTTCGTTAGCTTGATTCACTCAGAGTAGAAATGTCCCAGCTTCTCTTCACTTCCAGGTGTAAACAACACTTATGTTGATCATAAGGTAATCAAGTTGTGACGTAGGCTGTGTAGCTCGAGATGGTGTTTGTTAGGCGTCATGTACCGTCTGTTGTTGTGAACCATCCTGATGTTCAGTTTGATTTCAGAGATGTTTCCAGGCTTTGCAGCTTGTTTCCTTTTCTCCGACCAAATCAAATGTCTTCATCCGTTAAAGTAAACCAACACAATTCTCAACATCATGTCGTTTTGCTGAATCAACCAAAGCTGTAGGTTATGTCGCATTTATGAAATCAAAGAAGGATCAAGTGTTGGTCAATCAGCCTTAACATCATGACCCCGGCCAGCTCTGCTGTAAAATCACATTTCACTCCATGTTGTCTTGGAAACAATAAAACCTGATGAACTGAAGTGGATCTAGTCATGTTAGGATCAAAGAACACATGAAGCACTTTGTACATTTCAAAGCTTCAAAGCAGATTTTACAATGACTTTTCAGTGGCTGTGAATGAGTGGAGGCTAATGTGACGAGGAGGCGGAGCAGGAGGAGGAGGAGGCGGAGCAGGAGGAGGAGCGATGGTTCAGAGGAACAGGAAGTTGTAGAGGAACAGGAAGTTGTTCTGGTTACTTGGTCGATGTGAGATTTAGAGGATAATTTCTCCCAGGATATGAAGAAGTGAAGCAGTGTGACCTGTTCAGTCCCCAGAGTGTGATGAGGCTGCTGCTTGACCTCCGACCCTCCTGGGGTCAGTCCAGACCTCCGACCCTCCTGGACATGCTCCTGGCTCAACAACCTCCAACAAATCCCTACCAGTGTCTATTTTATTCTTCGAACACAAAGGTTTTCAGAACAAAAGCTTCACTGTAGAATAGAAAAGTTCCCATAACGGTCAGTGGTCATAATGTTGTGGCTGAAGGTGAAAAACACACGTTGGGATTTTCAGGCTCAGTATTGAATCATAAGAGTGGAACTTGTTTCCAGTATTTAGTTTGGTTTGGTGTTTTGGTCTGTTTAGAGGTTTCATCAGTGTTTGTCTCCTGTGGTGACCTTTGACCTCTGACCTTCCTCCGCAGCTGGGCCACATCGAGGGCGACCCCATGAGAAGAGGAGCCTTCCCCGTCACCTTCGTCCACTTCATCGCTGACTGAACCTCCTCTTCATCACCCTCCTCTTCCTCCTGTCTGTCTCTCTCTGTGTGTGTGTGTGTGTGTGTGTGTGTGTGTGTGTGTGTGTGTGTGTGTGTGTGTGTGTGTGTGTGTGTGTGTGTGTGTGTGTGTGTGTGTGTGTGTGTGTGTGTGTGTGTGTGTGTGTGTGTGTGTGTGTGTGTGTGTGTGTGTGTGTGTGTGTTACAGACACTGACTCTAGAATATCAAACTGATGATTGTAGTGAACAAACCTCTTCATACCTGCACTTTCCTGGTCTTTGTTCAGCTCCAGACCTCTTCCTCCTCCTCTTTCTCCTCCTCTTCCTCTTTCTCCTCCTCTTCCTCTTCTTCTTCCTCCTCATCTTCCTCTTCCTGCTCTTCCTCCTCATCTTCCTCTTCCTGCTCTTCCTCCTCCTCCTCTTCCTCATCTTCCTCTTCCTCCTCCTCTTCCTCATCTTGCTCTTCCTCTTCCTCATCTTCCTCTTCCTGCTCTTCCTCCTCTTCCTCTTTCTCCTCCTCTTCTTCCTCCTCCCCCCCTCCTCCTCCTCTCCTCCTCCTCCTCTTCTCTTCCTCCTCCTCTTCCTCCTCCTCCTCGTCTTCCTCCTCCTCTTCCTCCTCCTCCTCTTCCTCTTTCTCCTCCTCTTCTTCCTCCTCCCCCCCCCTCCTCCTCCTCCTCCTCCTCCCCCCCCCTCCTCCTCCTCCTCCTCCTGATGAAGGTGTCCAGTATTAATAGATGACTATCAGAGTGACGGAGGTGAAGAAGGTGTTTGACCTTTTGACCTTACTAAGGACTGTAAAAAGTGAACGTCTTCTACATGTTACATTCCTCTTCTGTACATGAGCTGCTGTTTCTGTTCTTCTGCTTCTCTGGGAGGTTCTCCAGAGAGAATGACCCCATAGTGCTCCCCCCCCCCCCTGCTAATGGTGCTGGATGACCCCATAGTGCCCCCCCCCCCCCCCCCTGATAATCCTGTAGCATCCAGAACTAATCTGAAAGCAGTGAAATCAGATGTTAGTGATTCCTGGTAGGCCTCAGTCCCCTCATCAGGGCCTTTACAGGACGAGAAGCTGCAACATGGAACACTGTCGTACCTAAAGGATATAATGAATCACATGTTTACACAACAACCGGCCCCACAACACTCGTGTAAAGATGTAGTGAACTCACTGTTTAGCTCATGTTGGATTGTGTTCTGGTTCCTGCTGATCGTTAGAAGAACTCTTCTCCTCTGGAGTTCCAAAAGCTTTAAATGCTGCTGACGGACTTTTCATGTTGTTCAGGATCAAATCACACGTAGCAGGTCACCTGTGTGTGTGTGTGTGTGTGTGTGTGTGTGTGTGTGTGTGTGTGTGTGTGTGTGTGTGTGTGTGTGTGTGTGTGTGTGTGTGTGTGTGTGTGTGTGTGTGTGTGTGTGTGTGTGTGTGTGTGTGTGTGTGTGTGTGTGTGTGTGTGTGTGTGTGTGTGTGTGTGTGTGTGTGTGTGTGTGTGCAGAGTATTAGAAATAGCAGAAGTAAAGGAGAGCGTGGGAAAGCGACTCCTCCAGCCTTCAGATTCCAGCAGAGCTTCATATGACATCACATTACTTCACATTACTTCACATTACTTCACATCACGTCTCCCAGGACGCTCCGGTTGACGAGGGGAAATATGAACGCAGTGTAATTAAAACTCCATTGCAGTTGCAGAGCAACTGTGTTTCTGTTCATACTGTTGATATTTAGGCCTTTAAGCAGAGAAGCATGTGAACGTCGCTGCTCTTCATGTTTATTTTGACTCACTGGAAGATTTAATCTATTCTTGTAAATAATTCTTGTTTTTTTTTGTGGATATTTAAATGTAAAAAGCAGAGCAGAGTTAAACAGACAGTTAGTGTCTTTAATGCACTGTGGTGAAGAGCAGTTACAGGTCAACTCAACTGTGTGTGTGTGTGTGTGGGGGGGGGGGGGGGGCACAAGGTCAACTCCATTCAATCATTGTCATTAACTGTTGATCAACATTGACTTTTAGCTCTATTGTAGCAGTAAACGGGGAAATGAAACTGGAATAATAAACTCTGATGTTCAGCTGGTTTGTTCTGTTTGTTTCAGGATGAAGTTTTTGTTTTCAGAAAGCAAACCTCTTTACCAACTGTTATTCAGACTGACAGCAGGAAGAGCGCCCCCTGGTGGCCAACGCTTCACACACAGAATCTGTCCTCTGAAAAGCTCTACAAGCATTTTAAAGTTTTACTTCTGGCCTCCAGTTAAAAGAAAAATATTTTCAATGAGCTAAAATTCAGTTGTAAGAAGGTTTGAAATATTTTAGTTTAAGAGTAATCAGTCTAAATGGTCTTTAATGTGATATTCTAATTCTGCTTTGTCCGGGAATAAATACACAACAGAACATTTGTTTCTTTACATTCTCTGCACACTTTTATTCTTTACATCCAAACATGAAAGTAAAGTAGAGACGGAGTTTCTTGCCGTCACATTCATAACGGAGCAAAGTGGAAACGACAGCGAGGCAGAAGGTTTATTATTTGACCAGGTGATGGAAAGTTCGTACCAAAACTGTAAACATCACTTCAAATCCTTCAGCTGGTTAAAAAGTACCGTCAGTAAAAGACGTAACAAACAAACAGAAGCTCAAAGAGCAAAACCACAGGATCTGCAGTCAGTCAGTTCCTTCAAGTACCACAACTGCAGGACCAGAACTACAGGACCACAACTACAGACATGGTTCAACCAACTGGTACCGTGGAGGTTCTGGCCTCACGACGCCTCCATGACATCTCAAACAGTCAAACACCAGGATGTACGTGGTGGTAGCTCGACGTACATCAAGGTACCAAGACGTACATCAAGGTACCAAGACGTACATCAAGGTACCAAGACGTACATCAAGGTACCAAGACGTACATCAAGGTACCAAGACGTACATAAGCCAGAAACGGGAGGCGAGGAACACAAAGTCCAGAGAAACTGAGACGAGTTCCGGCTGGAGGACCAGAAGACGTCTCCTCCAACACGACGGCTGAATCTTGTCGTAAAGAGAGACAGTTGGTCTCGTCTCCTGAAGCTCAGGACTGTGTGAAGGACTTGTTGAGGCTCAGGACTGGGTGAAGGACTTGTCCGCCGTCAGAGCGCAGTGGAAGGACGAGGACAGAACCTTGCAGATGGACTGAGCTTGTTCCTGCCGGCAGAGAGAGAGAACGTTAGACACTGAGGGGGGGACCAAAGGGTCTCAGTCCAGAGGGTCTCGGCCCAGCAGGACTCACCGAGCTACAGCACTGGTAGACCCAGATGCTGCAGGTCTGCTGCCCCCCGTCGGTGGTCTTCAGCGCCAGCAGGTTCTTCCCTCCTCCCAGGCCGTCGTCGTAACACAACATCCTCACGATCAGGTAGAGGGGGTGGCGGTGCAGCACGGCCTGCAACACACTGCATCTGTCACTGGAAACTCTCTGACACTGGAAACTCTACTTCCTGCATCTGACACTGGAAACTCTCTACTTCCTGTATCTGACACTGGAAACTCTACTTTCTGCATCTGACACTGGAAACTCTCTACTTCCTGTATCTGACACTGGAAACTCAACTTCCTGCATCTGACACTGGAAACTCTACTTCCTGCATCTGACACTGGAAACTCTCTGCTTCCTGTATCTGACACTGGAAACTCTACTTCCTGTATCTGACACTGGAAACTCTACTTCCTGTATCTGACACTGGAAACTCTCTGCTTCCTGTATCTGACACTGGAAACTCTCTACTTCCTGTGTCTAACACTGGAAACTCTCTACTTCCTGTATCTGACTGGAAACTCTACTCCCTGTATCTGACACTGGAAACTCTCTACTTCCTGTATCTGACACTGGAAACGCTTTACTTCCTGCATCTGACACTGGAAACTCTCTACTTCCTGTATCTGACACTGGAAACTTTCTACTTCCTGTATCTGACACTGGAAACTTTCTACTTCCTGTATCTGACACTGGAAACTTTCTACTTCCTGTATCTGACACTGGAAACTTTCTACTTCCTGTATCTGACACTGGAAACTCTCTACTTCCTGTATCTAACACTGGAAACTCTCTACTTCCTGTATCTAACACTGGAAACTCTACTTTCTGTATCTGACACTGGAAACTCTCTACTTCCTGTATCTGACACTGGAAACTCAACTTCCTGTATCTGACACTGGAAACTCTACTTCCTGTATCTGACACTGGAAACTCTCTGCTTCCTGTATCTGACACTGGAAACTCTCTACTTCCTGTATCTAACACTGGAAACTCTCTACTTCCTGTATCTGACTCTGGAAACTCTACTTCCTGTATCTGACACTGGAAACTCTCTACTTCCTGTATCTGACACTGGAAACTCTACTTCCTGTATCTGACACTGGAAACTCTCTACTTCCTGCATCTGACACTGGAAACTCTCTACTTCCTGTATCTGACACTGGAAACTCAACTTCCTGCATCTGACACTGGAAACTCTACTTCCTGCATCTGACACTGGAAACTCTCTGCTTCCTGCATCTGACACTGGAAACTCTCTACTTCCTGTATCTGACACTGGAAACCCTCTACTTCCTGTATCTGACACTGGAAACTCTACTTCCTGTATCTGACACTGGAAACTCTCTACTTCCTGTATCTGACACTGGAAACTCTACTTCCTGTATCTGACACTGGAAACTCTCTACTTCCTGTATCTGACACTGGAAACTCTCTACTTCCTGCATCTGACACTGGAAACTCTCTACTTCCTGTATCTGACACTGGAAACTCACTACTTCCTGTATCTGACACTGGAAACTCTCTACTTCCTGTATCTGACACTGGAAACTCTACTTCCTGTATCTGACACTGGAAACTCTCTACTTCCTGTATCTGACACTGGAAACTCTCTACTTCCTGTATCTGACACTGGAAACTCTACTTCCTGTATCTGACACTGGAAACTCTCTACTTCCTGTATCTGACACTGGAAACTCTCTACTTCCTGTATCTGACACTGGAAACTCTCTGCTTCCTGTATCTGACACTGGAAACTCTCTACTTCCTGTATCTGACACTGGAAACTCTACTTCCTGTATCTGACACTGGAAACTCTCTACTTCCTGTATCTGACACTGGAAACTCTACTTCCTGTATCTGACACTGGAAACTCTCTACTTCCTGTATCTGACACTGGAAACTCTCTACTTCCTGTATCTGACACTGGAAACTCTCTACTTCTTGTATCTGACACACTGGAAACTCACTACTTCCTGTATCTGACACTGGAAACTCTCTACTTCCAGTATCTGACACTGGAAACTCTACTTCCTGTATCTGACACTGGAAACTCTCTACTTCCTGTATCTGACACTGGAAACTCTACTTCCTGTATCTGACACTGGAAACGCTTTACTTCCTGCATCTGACACTGGAAACGCTCTACTTCCTGTATCTGACACTGGAAACTCACTACTTCCTGTATCTGACACTGGAAACTCTACTTCCTGTATCTGACACTGGAAACTCTCTACTTCCTGTATCTGACACTGGAAACTCTCTACTTCCTGTATCTGACACTGGAAACTCTCTACTTCCTGTATCTGACACTGGAAACTCTCTACTTCCTGTATCTGACACTGGAAACTCTGCTTCTTGCATCTGACACTGGAAACTCTCTACTTCCTGCATCTGACACTGGAAACTCAACTTCCTGCATCTGACACTGGAAACTTTCTACTTCCTGTATCTGACACTGGAAACTCTCTACTTCCTGTATCTGACACTGGAAACTCTCTACTTCCTGTATCTGACACTGGAAACTCTGCTTCTTGCATCTGACACTGGAAACTCTCTACTTCCTGCATCTGACACTGGAAACTCTACTTCCTGCATCTGACACTGGAAACTTTCTACTTCCTGTATCTGACACTGGAAACTCTACTTCCTGTATCTGACACTGGAAACTCACTACTTCCTGTATCTGACACTGGAAACTCTCTGCTTCTTGTATCTGACACTGGAAACTCTCTGCTTCTTGTATCTGACACACTGGAAACTCACTACTTCCTGTTCCTCATGGAGTTTATAAGTTTAACCTCAAGGTGTGCAGTACTGTGAAATACTGGATTGAGGTAGTGACAAACAGGAATACTTCCTCAGAGACATCAAAGAGGTACAAAGTGGAATTCCTACTCTTCCTGTTACCATCTTAATCTTTCAGATGAGCCTTTTATTCCCTTTGTAATAAAATGACTAACTTCTGGCGACAAGAAACTGAACACACATGATCAACTGGTTAGTGGGATGAAAATACGCTGATTCAGCAGAACCACAGGGACTGATGCAGTATTTATGAGATGCTGCTCAGTGACCTCCACCCTCCTCCACCCTCTCTGCTCCACTCACACACTGGTCCAGCGAGGCCACCTTGACCCCGTACTTGGAGACCCCCAGGACCAGGTCCTCGTCTCCGGGCACGAAGGGAAGCGTCCCGTCTTGCTGCAGCAGAGGAAGACGGGTGAGACGACGTCCGTCCACAGTGAGACTCAGCGGGTGGAGGCTGGACGTGTCCTGACCTGAGCGGCGTCGATGTAGCTGATGAGGTCCAGCGGCTCCTGGAGGGTCTTGCTCATGTGGAACTGCAGCTTCTCAATGGAGCCCAGGTACCGGACCCGGAACTCGGCCCAGGTCTCCGACGGGCCGTTTCCTGCAGAACCAGGGGACAGTGAGACCCAACAGGGACGTCCAGACCACTTCCTGTGTGGCGGCGGCGGCGCTCACCTGAGCTCTTGGTGGAGTCTGTGTCCAGACTGGCCACCGTGCTGGACCTGGAGAGACCCCCCAGGCTGGAGTCCACCGACTGCTGGACCAGGACACAGTGAAACCACCGCGTGTGTGTGTGTGTGTGTGTGTGTGTGTGTGTGTGTGTGTGTGTGTGTGTGTGTGTGTGTGTGTGTGTGTGTGTGTGTGTGTGTGTGTGTGTGTGTGTGTGTGTGTGTGTGTGTGTGTGTGTGTGTGTGTGTGTGTGTGTGTGTGTGTGTCCACCTTGCTCTTGGTGCTGATCTCGCTGCTCTGTGAGCTGCTGCTGCTGTGGCGCTTTTTCACTTTTCGAAACATCCTTCACCATGACGGACCCGTCGACCTGCAGCCGCCGCGCACCTGCAGCCGCCGCGCACCTGCAGCCTCACAAACCAAAGAGGTGGAAACGAAGCACGACACTCCAGTCTGAACAGAAAATCCTTTTCAGTCTTACTTCAGTTGTAAATGTCCTGCTTGGAGGAAGAGAAGGGGTTAAATAGATCTTCTTTATTAGTGCATCAGGGAAAACTATCCGTTTAAATGATCATGAGCTGTGTGTGAAACACAGGAGGACTGGCACTACACCACATTACAGGATAATAACAGTAAAACATGTAAAAATGTTTTATTATGTGAAGATATTTGAAAAATCTCACTCAATGATTTTGAAGGAATAGTGACTGATTTTATATTATATTGACACACATTCACCACAAAGTTTCTAAAACTAGTCACTACAATGTTGAAAACTATATCTTAACATCAGAATCGATAGATTTTGGATTTATCTGCACATCACTGCCACAAACGAGGTGTGTGCGTGTGTGTGTGTGTGTGCGTGTGAGAGAGAGAGAGAGAGAGAGAGAGACGTTAGATATCAGTACAATTTACATACTTTAAAATAAACAATTTACTACAAACACGTTATGAACGTGTTTCCATCCTGTCACTTGAGCACGTGACCTGGTGGGCGTGTCTTTATAACACCTGCAATATCAAACATTATTACTATTTAATTATTTTACATTTAATAAATATAAAAGAGTATAAGGTGGCGTTTCAATAAAAAACGTGGGAGTAATGTTGAGTCAGGTACTTTGTATTAGGTTTTATTTAGAGGTTACCATAGAGACCACAACAAAGCGCCGATAGAGTTCTGAACGGGCACTAAATAACCTGGAAACTATTTCATCTGAAACACCTGCTGCTGTTGTAAACTCGTCCAAAGATATGTGTGTGAGAGAGAGAGAAAGAGAGAGAGAGAGAGAGAGAGAGAGAGAGAGAGAGAGAGAGAATCACGATCAACAGGTTAATTTGGAGTAGAACATCCGTTAATACTTCCAGGTGCTTTGCGGAAATGAAGCTGTGAACAAACGCAGCTGACTGAAACACAGAGGAGCTGGACGGGTCACCGTCCCTCCGATCCGTCCCTCACCCACCGTCCCCCCCCCCCCTCACCGTCCCTCACCCACCGTCCCCCCCCCCCCTCACCGTCCCTCACCGTCCCTCACTCACCCGCAGCCGCTTCAGCCCGGCGCCGCTTCAACGGGCCGTTTACACTGGATTTAATGGAAATGTCCCTTTTACTGAGCTTCAGTTTCACTCTTCGCTTCACTTTGGTGAGGCAGCTCCACCCGGCGCTCTTAAAGGGGCCGCAGCTCCACCCGGCGATCTTAAAGGGGCCGCAGCTCCACCCGGCGCTCTTAAAGGGACCGCAGCTCCACCCGGCGCTCTAAAAGAGGCCGCAGCTCTACCCGGCGCTCTTAAAGGGGCCGCAGCTCTACCCGGCGCTCTTAAAGGGGCCGCAGCTCCACCCGCAGCTCTTAAAGTGGCCGCAGCTCCACCCGGCGCTCTTAAAGGGGCCGCAGCTCCACCCAGTGCTCTTAAAGGGGGCGCAGCTCTTAAAGGGGCCGCAGCTCCACCCAGTGCTCTTAAAGGGGCCGCAGCTCCACCCGGCGCTCTTAAAGGAACCACAGCTCCACCCGGCGCGCTTAAAGGGACCGCAGCTCCACCCGGCTCTCTTAAAGGGACCGCAGCTCCACCCGGCGCTCTTAAAGGGGCCGCAGCGGAAAACTCATCGCACTCCCAGTAGAGCACTGCCGTCAAGTGAGCCGGCACTCAATTTTAACTGCGCTTTTATTAATGCCTTTATGGTAAAACACAAGACAGCGTAATGCCGCAATGCTGGAAGGAAATCCTTCAAAATTAGAGTCCTGAAAGCAACGACAGACAGTCTGTTTACAATGTGTTATGAAACACAAGTATTCATAGGTTTACACCCAATTTCACTTCAGTGAAATACTAGACATACTCCTTTGTTGCTACAAGAAATATGAAAGACTATTACTGTAGACATTTGGAGAAAATTACTCTTAAACTTGGAGCAAATTAACGAAGACCAGACCATTATTTTCGACCGACATCTTTCAACAGATCCAAGTTTAACATTACTTTTCTCCAAATGTCTACAGTAATATTCTTTCATATTAATTGTAGTAGTAAAGGAGTATGTCTAGTATTGCATTAAGGTGAAATCAGGCATAAACCTATGAAGGATTCCTTTTTATTGCAATTTGAAAACAGGAGAGAGACCATCATTTTCGATCAACAGATCCAAGTTTCAGAGTACTTTACACCAAATTTCTACAGTAATATTCTTTCATATTTCATGTAGTAATAAAGGAGTATGTCTAGTTTTGCACTGAAGTGAAATTAGATGTAAACGTATGAAGGATTCCGTTTTGTTGCATTTTGAAAACAGACTGTCTGTCGTTGCTTTCAGGGCTTTAATTTTGGAGGATTTCCTTCCAGCATTGCGGCCGTACCGGCTTGTGTTTTACCGTTAATGCGCTAATTAAAGCGCAGTTAAAATTGAGTGCCGGCTCACTTGACGGCAGAGAACCGAGAAAATATTGACATTTTGTGGACTAAAACGCTTTGAATAGCAGATAAAATCAGTACAGGGCTTCACTTCTGCTGTGCTTCTTTTCTATCTTACCTATTTGCATTCGATTATTATCAAATTTGACTCGGAACTTTTGTTTCTCATGCTGATACCACTCGGAGTTATTTTGCACCAGCGACCGGAAGTAGGTCCGTCCTCACAGTCCGCCGGGTTGATTCATTCTGCAGCTTCGATAGAAAACAAAATGTTGATTTAACACTGCATCAATTAGCGATCACGGGTTTAGTGTTGATTTAGATGACATGGCTGCAAAACGTAAAGTGGACGTGATTGTTGCTGTGGAGGAAAATGACCAGCGGCTCCTCTGGGAGAACTTCTGATTGTAATAGAGAGAATATCTATCTGGTCATGTGATTGTAACAGAGAGAACAGTCTATGTGATTCTAACAGAGAGAACAGTCTATGTGATCAGCACAGCCTGTTATACCTGTGGACTTATAATCAATGTATTTATCTGATCAGCTGAACATCAGCTCTGTGTTCTAATAACCACTTAGTTTTGAATGTTGTGTTGCAGTGGAGCTGGACGGGAGGTCGGAGGTCAGGAGGTCAGAGGTCAGGTGTTGTCCTGGAGTTCAAAGGGAGAAAGATTATGGTAATTATAAAGTAAAGTTCAATACTCTTCCTGGAAAGACCAGATACTTCTATAGAATGAAATAAGCTGCTGAATAATGATTGTTGCTCCTGCAGCTGGACTGTGGATCCACCCCGGCCTGGGGGGCTCTACCCCGGCCTGGGGGGCTCTACCCCGGCCTGGGGGGAGTGGATTCCCCCCCGTACATCCACCTGCTGCTCATCAGTCCTCCACTTTTCTTTCTTTTTACATGTTCAGCAGTGAACAAAACTGTTTTGAAGAAACAAACAATAAAAATATTGAAGAACATGATGAATATTGTCACATCCTCTGGCGACTCAATAAGTGTGAAGCCGACATCCTGACACTAGTATGACGGCAGCAGGAGGCTCTTTATGTGTAATGAACCCCACATCCTCACTGAGTCCACCTCCGGTCCTCACATCCATGAGACGAGGAAGGGCGAGGAGCTCCTGTAACTCGGTGCATCGTCGACAGAGAGGACGATCCCTGTGTTCAGTCTGGGACCAGCTGCTGCTTGTCTGAGGTCAGACATGTCTGTCAATCACTACTGCTAATGAAACTTCACTTTTCACTTCATTTCACCCAAAATACTGAAGTGTGTTGGATGTTTCAGTGCAGAGGAGAACTGGCAGAATCACCGGAGCTCCACGACGTCCCAGTGTACTGCCTCTGGCAGGAAGTGCTGGATGTTCACCAGACCTACGTCAACGCCATGAACCCGCAAGGCCGTAAATAACAACCATCCTTTTGTTTACAAGCACATCAGCAACCTCGAGGTGGAGACTGGACGTGTGTGTGTGTGTGTGTGTGTGTGTGTGTGTGTGTGTGTGTGTGTGTGTGTGTGTGTGTGTGTGTGTGTGTGTGTGTGTGTGTGTGTGTGTGTGTGTGTGTGTGTGTGTGTGTGTGTGTGTGTGTGTGTGTGTGTGTGTGTGTGTGTGAGCAGACCCAGGCCTTCCGTCCTCTGGACTCTCCTCGTCTGTCGCCTCGGGAACCTCCCAGGAACGTCGTGACCAGAGGAACATCATGTGACCTTTACAATTATATATTATAATGTGAATTTCCCCACAGTGATGAATAAAATATCTATCTACCTGCCCCCCGAGGAGCAGGTCTGCTGCAGTCCTGGTCTGCCCACCTGCACAATTATTTCCATTGGAAAAACTGCAGCAAGCCTCAATTCATCATTTCGCCATGTTTGGTCACTTCTGGGCCACATCTGACTCCTCGTGCTCCGGTTTTGGCCCACAGGCTTTATGTTTGACCCCCCCTGCTGTGCTTCACACTGGAGGGGAGTGTATTCCTAACCTGACCTGACTGGTGAGGACGTTTACTGAGAAGTGTGGACGTTCTGAAGTGGAGCTGCTGTTTTAGGGTTTAAATGTGAAAAGTGTTTTAATGAGTCCAGCAGTGTGAATGAACGCTGGCGCTGATGAAATTAAAAGACCCAAAGAACATTTGTTCCACTCAGCAGTGAGGTCATCGTCTTATTTATTTGTCTGGAAGCTCGTTCTCTTTGTCTGGATATATTTCTTTAACAATAAATATAAGCAAAGGCACATTCATTTCATCTCAATCGTCAGAACAACTGTTCAGTTGATGCACAAGTTCTGTATCATTCACTGACATTGCTATGAACACAAACAACAACATTTCCCCTCCACAGCCCGGCTGCCTGAGCAGCAGGTGACTTTATGAAAGTCAAACATATTAACTGGTCCTACATCAACCAGAGGAGCTTCTTTACCTGCAGCTCAGTAAATCACTGGTCAAACAGCAGAAAGTCACTTGTTCAAGTCGAGGCAACACTTTTCTACAGTTGCTGGGTAACTGATAGTGTCCATCAGTGTTTGTCTGTCCTGGTGGGACAGAGGGAGGGTGAGACAGACGGAGGGACAGAGGGAGGGGCAGAGGGAGGGTGAGACACAACATGGTGATGGTCTACTGGGCTCCAGCTTCATAGACCTTAAATTACCAGTTAAACCAGCTTCATCTTATCTTTCAATTCTCACAGAAACTCAGCTGTTTCATCACATTCAGCTTCAGTTCATTTCCAAAAAGTACACACACACACACACACACACACACACACACACACACACACACACACACACACACACACACACACACACACACACACACACACACACACACACACACACACACACACACACACACACACACACACACACACACACACACACACACTCAGTCCCATTCGAACTTCAAAAACGAATCAATTAATTTCCATCATGACTCCTCCAGTTCACAACAACCAGCCTGTGGAGGGAAATCTGGCCCATGATGCAAGTGGAGGTCCAGACCGGGTGTGATCCAGACCGGGTGTGTTCCAGACCGGGTGTGATCCAGACCGGGTGTGTCCCAGACCGGGTGTGTCCCAGACCGGGTGTGAGCCAGACCGGGTGTGTCCCAGACCGGGTGTGATCCAGACCGGGTGTGATCCAGACCGGGTGTGTTCCAGCAGGGAGACCCGGTGTGAACCAGTGATGCTGGTCTCACCATGTGTTCCCTCCAGTCTGATCCATTATTCACTGTATTCCTGGTTCACAGCTCTTCTCCCAAACTGACGTTTTTAAAACGACTCCAGTTATTAAAGCAGGTGAGGATCAGAGTGACCTGGTGTCCCCAGGGGCCCCCTGCAGTGACCTGGCGTCCCCAGGGGCCCCCTGCAGTGAAGGCCGGTGGACGGAGGGGAGGAGGACCAGGCCCCTCAGGGCCCCTCAGGTCCTCTTCACACTCAGCACCAGGCCCAGCGCCAGCAGCAGCATCAGCGCGAGGCCGACCTCCGTCATCCTGCCCGGGCTCTTCTCGTGCAGCCTCTCGTCCCTCTTCCTCTGGAGGTCCTCCCTGCGGACCCGGATGTCCTTCTGTCTCTGCAGCTGTCCGCTGTAGTGGTTCTTGAAGAACGAGTCGAAGTCGTAGACCCGGTCCCTCTGTTCCGGACCCACCGCGGCCCGCAGGCTCTGCGGCCCCCCGGAGCCGGAGGCCCCCTTCCCGGACGGTCTCCGGGAGGAGGCGAGGTCCGACAGGGTCAGCAGGCCCCGGTCGTACTTCTTCCGGAGCCCCTTGTCCCCCAGGACCGTGTAGGCCTCGCTGACCTCCGAGAAGCGGACCGTGGCCTCGTCGCTGCCGGAGTTCCGGTCCGGGTGGTAGACGAAGGACTGCCGGTAGTAGGCCGTCTTGATCTGGGCCTGGGTGGCGGCGGGCCGGACCCCCAGGACGTCGTAGTACCCCGTCCTGGTCTTGTGGAGCGGCTCCGACCCGGCTCCGCTGCCGCTGTACCGCCGGACGCAGCTGAGCTGGGCGGCGGACGGAGAGCTGCCGGAGCCCCGCCAGCCTCCGCGGAGACATATAGTCCTCCAGGCGGTCACCCGGGTCCCGCTGGGGGGACAGTCCCCCCGGGGTCCCGGACAGGGGAGGGACGGAGGCGGTAACCTTGTGTGACCGTCCTGACCGCCTCCCGGAGCCCCGGACAGCCCGACGTTCACCACGGCAACCCGCCCCGAACCGCCCGGAGGAACCGCAGCCTGGGCCGCAGCGTCCCCCGGCGGCCTGCGGCTCTCCGGGAGGGAACGGCGGGACACGGTGAGCGGAAACCGGCTGGCTCCGCTCCTCAAACACTGCCTGACCTCCGCCATGTCCGCTGCCTCTCAGCTTCCGGTGTGACGAGCAGGACTCGAGTTCTCACAGCGCCCCCAGCGGCAGGAGGGGGGAACTGCCTCTCAGCTTCCGGTGTGACGAGCAGGACTCGAGTTCTCACAGCGCCCCCAGCGGCAGGAGGGGGGAACTGCCTCTCAGCTTCCGGTGTGACGAGCAGGACTCGAGTTCTCACAGCGCCCCCAGCGGCGGGAGGGGAACTGCAGGCTGCCGACCAAACAACCTCACTGCAAACCATGGATGGATGGAAAGATGGATGGATGGATGGATGGATGGATGGATGGAAAGATGGATGGATGGAAAGATGGATGGAAAGATGGATGGAAAGATGGATGGATGGACGGATGGATGGAAAGATGGATGGAAAGATGGATGGATGGAAAGATGGATGGATGGATGGAAAGATGGATGGATGGATGGATGGAAAGATGGATGGATGGAAAGATGGATGGATGGATGGATGGATGGATGGATGGACGGATGGATGGATAGATGGATGGATGGAAAGATGGATGGATGGATGATGGATGGATGGATGGATGGATGGATGGAAAGATGGATGGAAAGATGGATGGATGGACGGATGGATGGATGGATGGAAAGATGGATGGATAGATGGATGGAAAGATGGATGGATGGACGGATGGATGGATGGATGGAAAGATGGATGGATGAAA
>NC_137666.1:22611023-22653523 GCF_963422515.1 Blennius ocellaris | reverse complement strand
ATTTTTCATTGTTCTGGAAAAGAGTCGTTGTTCTGAAATATGTTGTGAAGAAGAGCCTCAGGACCATGTCAGGACCAGGGTCCAGGGCCAGGGTCCAGGGCCAGGGTCCAGGGCCAGGGTGCAGGACCAGAGTCCAGGGCCAGAGTCCAGGGCCAGGGTCCAGGGCCAGGGTCCAGGGCCAGGGTGCAGGACCAGACACAAAGAGGATGTTTAACATGAATGTTTTACAGTAAATATGAATCTTTCTGGGGAAAGAAGCCATGTGTTGTTTTCTAATGAACCAATGATGTAACATGGAAGAAGTTCTGGAATAAAAAGGGTCAAATACTGAAATCTTGAGGGTTTTTAACAAATCTCAATGTTTGTGAGAGCAGAGTTCCTCACAGCCAGTTGTTGCTCCAGGTTGACGTTTGGGCTTATTAGAAGAATGATTTAACCACAAACTGTGAAATATGTGTGGCTTCGGTCACTTTTACTCCTTTGTGAGGATTTGTTTATATTATCAGAATCTAATGTTCTACCTTTATATTCAATCTTTTATGGAGACGTCAACAATACATGGTGTTCAGATGTTGTACTAATGTTTATTTTACTAATGAGGTTGACCCAAGTAAAGTGAAATTATTAGAGATTGTATTATTGATTAGCAGTAATGGAGATGTTGATTTCTATACATGTTTTAAAGTGTAGAAGCCACCGTCACATTAGTCCAGAGCACGACTCCAAATGTTCCCCTTTATGTTAACAAAAACACGTGTATGCGTATATGTTCACAAACGTTACGTGCAGCATCAACATTAAGGCGTTTTTCAGTCATGACCTGGTGCTCGTCTTACATTTGTGATGTTTTGCAGTATTTTCCATGCATGTTTTTACAAATCGCCCCGTTAGTGTGAGATGCAGCACATCACAGCTTTAATGCTGCTTGTCGCTGACGTATTGCTGCAGCTCTCCTCTGTTCATTCTCTCTGCTGCAACACGACATTCCTTGGTGTTTAAATTCAAGGCTCTGGTTATTAATGGAGAAAAAGGACAGTAATTGTCTTCATACAACGTTGTACTCCTGGTAGTGTGGTCCACAGGCCAGACGGCTCAGATTCTACAGCCACAGTTTATGTAATAGAAGTTATGCTTGATTTCCTCACTGAATCCAATCTGATGATTTGTTGATACCAACGAAGAAGAAGAGCCAACAAGACAAAACCCTACAATCTAAATACAGACGATAGTATTTAAGCAAGTCGACACTGCCAGAGTTGCAAATATTGATGACGTGTATTATTATTTTTTATAAATCACTGCTGTTAAATTCAGATCAACAGTTGGAGGGTCAATTGGTTAGGAAGTAACTCGACACTAGTTACTAAGACCAGCATGTCTTCTTGGTTTTATATTTGATGAAAATATAATAACAGGAAAAAAGAGTCAAATTGTAAATGTGATATCTTCAATTGTCCTCAAGCTTTCTGGCTCAGACAAAATGAAAAAGCATTGTTTAAAAATCACAAATGCAACTTTCAACATCACTCAGTCTGATATTTCAATGTATGGAAGATAATTAACTTCAAACTAAACATATTACAGTCGTCATTTCACACAATGAGTGACATTCTGTTGTTCTATCGGTTGCGCAGCCCGTTCATTATTGCAGTACAATTTTTCCACCACCAGATGGTGTGTTGAGTCACTACATTAATGAGGAATTGTGACGAGGACCATGGTGAACCTCCTAACTGGTCACCTGGTGTCTGCATGGTGAACCTCCTAACTAGTCACCTGGTGTCTGCATGGTGAACCTCCTAACTAGTCACCTGGTGTCTGCATGGTGAACCTCCTAACTAGTCACCTGGTGTCTGCATGGTGAGCCTCCTAACTAGTCACCTGGTGTCTGCATGATGAACCTCCTAACTGGTCACCTGGTGTCTGCATGGTGAGCCTCCTAACTAGTCACCTGGTGTCTGCATGGTGAACCTCCTAACTAGTCACCTGGTGTCTGCATGGTGAACCTCCTAACTGGTCACCTGGTGTCTGCATGGTGAACCTCCTAACTGGTCACCTGGTGTCTGCATGGTGAACCTCCTAACTAGTCACCTGGTGTCTGCATGGTGAGCCTCCTAACTAGTCACCTGGTGTCTGCATGGTGAACCTCCTAACTAGTCACCTGGTGTCTGCATGATGAACCTCCTAACTAGTCACCTGGTGTCTTCATAGTGAACCTCCTAACTGGTCACCTGGTGTCTGCATGGTGAACCTCCTAACTGGTCACCTGGTGTCTGCATGATGAACCTCCTAACTAGTCACCTGGTGTCTGCACGATGAACCTCCTAACTAGTCACCTGGTGTCTGCATGATGAACCTCCTAACTAGTCACCTGGTGTCTGCATGATGAACCTCCTAACTAGTCACCTGGTGTCTGCATGATGAACCTCCTAACTAGTCACCTGGTGTCTGCATGGTGAGCCTCCTAACTAGTCACCTGGTGTCTGCATGATGAACCTCCTAACTAGTTACCTGGTGTCTGCATGGTGAGCCTCCTAACTAGTCACCTGGTGTCTGCATGATGAACCTCCTAACTGGTCACCTGGTGTCTGCATGATGAACCTCCTAACTAGTCACCTGGTGTCTGCATGGTGAACCTCCTAACTAGTCACCTGGTGTCTGCATGGTGAGCCTCCTAACTAGTCACCTGGTGTCTGCATGATGAACCTCCTAACTAGTTACCTGGTGTCTGCATGGTGAGCCTCCTAACTAGTCACCTGGTGTCTGCATGATGAACCTCCTAACTAGTCACCTGGTGTCTGCATGATGAACCTCCTAACTAGTCACCTGGTGTCTGCATGGTGAACCTCCTAACTAGTCACCTGGTGTCTGCATGGTGAACCTCCTAACTAGTCACCTGGTGTCTGCATGATGAACCTCCTAACTAGTCACCTGGTGTCTGCATGGTGAACCTCCTAACTAGTCACCTGGTGTCTGCATGGTGAACCTCCTAACTAGTCACCTGGTGTCTGCATGGTGAACCTCCTAACTAGTCACCTGGTGTCTGCATGGTGAGCCTCCTAACTAGTCACCTGGTGTCTGCATGGTGAACCTCCTAACTAGTCACCTGGTGTCTGCATGGTGAACCTCCTAACTAGTCACCTGGTGTCTGCATGGTGAACCTCCTAACTAGTCACCTGGTGTCTGCATGGTGAACCTCCTAACTAGTCACCTGGTGTCTGCATGGTGAACCTCCTAACTAGTCACCTGGTGTCTGCATGATGAACCTCCTAACTAGTCACCTGGTGTCTGCATGGTGAACCTCCTAACTAGTCACCTGGTGTCTGCATGGTGAACCTGTTTGGACCAGTTACCAACCAGAAGTCACTTCCTGTCCTGCTGAGAGACTCAGAGGGACGTCGTCATGACAACAGTGACTAGAGTCTTACTTGGTGCTTCTGTGAGGACCGGAGGGCCCTGATTGGCTGAGGTTTCCACCGGGTTACACAAGTTCTGACATTTTACTCACATTAAAAAACAAACAAACCCGTGACTCAGCGTTTTTCAGGCGTGTCTCCATGTAGTCTATAACGTCTGCAGTCACGAGGCTCCGCCTCCTGGAAGGTCCACCATGTCCACCATGTCCACCATGTCCATCATGTCCACCATGTCCATCATGTCCATCATGTCCACCACACCAGACCTGAACCCCCTTGTCTCCGTCAATAAGTGAGAAGGTACCGTGTGGCGGTAGGGATGTATGGCTGCTGGTCAGTGTAAATCCTCTCAATCCATTAAAGAGATGGTCGTCAAACGGCAGGTCATGTGGAGGAACGTCGCCATGACAACCACTTCTCAATGTTTCTTTGTAATCTTCATTTAAAACAACAAACAACAACAACCTTCAGTGTCCTCCAGTCAACGTCCTCGTTTGATCTCTGCTCATTGTAGGACTGAAGCTTCGTGTGTGTGTGTGTGTGTGTGTGTGTGTGTGTGTGTGTGTGTGTGTGTGTGTGTGTGTGTGTGTGTGTGTGTGTGTGTGTGTGTGTGTGTGTGTGTGTGTGTGTGTGTGTGTGTGTGTGTGTGTGTGTGTGTGTGTGTGTGTGCGTGTGTGCAACCTTGTTTTACTCTTAATGACGTGAATGGACAAAAGCTTCCCCTTATATTAATATTTTAGTGGAAATAATCAGTTTAATTGTTCACTTAAAGTGTTTATTTCTTTTGTTGAGTTTACTGTCTTTGTAAATAACTTAAATTTTCCAATGTACACATCAATAGAGTTGTTCTCTTCAACATGTACTGCTTCAGTATAGTTTCCACCTTCAGTGGCGTAAAACAAGGCATTGTACGACCATACCTCGCCACACTTTGTTTCACTTTTCACCATACACAAGTGTCTTCAAACAGAAAGTAGTTACTCACTGCTCAGGAGGCACATGTGGCTCTGTAGCCCTTCTCCAGTGGCTCCCTGCAGCGTAAACATACACTTTTTATTTCTTAGCTTTTAACCCTAACCTCTGATAAATGTGAGTCAAGTAAAAGTGTAACTAGTGCACGTTACCAAATAACCAAACGTAAACTGCAATGCTTCAGAAAATAATCTTCTTCCATTGCTATTATTGCTAAATATGTCAACGGAATGTCAGCGGGTCTTAATTGTAGTTTTTAAATTCCAGCAATGCAACATAAAATACATTATTAGTCACTATAAGACAGAGCTTTATAAACTGTTCTCTCTGTTTTGAAAGCGAAGCAGGATTTTGTGACTCCAAGCTGATTGATTGGTTAAACTAGTTGTATTGGTCATGAGTCTTACAGACGTCTGGTTTTACATTAAAGGATGGTTTCAGCCAGCTACTGGTGTCTCAGGGGGAATCAGACCGTAGACGTCCTCCAGCAGGGAGAACTGATCTCCGGCAGGTTCCGTCGTATTGCTTTGCTTCGTGCTTTGAGGTCCAGAAACACTCTGCAGATTAACTCAACTCGACTCTGCGTTCTTCACTTTGATTTACTTTGTGCAGGGGAAGGAAAAGCTCTGCAATTTATAGTGTTGCCAGGTTCATTTGCATTTCTCCTGCAAGTCATGAAATCTGCCGTGTTTGAGGAGTTCATTGCGTTAAGTGCCTCTCCTGTCCCTGTGTCTGTCCCTGTGTCTGTCCCTGTGTCTGTCCCTGTGTCTGTCCCTGTGTCTGTCCCTGTGTCTGTCCCTGTGTCTGCAGCAGCGCCCGGTCCGTCAGTCCCTGGGCTCCTGTGTCTGCCGGGAGTCCCACTGGCGCTGCCTGCTGCTGTCCCTGCTGATGTACGGCTGCCTGGGCGCGCTGGCCTGGTGCCAGCTGACCCAGGTCACCAGGATCAGCTTCAGCTCCGCCTCCTTCACGGCCTCCATCACGTCGTCTGTGCGGGGCCCCCCCGGGGCCAGCACGGGGGGCCACTCCATGATCTACCACGACAGCCCCTGCTCCGACGGCTACGTCTACGTCCCGCTGGCCTTCCTGCTCACGCTCTACCTGCTGTACCTGCTGGAGTGCTGGCACTGCAGGGCCGGGGCCGCGCGGCAGTGCAAGGCGGACACGGACAGCGTGTACGAGCGCGTGCTGCGGATGCGCCGGGCGCAGCCCTGCATCTGGTGGAAGGCCATCAGCTACCACTTCGTGCGCCGCACGCGGCAGGTCACCCGCTACCGCAACGGGGACGCCTACAGCAGCACCCAGGTGTACCACGACCGGGTCAACACCCACGTGGCCGAGGGCCACTTTGACTTCAGCCACTGCGGGATGAAGGACGTCTCCAGAGAGCTGGCGGGCCTGGAGGGACACCCGGCCACCCGGCTGCGCTTCACCAAGTGTTTCAGCTTCACCGAGGCCGGTCCGGAGAACGAGTACCTCAACCAGAGAGCCAGGTTCTTCTCTGAAATCGAAGGTTTGGACGATTACATGGAGGCCCGCGAAGGGATGCAGCTGAGAAATGTGGACTTCAGAGAGAACCTACTGGCCTACGTGGACCCCAGCAGGACGCCCTGGTACACGTCCCAGCTGGCCTTCTGGCTGGCCGCCCTGCTCACGCTGTCCTGGCCTCTGCGGGTGCTCACGGAGTACCGCACCGCCTACGTGCACTACCGCATCGAGAAGCTGTTTGGGCTGCAGTACGTCCAGGGCAGCCCCTCCCTGGACCGGGGCGGGCCGGCGGGCGTGGGCTGTGCCATCCCCAGGGTGGACACCCTGGACAGCACTGACATGGAGTGGCACATCCGCTGCAACCGCCAGGTGATTCCCAGCTACTCCGAGGCCATGCTCATCAACGCCGCAGACTCCAACTCCCTGCAGGAGACCTCGTCCTCCAGCCTGCTGGACGGCGGCCGGGCGGCTCACAGCTACGGTGCCCTGCGGGCCCCGGGGGCCCCGGGGGACCGGGAGCCGTGTGGCGGGGCCAGAGGCGGGAGGCCCGTCACCAGCTCCAGCTGCTCCTCCATCTTCTCCTGCCGCGGGGCGCCGCTCCACTCCCACCTCTCCTCCGACACGTCCCGCTTCTCCCTGTGCCGCATGTACGGCTCGCAGCGCAGCGTGGCGGCGTGGCGCAGCCGCAGCAGCGACCTGACGGAGGCCTGCTGCGTGGAGCAGCGGTGCTGCCGCTCCGACTCCGGCCAGCTGGCGCTCAGCAGCAGCCCGCCCACCTACAGCGACGCCCGCTTCTTCCCCGTGCTCATCGCGCATCGGGCCGAGGGCGGCGGGGACGGCGGGGAGGCGAGGCGCTACTACGTCCGGAGAGACTCGTCCTGTGTGGAGACGGACCTGTGAAGGTCCACAAGAGACCAGAGGACCGTCACTTCAGTCAGGCTCAAGGATGCTGTTGGACGACTCGTAACACTTGATGAGGATTTGTGGTCCAGAGGTGCTTTTGTAGCAGATCTATCAAACACATCTGCAGTCTAAAATAAGCAGTCTTTTTATGAGACTTTCTATTTTGTATTTACAGGAGTCACAGTGTTGAGTATCCTTGCTGTAGGTCCCTGTGCCACACCGTCTTTATGAAAATGCTTCCAGTTGTATGGCAGTGTGTGGTCTCCGCCTCGCTGCATGATCTGAGCACCCCCCCCCGACTTCTGCACCGGAATTTTCTACAAAACCTTTATCAGCTTGAACATATTAATGCTGTATGTGTGTGGTATACCTTTATAGGTATGTAAAAATAACTTGACCCTTAGAGGCACACGGTGTGTTAAACCTACATGAAATATAAGCATCTGCATGCTGTTAACAAGTTTGTCTCTGAGTTGAATAACAGACAGCAAAGTCGAACCAAAGACACAAGTATTGTATTTTTTTACCTTTTATTTTATTATTAATTTATTGAATGCATTGATGTCATTTATGTGGATTTTGAAACATGGTGTGAAAGCAAAAGCAATAAAAGCAGAAGTGAACATGCTAACTCCAGCTTGTTATTGTTAAGTCTGCCCACGTGGCACCATTATGTTGGGATTTATGGTTGGTTATTAGCATTGAATTACTGGAAGTAATAGATTACTGAAAGTGATAAATCACTGGAAGTAATTTATGAAAAATTTTAATTATAAATGGAAGTAATGTAATTTACTCATTAACTCCTAAAGTAATTGAGAAATTAATTAATAGTTAATATAGTTTAATTAATTATTGATAGTTAATTCTTATATAGTTAATTAACTAATAGTTAATTAACTTAATAGTTTATCAAAAATAATCTATTAATAAAAAAGTATTCATTTGAATTGATTATTTATTCATTAATCATGAATTGGGGCACCACCAGCTAAACTGGAAATGGCAAATACCCAAATTTTTGTCTCATTTGTGAAAAGGTTTATTTAAGTTAGTTAATATTTCTGTTTAAATATAACAATGTTAAATAAAAGGGAAGGTGTGAGATTCGAGCACAGACTGTTACAAACCACTGAATGGTCAACAATGAAAACACAATAATTACTAGGAATCAATCAATTCAGCTAAAAGGCGTTTATTCCAAAATTGTATTAATTCATAAACAATTCAGAAATTATATCATGAATCACACAATCAAGCAGCAAATGTCATCTAACAGATGTAGTAGATCTAATCTACTAAACAGCAACGCTATGTACGAAAGTGTGTGTGTGTGTGTGTGTGTGTGTGTGTGTGTGTGTGTGTGTGTGTGTGTGTGTGTGTGTGTGTGTGTGTGTGTGTGTGTGTGTGTGTGTGTGTGTGTGTGTGTGTGTGTGTGTGAGGGGTACTTTAGTCAGTGGAAACATTCAAACCTGCACCGTGGACACGAGGCTTTGGTGTAACAGTCTTGGGCTGCATGGACAAGAGGTCAGACTGGTGACAACATGGACATGTCCTCTGTGGACGTGTTTGTGTGTCTCTGCAGCTCACATGAATGAAGCTTCACAAGACATTTGCAGACTCGGCTCAACATTACTGAATCTTTGAATCACATGCTGTCGACTGGTGCTTCGCTTTACTTCTATTTGTGTATTTGGTTAATCCCTTCTTTGTTGTTGTGGTTTCGCTGTCTGTCCTTTGTGTGTTTGTGTGTTTCTTTGGGTCTTGACACTATGTGTTTGTGTCTTCCTCCTTCACATCTTTCCTCTGTGTTTTTTGTCCTGAGACACATTCTATGTCTCGACATATTGTGTGTCATTGGAAAGAGTAAAATGTGATGGCTGGTCAGCCTGTGTGACTCTAGTAACTAAAGACATTTAAGGAGGGTGTTTTGAGTCAGCATTGTGACGGTGAACTTGAGGATCCACGTCAGGATTAAGTGTTATTTTCAGAGCACAGAGAAGTTTTATTTCCATTTCAAAGAGAATCAGCTCTGCTGCAGCGTGTGTTTTTGTGAATGACGTGGCAGAAAGCATGATCACAAGACCAGCTGTAGTGTTCCATGGACACATTCTTTAATCTCCGCCACCAAGTGCTGTGACGGGAGGTGAAACCACCTTTCAGTCTGAGGCCGGCCTCAAGCCAGAGGACACTTTTATAATATGTCCTAAAGACACCACTAGGTGGAGCAACAACTTCTCAGTATTTTGCTCTTCAGTGCTTGAAGCGCTTTAGATTCACAACACTGGAAGTACATGATCTCTGGTTCTCTCAGTTCTGAGTATTTTCAACCTGGTTTTCCTTCTAGAACTGCTGAACATTTGCAACTAGTTTTAGGAGCGTGATGACCTCCTTTGTTATAAAACTGGAGCTGGAGATGGAGACGATGGAGCTCAGAGTTCATCTGAGACTGTGATCATGTGAGGTGACGATGTCCAACCCGCTCAGCCTCACAGCTCGCCGTCTTCTGCTGCGTTCAGTACAACTAGAAGCAGGACGTAACGCCCGGGGCGTTCACAGTAAAGTCTATAGATACAGAGACATTCACAACTCCAGCATGTTGAACCCACTTTTCAATAGTACATGAGAGCTTTATGATGCTTCTTCAAAATAAATCAACAGATCTTGTGAAAGATAGAATTGTTCTCTTTGGTGGAAAATGATCAATGGGTGGCATTTTAATACATTACATTTTAATAAGCTGGGCCTGGTTTTCCACTGTGTGACACCTCCTCTTCTAGCAGATATTGATATAACTCCTACTGCACTATTCAGCACTGATGGTGTCTTTTCCACACATTTAGGCTGCTCATACCACAATAAGGAAAACCCTTAACATACAGGTTGTGTGGTTCCTGTCTTCTTCAGACCACAAGACAACAATTCACATTTGGGTTCATGTGACCACAAACCTGCTTTCCTTGTTTTCACAGCTCTTTTAAAATTTTAACTCCAGCTTTTCTGGATTCTCTTCACATATTGGTTCCTTGTTGCAGGATAAAGCTTTAGGTTACATCTGTCTCACGCCACACATATTCTGACTTTCAGGCACAAATCTCTGGAATTAAATAACAGTAGAAATAATGTGTTTTCTGTGTGAAATAAATCTACATACATCAACACAATAATGGGTCTCTATTCAAGTTTTACGTACAAAAACTATTAAATCATGTTGTGCCCCTGTTTTAGGAATGATCACCTTCACAATCATGTAAATAATAAAACAGCCTGAAATTGTCTGGTTACAAGCACAATATTTAGCTCAATGACATATGTGCTCTATATTTAAGATACACAATTGAAAATAATAGATTTCACAAAATAACCAATAGACAATCAAAGACAATTTTCATCGGATCCACAAGAGTTGTAAAGAGTGAAAATCCAAGTTTGTTAAATGAACTATTTCTCTTTGTAAAGACAATCTTTATAACCTCTATTCTCAACATGGACCCAAACCGGAGGCCTGCTGTGGGATGAGACTATTCATCCCTCCATCATGCTACATTGAAGCCCTGTTAGTAATCACACTCTCAACTAAAATAGTAACAGCACTTGAAATAATTATCTTTTGTGGTTTTGTCTATTTGCTTTTAAGGAGAATAAAGGCAAAAAAAAAAAAAAAGATATCTTATTGCAGCTTTTTCTTAAAACTAGGTCAAATTAAAGTCAGACTTTTCTGACAATCTGAAATTCAGAGTTCAGACTTTTTCCAAAGGATTCACATTTCTTTCTTTCTTTCTGACTTAAAATTCTGACATTATTGTTTTAGAAATTGACTTTTAATTCAGGATTCATATTTTTTCTCTTTCGTGTTTGACTTTTTTATGTGAAAGTCTGACTTTTTTATTTTTAAATTAGAATTCAGTGTTTTTTTCTTGGCATTTAGATTATTTCTCTTCAAATACTGACTATATTTTTAATATTCTTAAAATGTGTAATATTTTTTGAAATTCTGATATTTTGCCTTAGAAATCTTAGATCTTTCCTGGAATTCATTATTCTTGGAAGTCACTTTTTTCTGTTTTTAAGATGTTGACACTGTCTTGAAATCTGAGTTTCACTTTAAATTCCGACTTTTATTCTAGAAATTCTGCCTTAGTTCCGTAACTTCATGTTTTCTCAGGATTATGAATTATCTTTCTCCAAACTCAAATATCTCATCAGAAGTCAAGTCAAAATACAAATTGTAAAAGTGTCTCGCTCACATTAACTTTCCTAAATTCACTTCCGACTCCAACTTCCCCTTTCAGGATCAGAATAACTAAGCCCCGCCCTCTGACGTGGCACAAGTTGACAAACGCTGCCTGACGTCACTTCCTACGCGCGCAGACTGTGCTAACAGTAGCTTAGCGTCAGACTGGCACTTTTGCCGCGTTTTTAACCACTTTAGCAGCTCAAACTCAGCCGCTGAGCCTCCGGCACAGTGCGGAGCCGCCAGTAGTGCCTCTGCGGCGGGGCGCCGCGGGCTGCGGGAGGCCGCTGTGTGAGCCCCGGGACGGGCGGCAGTATGTGAGTTTACCGCCTGCTTCGCCTCGGAAGTGCGGCTCCGGTTATGAGCGTTGGTCCCGGCCGGACTCCCGCCACCAGCCTCCGGCCTCCGGACTCCCGCCTCCGGACTCCAGTGAAGCGGCGGCCATGAAGCTGCAGTGCGACGTGGAGGTGGTGAGTCGGATGCTGCCGTCGTTCGGGCTGAAGAGCCGCGGCAGGGGGACCCGGGCGGTGCTGTCCATCGGGAAACACCCGGACAAGACGAGCCCGCGCTGCCACATCTACCTGGTGATCTGCACCAGCAAGGACCGGGCCGGAGCCAAGTACAAGGTGGGCCCGGGTCCGGGACCCCGCGAGGCCGCTAGCTGCACCGTGTCTCCGTTAGTTTCACCGTCTGAGCCTCGCGAGCTTCATCCAGTCCACAAACCTCAGCGTGACTCCAGACGAGGTGAACCAGGAACCAATACAATCAGCCTGTCTGCTGTGACGAGGCGGGGGGCTCCGGGGGGCTCCAGCCTCCCCGGCGGGGCTCCGGCCTCTCCAGCCTCCCCGGCGAGGCTCCGGCCTCTCCAGCCTCCCCGGCGGGGCTCCGGCCTCTCCAGCCTCCCCGGCGGGGCTCCGGGGGGCTCCGGCCTCTCCAGCCTCCCCGGCGGGGCTCCGGCCTCTCCAGCCTCCCCGGCGGGGCTCCGGGGGGCTCCGGCCTCTCCAGCCTCCCCGGCGGGGCTCCAGCCTCTCCAGCCTCCCCGGCGGGGCTCCAGCCTCCCCGGCGGGGCTCCGGCCTCTCCAGCCTCCCCGGCGGGGCTCCAGCCTCTCCGGCCTCTCCAGCCTCCCCGGCGGGGCTCCAGCCTCTCCAGCCTCCCCGGCGGGGCTCCAGCCTCCCCGGCGGGGCTCCGGCCTCCCCGGCGGGGCTCCAGCCTCCCCGGCGGGGCTCCGGCCTCTCCAGCCTCCCCGGCGGGGCTCCAGCCTCTCCAGTCATCCTAGTTTCCCCTTGGAAGTGGACAAAGCCAGACTATTTCTTATTTTAAACCAGCAAACTCTCACCTTGACTTGTGATTTCAACGATCTCAACGTTCCTCAGCTCACTTGGATAAAGTCTCTAACATGAGTTCCTTTAATGTGAAAAGTTGTGACAAAAGTTCTTTTTTAATAGACACAATAGAGACTAAACGTTTACTTGACGTAAAGAAAACTACACGTTCAACTTTATGCGTGTTTGAAGGTTAAATACGTTTTGCGACACTGAATAATTAGAATTCAAAAATAGAAGGAACGTGATGTTTAGAACTAAATGTGTCAGAGCATTAAAATCAAGTTTTTCAAATGTACTGACAAAAAAATTAAGTTAAATAAAGAAAAAAATTTAGTACATAGCCATTAGTGTAACTAACATTTCAGATGATATATGATTTGTGATTGAGCTCCACACATAATGTGAAGTTGTTCAGCTTCAGGAGTGTTTGAGCGACTGTTATGACTGATAACTGGTTGAAATTGATATTCAGGGATTTTTAGATGTTCAAAGATTCTCTATTTTAGATCTTAGTGACTTATAAGAAACTAAGAAAGCTCAACACATACCAGTTTATCTGTGATCAATCAAAAACATAAGTTTGACTGGTAAATTATGAGGAATAGTAAACAATAGGTTGTGTATTTTTTGAGATGCACTTGTAGAAGTCTGGAGTTTTTCCTGCCAACAGTAAAACTCACTGACTGACCACAATCGACCCGTTAAATAAGGAATTGTCTTTCCTTCATAGCGGCAGAGCAGAAACCTGAGTCGTCTGGTTTTCACTGCCTCACCTCGGCGTTAATATCCTGACTGGACTTCACACTTGTTGACGAAGTTTAAAATGCTTCCCTGTCTGCACTTGTTCTGGGCGTTTGAATGAGGAAGAATCAGACGACTCACCTGGTGTTCTTCCTCCTGCAGCTGAAAGACAACATCGAGAAATTCTTCACCTGGTTCGTGGACGAAGGAAAAGCCACTGTGAGATTAAAAGAACCAGCTGTTGACATCTGTTTGAGCAAGGTACGACATCAGCCTTACAGGAACCTTACGTCCTTCACTTTCAACCTTCTAGAATTAGGAGATTCACCACCGTTCTTTATGTGGTCAGTAGAAATACCTTGAACATCATGTCCTCGTTCCCCCTCCACTTCCTCACATGGTCCTTCACAGCAGGGAGTTCATTATGTCCTTTAAAACCACTGTGTGTCAGTCCCTGGAGGAAGGTGGGACATTTCCAGGATGTGGTGGTGGTGTGCAGGATGTTTCCAGGATGTGGTGGAGAGCAGGAAATTTCCAGGACTAACCCCCCCCCCCCTCCCCCCTGCAGGCTGACTCTAACAGCTTGAAGAGCTTCCTGTCGGCGGCCCGCCTGGCGTCCCGGGGGGACGAGTCCAGCAGTCTCCCTCTGTCCACCCTGACGCCGGTCCGGTCCAGAGACGTGGAGCAGCCCAAGAGGAAACTGTCCATCGTCTCCAAGAAGGACTATCCACTCACGTCCAGCTTCCCCTCGTCCCTGGAGCAGCTGCAGGTGTCCTACTGCAAGCTGTCCCGTGTGGACATGCGCATGCTGTCCCTCAAAGGTACGGACGTCCTCTGGACTGGAGCCTCCGACACTCACGTCCTCAATGTCCTTGTTCACTTCATTCACATTTCCACAATCCTTCCTCACTCGTTTCTAAATGTCTTTCCTCAACATAATTCACTAGTTTCTAAATGTCTTTCCTCAACATAATTCACTAGTTTCTAAACGTCTTTCCTCAACATAATTCACTAGTTTCTAAACGTCTTTCCTCAACATAATTCACTAGTTTCTAAATGTCTTTCCTCAACATCATTCACTAGTTTCTAAATGTCTTTCTTGAACATAATTCACTAGTTTCTAAACGTCTTTCCTCAACATAATTCACTAGTTTCTAAATGTCTTTCCTCAACATCATTCACTAGTTTCTAAATGTCTTTCTTGAACATAATTCACTAGTTTCTAAACGTCTTTCTTGAACATAATTCACTAGTTTCTAAACGTCTTTCTTGAACATAATTCACTAGTTTCTAAACGTCTTTCTTGAACATAATTCACTAGTTTCTAAACGTCTTTCTTGAACATAATTCACTAGTTTCTAAACGTCTTTCTTGAACATAATTCACTAGTTTCTAAAACGTCTTTCCTCAACATAATTCACTAGTTTCTAAACGTCTTTCTTGAACATAATTCACTAGTTTCTAAAACGTCTTTCCTCAACATAATTCACTAGTTTCTAAACGTCTTTCTTGAACATAATTCACTAGTTTCTAAATGTCTTTCCTCAACATCATTCACTAGTTTCTAAACGTCTTTCCTCAACATAATTCACTAGTTTCTAAATGTCTTTCCTCAACATCATTCACTAGTTTCTAAACGTCTTTCCTCAACATAATTCACTAGTTTCTAAACGTCTTTCCTCAACATAATTCACTAGTTTCTAAATGTCTTTCCTCAACATAATTCACTAGTTTCTAAAACGTCTTTCCTCAACATAATTCACTAGTTTCTAAATGTCTTTCCTCAACATAATTCACTAGTTTCTAAACGTCTTTCCTCAACATAATTCACTAGTTTCTAAACGTCTTTCCTCAACATAATTCACTAGTTTCTAAATGTCTTTCCTCAACATAATTCACTAGTTTCTAAACGTCTTTCCTCAACATAATTCACTAGTTTCTAAACGTCTTTCCTCAACATAATTCACTAGTTTCTAAACGTCTTTCCTCAACATCATTCACTAGTTTCAAAACGTCTTTCCTCAACATAATTCACTAGTTTCTAAACGTCTTTCCTCAACATAATTCACTAGTTTCTAAATGTCTTTCCTCAACATCATTCACTAGTTTCTAAACGTCTTTCCTCAACATAATTCACTAGTTTCTAAATGTCTTTCCTCAACATCATTCACTAGTTTCTAAACGTCTTTCCTCAACATAATTCACTAGTTTCTAAACGTCTTTCCTCAACATAATTCACTAGTTTCTAAATGTCTTTCCTCAACATAATTCACTAGTTTCTAAAACGTCTTTCCTCAACATAATTCACTAGTTTCTAAATGTCTTTCCTCAACATAATTCACTAGTTTCTAAACGTCTTTCCTCAACATAATTCACTAGTTTCTAAATGTCTTTCCTCAACATAATTCACTAGTTTCTAAACGTCTTTCCTCAACATAATTCACTAGTTTCTAAACGTCTTTCCTCAACATCATTCACTAGTTTCTAAACGTCTTTCCTCAACGTAATTCACTAGTTTCTAAACGTCTTTCCTCAACATAATTCACTAGTTTCTAAACGTCTTTCCTCAACATAATTCACTAGTTTCTAAACGTCTTTCCTCAACATAATTCACTAGTTTCTAAACGTCTTTCCTCAACGTAATTCACTAGTTTCTAAACGTCTTTCCTCAACATAATTCACTAGTTTCTAAACGTCTTTCCTCAACATCATTCACTAGTTTCTAAATGTCTTTCCTCAACATAATTCACTAGTTTCTAAACGTCTTTCCTCAACATAATTCACTAGTTTCTAAACGTCTTTCCTCAACATAATTCACTAGTTTCTAAATGTCTTTCCTCAACATCATTCACTAGTTTCTAAATGTCTTTCTTGAACATAATTCACTAGTTTCTAAAACGTCTTTCCTCAACATAATTCACTAGTTTCTAAACGTCTTTCTTGAACATAATTCACTAGTTTCTAAATGTCTTTCCTCAACATCATTCACTAGTTTCTAAACGTCTTTCCTCAACATAATTCACTAGTTTCTAAATGTCTTTCCTCAACATCATTCACTAGTTTCTAAACGTCTTTCCTCAACATAATTCACTAGTTTCTAAACGTCTTTCCTCAACATAATTCACTAGTTTCTAAATGTCTTTCCTCAACATAATTCACTAGTTTCTAAAACGTCTTTCCTCAACATAATTCACTAGTTTCTAAATGTCTTTCCTCAACATAATTCACTAGTTTCTAAACGTCTTTCCTCAACATAATTCACTAGTTTCTAAACGTCTTTCCTCAACATAATTCACTAGTTTCTAAATGTCTTTCCTCAACATAATTCACTAGTTTCTAAACGTCTTTCCTCAACATAATTCACTAGTTTCTAAACGTCTTTCCTCAACATAATTCACTAGTTTCTAAACGTCTTTCCTCAACATCATTCACTAGTTTCAAAACGTCTTTCCTCAACATAATTCACTAGTTTCTAAACGTCTTTCCTCAACATAATTCACTAGTTTCTAAATGTCTTTCCTCAACATCATTCACTAGTTTCTAAACGTCTTTCCTCAACATAATTCACTAGTTTCTAAATGTCTTTCCTCAACATCATTCACTAGTTTCTAAACGTCTTTCCTCAACATAATTCACTAGTTTCTAAACGTCTTTCCTCAACATAATTCACTAGTTTCTAAATGTCTTTCCTCAACATAATTCACTAGTTTCTAAAACGTCTTTCCTCAACATAATTCACTAGTTTCTAAATGTCTTTCCTCAACATAATTCACTAGTTTCTAAACGTCTTTCCTCAACATAATTCACTAGTTTCTAAATGTCTTTCCTCAACATAATTCACTAGTTTCTAAACGTCTTTCCTCAACATAATTCACTAGTTTCTAAACGTCTTTCCTCAACATCATTCACTAGTTTCTAAACGTCTTTCCTCAACGTAATTCACTAGTTTCTAAACGTCTTTCCTCAACATAATTCACTAGTTTCTAAACGTCTTTCCTCAACATAATTCACTAGTTTCTAAACGTCTTTCCTCAACATAATTCACTAGTTTCTAAACGTCTTTCCTCAACGTAATTCACTAGTTTCTAAACGTCTTTCCTCAACATAATTCACTAGTTTCTAAACGTCTTTCCTCAACATCATTCACTAGTTTCTAAATGTCTTTCCTCAACATAATTCACTAGTTTCTAAACGTCTTTCCTCAACATAATTCACTAGTTTCTAAACGTCTTTCCTCAACATAATTCACTAGTTTCTAAATGTCTTTCCTCAACATCATTCACTAGTTTCTAAACGTCTTTCCTCAACATAATTCACTAGTTTCTAAATGTCTTTCCTCAACATAATTCACTAGTTTCTAAACGTCTTTCCTCAACATAATTCACTAGTTTCTAAATGTCTTTCCTCAACATCATTCACTAGTTTCTAAATGTCTTTCTTGAACATAATTCACTAGTTTCTAAACGTCTTTCTTGAACATAATTCACTAGTTTCTAAACGTCTTTCTTGAACATAATTCACTAGTTTCTAAACGTCTTTCTTGAACATAATTCACTAGTTTCTAAACGTCTTTCTTGAACATAATTCACTAGTTTCTAAACGTCTTTCTTGAACATAATTCACTAGTTTCTAAACGTCTTTCTTGAACATAATTCACTAGTTTCTAAACGTCTTTCTTGAACATAATTCACTAGTTTCTAAAACGTCTTTCCTCAACATAATTCACTAGTTTCTAAACGTCTTTCTTGAACATAATTCACTAGTTTCTAAAACGTCTTTCCTCAACATAATTCACTAGTTTCTAAACGTCTTTCTTGAACATAATTCACTAGTTTCTAAATGTCTTTCCTCAACATCATTCACTAGTTTCTAAACGTCTTTCCTCAACATAATTCACTAGTTTCTAAATGTCTTTCCTCAACATCATTCACTAGTTTCTAAACGTCTTTCCTCAACATAATTCACTAGTTTCTAAACGTCTTTCCTCAACATAATTCACTAGTTTCTAAATGTCTTTCCTCAACATAATTCACTAGTTTCTAAAACGTCTTTCCTCAACATAATTCACTAGTTTCTAAATGTCTTTCCTCAACATAATTCACTAGTTTCTAAACGTCTTTCCTCAACATAATTCACTAGTTTCTAAACGTCTTTCCTCAACATAATTCACTAGTTTCTAAATGTCTTTCCTCAACATAATTCACTAGTTTCTAAACGTCTTTCCTCAACATAATTCACTAGTTTCTAAACGTCTTTCCTCAACATAATTCACTAGTTTCTAAACGTCTTTCCTCAACATCATTCACTAGTTTCAAAACGTCTTTCCTCAACATAATTCACTAGTTTCTAAACGTCTTTCCTCAACATAATTCACTAGTTTCTAAATGTCTTTCCTCAACATCATTCACTAGTTTCTAAACGTCTTTCCTCAACATAATTCACTAGTTTCTAAATGTCTTTCCTCAACATCATTCACTAGTTTCTAAACGTCTTTCCTCAACATAATTCACTAGTTTCTAAACGTCTTTCCTCAACATAATTCACTAGTTTCTAAATGTCTTTCCTCAACATAATTCACTAGTTTCTAAAACGTCTTTCCTCAACATAATTCACTAGTTTCTAAATGTCTTTCCTCAACATAATTCACTAGTTTCTAAACGTCTTTCCTCAACATAATTCACTAGTTTCTAAATGTCTTTCCTCAACATAATTCACTAGTTTCTAAACGTCTTTCCTCAACATAATTCACTAGTTTCTAAACGTCTTTCCTCAACATCATTCACTAGTTTCTAAACGTCTTTCCTCAACGTAATTCACTAGTTTCTAAACGTCTTTCCTCAACATAATTCACTAGTTTCTAAACGTCTTTCCTCAACATAATTCACTAGTTTCTAAACGTCTTTCCTCAACATAATTCACTAGTTTCTAAACGTCTTTCCTCAACGTAATTCACTAGTTTCTAAACGTCTTTCCTCAACATAATTCACTAGTTTCTAAACGTCTTTCCTCAACATCATTCACTAGTTTCTAAATGTCTTTCCTCAACATAATTCACTAGTTTCTAAACGTCTTTCCTCAACATAATTCACTAGTTTCTAAACGTCTTTCCTCAACATAATTCACTAGTTTCTAAATGTCTTTCCTCAACATCATTCACTAGTTTCTAAATGTCTTTCTTGAACATAATTCACTAGTTTCTAAACGTCTTTCTTGAACATAATTCACTAGTTTCTAAACGTCTTTCTTGAACATAATTCACTAGTTTCTAAACGTCTTTCTTGAACATAATTCACTAGTTTCTAAACGTCTTTCTTGAACATAATTCACTAGTTTCTAAACGTCTTTCTTGAACATAATTCACTAGTTTCTAAAACGTCTTTCCTCAACATAATTCACTAGTTTCTAAACGTCTTTCTTGAACATAATTCACTAGTTTCTAAAACGTCTTTCCTCAACATAATTCACTAGTTTCTAAACGTCTTTCTTGAACATAATTCACTAGTTTCTAAATGTCTTTCCTCAACATCATTCACTAGTTTCTAAACGTCTTTCCTCAACATAATTCACTAGTTTCTAAATGTCTTTCCTCAACATCATTCACTAGTTTCTAAACGTCTTTCCTCAACATAATTCACTAGTTTCTAAACGTCTTTCCTCAACATAATTCACTAGTTTCTAAATGTCTTTCCTCAACATAATTCACTAGTTTCTAAAACGTCTTTCCTCAACATAATTCACTAGTTTCTAAATGTCTTTCCTCAACATAATTCACTAGTTTCTAAACGTCTTTCCTCAACATAATTCACTAGTTTCTAAACGTCTTTCCTCAACATAATTCACTAGTTTCTAAATGTCTTTCCTCAACATAATTCACTAGTTTCTAAACGTCTTTCCTCAACATAATTCACTAGTTTCTAAACGTCTTTCCTCAACATAATTCACTAGTTTCTAAACGTCTTTCCTCAACATCATTCACTAGTTTCAAAACGTCTTTCCTCAACATAATTCACTAGTTTCTAAACGTCTTTCCTCAACATAATTCACTAGTTTCTAAATGTCTTTCCTCAACATCATTCACTAGTTTCTAAACGTCTTTCCTCAACATAATTCACTAGTTTCTAAATGTCTTTCCTCAACATCATTCACTAGTTTCTAAACGTCTTTCCTCAACATAATTCACTAGTTTCTAAACGTCTTTCCTCAACATAATTCACTAGTTTCTAAATGTCTTTCCTCAACATAATTCACTAGTTTCTAAAACGTCTTTCCTCAACATAATTCACTAGTTTCTAAATGTCTTTCCTCAACATAATTCACTAGTTTCTAAACGTCTTTCCTCAACATAATTCACTAGTTTCTAAATGTCTTTCCTCAACATAATTCACTAGTTTCTAAACGTCTTTCCTCAACATCATTCACTAGTTTCTAAACGTCTTTCCTCAACGTAATTCACTAGTTTCTAAACGTCTTTCCTCAACATAATTCACTAGTTTCTAAACGTCTTTCCTCAACATAATTCACTAGTTTCTAAACGTCTTTCCTCAACATAATTCACTAGTTTCTAAACGTCTTTCCTCAACGTAATTCACTAGTTTCTAAACGTCTTTCCTCAACATAATTCACTAGTTTCTAAACGTCTTTCCTCAACATCATTCACTAGTTTCTAAATGTCTTTCCTCAACATAATTCACTAGTTTCTAAACGTCTTTCCTCAACATAATTCACTAGTTTCTAAACGTCTTTCCTCAACATCATTCACTAGTTTCTAAACGTCTTTCCTCAACATAATTCACTAGTTTCTAAACGTCTTTCCTCAACATAATTCACTAGTTTCTAAACGTCTTTCCTCAACATCATTCACTAGTTTCTAAACGTCTTTCCTCAACATAATTCACTAGTTTCTAAACGTCTTTCCTCAACATAATTCACTAGTTTCTAAACGTCTTTCCTCAACATCATTCACTAGTTTCTAAACGTCTTTCCTCAACATAATTCACTAGTTTCTAAATGTCTTTCCTCAACATCATTCATTAGTTTCTAAACGTCTTTCCTCAACATCATTCACTAGTTTCTAAATGTCTTTCCTCAACATCATTCACTAGTTTCTAAACGTCTTTCCTCAACATCATTCACTAGTTTCTAAACGTCTTTCCTCAACATCATTCACTAGTTTCTAAACGTCTTTCCTCAACATCATTCACTAGTTTCTAAACGTCTTTCCTCAACATCATTCACTAGTTTCTAAACGTCTTTCCTCAACATCATTCACTAGTTTCTAAACGTCTTTCCTCAACATCATTCACTAGTTTCTAAACGTCTTTCCTCAACATCATTCACTAGTTTCTAAACGTCTTTCCTCAACATAATTCACTAGTTTCTAAACGTCTTTCCTCAACATCATTCACTAGTTTCTAAACGTCTTTCCTCAACATAATTCACTAGTTTCTAAAACGTCTTTCCTCAACATAATTCACTAGTTTCTAAACGTCTTTCCTCAACATAATTCACTAGTTTCTAAACGTCTTTCCTCAACATCATTCACTAGTTTCTAAACGTCTTTCCTCAACATAATTCACTAGTTTCTAAACGTCTTTCCTCAACATAATTCACTAGTTTCTAAATGTCTTTCCTCAACATAATTCACTAGTTTCTAAACGTCTTTCCTCAACATCATTCACTAGTTTCTAAACGTCTTTCCTCAACATAATTCACTAGTTTCTAAATGTCTTTCCTCAACATAATTCACTAGTTTCTAAACGTCTTTCCTGAACATCATTCACTAGTTTCTAAACGTCTTTCCTCAACATAATTCACTAGTTTCTAAATGTCTTTCCTCAACATAATTCACTAGTTTCTAAACGTCTTTCCTCAACATAATTCACTAGTTTCTAAACGTCTTTCCTCAACATAATTCACTAGTTTCTAAACGTCTTTCCTGAACATCATTCACTAGTTTCTAAACGTCTTTCCTCAACATAATTCACTAGTTTCTAAATGTCTTTCCTCAACATAATTCACTAGTTTCTAAACGTCTTTCCTCAACATAATTCACTAGTTTCTAAACGTCTTTCCTCAACATAATTCACTAGTTTCTAAACGTCTTTCCTCAACATAATTCACTAGTTTCTAAACGTCTTTCCTCAACATAATTCACTAGTTTCTAAACGTCTTTCCTCAACATAATTCACTAGTTTCTAAAACGTCTTTCCTCAACATAATTCACTAGTTTCTAAACGTCTTTCCTCAACATAATTCACTAGTTTCTAAAACGTCTTTCCTCAACATAATTCACTAGTTTCTAAACGTCTTTCCTCAACATAATTCACTAGTTTCTAAATGTCTTTCCTCAACATAATTCACTAGTTTCTAAATGTCTTTCCTCAACATCATTCACTAGTTTCTAAACGTCTTTCCTCAACATCATTCACTAGTTTCTAAATGTCTTTCCTCAACATCATTCACTAGTTTCTAAAACGTCTTTCCTCAACATAATTCACTAGTTTCTAAACGTCTTTCCTCAACATCATTCACTAGTTTCTAAACGTCTTTCCTCAACATCATTCACTAGTTTCTAAATGTCTTTCCTCAACATCATTCACTAGTTTCTAAAACGTCTTTCCTCAACATAATTCACTAGTTTCTAAACGTCTTTCCTCAACATCATTCACTAGTTTCTAAACGTCTTTCCTCAACATCATTCACTAGTTTCTAAACGTCTTTCCTCAACATCATTCACTAGTTTCTAAACGTCTTTCCTCAACATAATTCACTAGTTTCTAAACGTCTTTCCTCAACATCATTCACTAGTTTCTAAACGTCTTTCCTCAACATCATTCACTAGTTTCTAAAACGTCTTTCCTCAACATAATTCACTAGTTTCTAAACGTCTTTCCTCAACATCATTCACTAGTTTCTAAACGTCTTTCCTCAACATCATTCACTAGTTTCTAAACGTCTTTCCTCAACATCATTCACTAGTTTCTAAATGTCTTTCCTCAACATCATTCACTAGTTTCTAAATGTCTTTCCTCAACATAATTCACTAGTTTCTAAACGTCTTTCCTCAACATAATTCACTAGTTTCTAAACGTCTTTCCTCAACATCATTCACTAGTTTCTAAACGTCTTTCCTCAACGTAATTCACTAGTTTCTAAACGTCTTTCCTCAACATAATTCACTAGTTTCTAAACGTCTTTCCTCAACATAATTCACTAGTTTCTAAACGTCTTTCCTCAACATAATTCACTAGTTTCTAAACGTCTTTCCTCAACATAATTCACTAGTTTCTAAACGTCTTTCCTCAACATCATTCACTAGTTTCTAAACGTCTTTCCTCAACATCATTCACTAGTTTCTAAACGTCTTTCCTCAACATCATTCACTAGTTTCTAAACGTCTTTCCTCAACATAATTCACTAGTTTCTAAACGTCTTTCCTCAACATCATTCACTAGTTTCTAAACGTCTTTCCTCAACATAATTCACTAGTTTCTAAACGTCTTTCCTCAACATAATTCACTAGTTTCTAAACGTCTTTCCTCAACATCATTCACTAGTTTCTAAACGTCTTTCCTCAACATCATTCACTAGTTTCTAAAACGTCTTTCCTCAACATAATTCACTAGTTTCTAAACGTCTTTCCTCAACATAATTCACTAGTTTCTAAACGTCTTTCCTCAACATAATTCACTAGTTTCTAAACGTCTTTCCTCAACATAATTCACTAGTTTCTAAATGTCTTTCCTCAACATAATTCACTAGTTTCTAAATGTCTTTCCTCAACATAATTCACTAGTTTCTAAACGTCTTTCCTCAACATAATTCACTAGTTTCTAAAACGTCTTTCCTCGACATAATTCACTAGTTTCTAAACGTCTTTCCTCAACATAATTCACTAGTTTCTAAACGTCTTTCCTCAACATAATTCACTAGTTTCTAAAACGTCTTTCCTCGACATAATTCACTAGTTTCTAAACGTCTTTCCTCAACATAATTCACTAGTTTCTAAACGTCTTTCCTCAACATAATTCACTAGTTTCTAAATGTCTTTCCTCAACATCATTCACTAGTTTCTAAATGTCTTTCCTCAACATAATTCACTAGTTTCTAAACGTCTTTCCTCAACATAATTCACTAGTTTCTAAATGTCTTTCCTCAACATAATTCACTAGTTTCTAAATGTCTTTCCTCAACATAATTCACTAGTTTCTAAAACGTCTTTCCTCGACATAATTCACTAGTTTCTAAATGTCTTTCCTCAACGTAACCTCAGGCTTCACCTTTGACCTCAGGCTTCACCTTTGACCCTGTTGCAGCCCTGCGGAGGCTTAACCTTTGACCTCAGGCTTCACCTTTGACCTCAGGCTTCACCTTTGACCCTGTTGCAGCCCTGCGGAGGCTTAACCTTTGACCTCAGGCTTAACCTTTGACCCTGTTGCAGCCCTGCGGAGGCTGGACCTGAGCAACAACCACATCCGGAGGCTGCCGGCCACCATCGGGGACCTGGGCTGCCTGTCGGAGCTGGTCCTGCACAACAACCATCTGGAGGCCTTCAGCGAGGCGCTGTGTCTGTCCACGCTGCAGCAGACGCTGCAGCTGCTGGACGTCAGCCAGAACCGGCTGCGCCGCCTGCCCCCCCGCTTCTCCCAGCTGCGACACCTGGTCCACCTCAAGCTGGACGACAACGCGCTGGTCTGCCTGCCCTTCCACATCGGGAGGCTGTCCAGGCTCCGCCTCCTGTCCGCCGCACACAACCAGCTGACGGCGCTGCCCGCCGACTTCCGCAGGCTGAGTCTGGAGAACCTGGACCTGTTTGGGAACCCGTTCGTCCAGCCCGGCCCCCTGGACCACACGCTGAGGCTCAGCTTCCCCCTCACGCTGCAGGAGACGGCGTCCAGGGCGGTGGCCAGCCTCAGGTGGGAGTCCAGTGCTGTTGCTCTGTCAGCCTGGTCCAGGACCACAGGACTCCTCCTTCACCCTTTGTTTACACTTGATTCTGTAAAGTTGTCCCGAGATGCCGAACCACTCCTCTTTTTCATAGTTAAAGTCGACCTGACAGTTTTTTAGATGAATTCTGTGGTTCTCAGCAGCCGTCAGATGCTCATGTTGCATTATGAGAATGTAGTGTGACTGGACTTTAGGACAGCAGAGGTCGTGGAGGCCGGCAGTCAGGACCAGTTCATGCACACAAAGCTCAGTTTAATGGGTTCTGATAGTTTGGGTCACATGACCTCTGGACGGGGCAGGAAACACTCACCCTCAGTCTGCAACGCCTTTATCTTGTAAAAGAGCCAAATGCTGCCGCTGGCATTGTAATAATACATTTTATTTATACACACTTCACATTAAATGATCTTCAGGTGCTACAAGGAAGGAAATAGAGAACATGTAGTAAACAGGGTCAAAGGGAGCATGTTAGAGACCATAGAGGAAAGGCTTTGTTTAACAAGGTGGGTTTCTAGTTGTTGTAGGGTATTACAGTGTAGGTGTGGAGGCTGGGTCTGGGGAGTGTTGGGCTCTGTCTCTCTCTGTCTGTCTCTGTCTCTCTCTCTGTCTCTGTCTCTGTCTCTCTCTCTGTCTCTGTCTCTCTCTCTGTCTGTCTCTCTCCCTCTCTGTCTCTGTCTCTGTCTCTGTCTCTGTCTGTCTCTCTCTGTCTCTGTCTCTGTCCATCTCCCTGTCTCTGTCTCTGTCTCTCTCCCTGTCTCTGTCTCTCTCCCTGTTTCTGTCTCTCTCCCTGTCTCTGTCTCTCTCTCTGTCTCTCTCTCTCTCTGTCTCTGTCTCTCTCCCTGTCTCTGTCTCTCTCTCTGTCTCTGTCTCTCTCTCTGTCTCTGTCTCTCTCTCTCTGTCTCTCTCTCTCTGTCTACAACAGTTAATATTTTACTGCTCAACATTTCTTCTATATTCAGTCTTATTGTTAAAACATGTTCCCCTATACCTGGACCCCTGACCCCAGACCCCCTGACCCCCTGACCCCTGGCCCAGACCCCCCATAGACCCAGCACACCAGTCAGTCATCAGCGTTGATGAAACATAGAAACTTTCCGTCAGATGATCAAATATTTCTGTGATGCAAAATGTATCAAATATAAATGGATGAAATATAATATAGCAAAATATATAACGTTTAACTCTGGATGTTTATTGTGTGGAATTAAGAACAGCTGGTCCTGGTCCTGGTCCAGAGGGTCTGGACAGTGTTTTGTTGGCCTCACTGTGACCCAGCTAACAGTCTCTCCTGGACCCCCTAGGATCCCGTACGGACCCCACCTGCTCCCGGCCCAGCTGTGCCAGGACCTGGACCTGGCCAAGACCTGCGACTGTGGGGGGGTCTGCCTGGGCTCCTACGTCCAGACGGCCGTGAGCATGAACCTGCACCAGGTGTCCCACACCGTGGTCCTGGTGGACGACATGGGGGGAACCCACGCCCCGGTCCTGCAGTACTTCTGCTCCCTGTCCTGCTACTCCCTCTTCCTGGACCAGGACCTGCAGAGGGGGGGCCGCTGAAGGACCAGCACCGCTGGGCGACGTGAACTCTGGGGAAACTCTTAAAGTCCACCACCTTGCTGGTCCCAGCCAGTTTCTCAGGACCTGCTCAGGTGGTCTGGTCCTGCAGGGACCCGTCTCCTGGTCTTTCTGCCCTCCTGGTCCTGCAGGGACCCGTGTCCTGGTCTTTCTGCCTCCCTGGTCCTGCAGGGACCCGTGTCCTGGTCTTTCTGCCCTCCTGGACCCTGAGCTCCCCCTAGTGGGTCTGGACAGGTCTTCCAGGACCTTCATTCTAACATGTGAGGACAAACCCTCATCAATTCAGTCACTTTGTTAAAAACCTTCTTAGAGGTGTTTCAAATTAAAAGTCTTTTTATGGCCTGATCTCAGTTCTGGACCCGTTAGTCTGAACCTAGAACCTAGAACCTCCACATAGAGGACCAGTTAGTCTGAACCTAGAACCTCCACATAGAGGAACAACTGATCTCAGTTCTGGTTCTACCTCGGTACTGTACCTCCACTTTTATATCAAAATAAAAGCTTTCATCTTTGCTGTTGTAGTGTTTTATTTTGACGGTTGAAGTGAGACGTCTCAGTCCAGATCGAACATCAGAACGTTGTGGAAGAGGAACCCAGCAGACGTAGACTGGTCCCTGATTACCGTCTCTCCTCCACCTGCACGGACCTCCGTCAGGTAGGGAGGCTGCTGGTCATACCCTCTGTTCACCTCCCTGGCCTGGTGTGCTGCGGCCTCCTGATGTGCTGCAGCCTCCTGGCTGGACGTGGGCGGGGCCTCTGGGACGCCGAGGTCCTCCATGTTGGACGTGACGGAGGTGAGCGCCGCCTGGCAGGAAGAGGAGGAGCTCAGTACGACAGCTGACGACTCAGACACACCTGGTGGGTTTGTCTCACCTGTGGGGTTGCTGGATCAATTCCCCGGGGCTCTTCAGGCTCCTGTTGGACCTGGGAGAACTTCAGAGTCCCTGCTGGATCCACGTCCTCTTGGGTCTCACAGGAACACTGGACACAGACTGAAGGGGGTTCAGGTTCCTCCGAGGTTCCTCCAGGACCCCCTGTGACGTCACAATCACTTTCCTCTGCTGCTCCGTCAGAAATGCCGTCCCCCTCTGGTTGGTTGTGGTTCTGCACCTCTCTGACGTCACCCTCCTCCTCCTGCTCCTCCAACCCCCCCTGCCTGTCCCCCACCCGGGTCACATCCTTGTTTGTCTCCAGCTGCTTCCTGTTTGTCTCCTGGCCTCCAGGTCCAGGGTGAGACGTGTCCTCCGTCCCAGCAGGGGGCAGCGGAGGGAGGACGGACGGAGGGAGGACGGGTGGAGGGAGGACGGGCAGTGTGACGGTCAGCTGTCTCTTGTGCAGGTGGAACTGGGCGTGTCCCTGGTCCTGGTCCACGGGGTAGGCCAGCAGCAGCTCCAGTCTGTAGGGGGGCGTCTGGGACTGCAGCAGCAGGGTTCTGTCCCTCACTTCAAGACTGGAGTCCCTGCTGGACCTGAGGAGGGGCAGGTGGACCGTGACCTCCACCTCTGTAGGCCTGGGGCCTCCACCTGAACCTCCACAGCTGAAGTCCTGGATGTGAACCACATGGCGATATTTGAGTGTATATTCTGGCTTCGTGGCTCGTTGGGGGTCCTGGTCCTGGTCCTGGTCCTGGCTCAGGAGGTTCTCACAGTGTTGAGTTGAAGGTAAATCTTCAGAGTGTGTCTGCAGGTTGCTGGATGTTGGGTCTGGGTCTGGGTCTGGGGAGGCTAGCGGGTCTGGGTCTGGGGAGGCCTGAAGGGCCCTGAAGGGTTGAGGGTGGAGGAAGTCCACCTGGTTTCCTCTCTGCTGCTCCAGCAGCCGCACCTCCTCCTGGCACCTCCTCCTGCTGGCCGGGTCCGACAGCTCCTCTACGTAGTCCTGCAGCAGCTCCCTGAACCTGGGGCTCCGCAGGGCCCTGGTGACCCTGCGGACCTCCTCCCGGGTCGGGACCTCCTCCATGTTCCCGCAGACAGAACCAGTGAAGTCCAGACCAGCGACCTGGACGTCAGCGCGACGATTCGCTGTTTTCAGGCTCGTCACGAGCCGACTGTGTTGACGTAACCATGGCAACCGGCTTTTGTTTTTTATGTGTGTTTAAATGTTATTTATGGGCGTTTTAGTTCACAAAATATCACATGGATGAATAGAACAAACCGATAAAAATGTAAAGTGTGTGTGTGTGTGTGTGTGTGTGTGTGTGTGTGTGTGTGTGTGTGTGTGTGCGCGCGCGCGCCCGCCCGCCCGTGCTTGTGTGTGTGTGCGCGCGTGGTCGATTGCAAAAATCCAACAAGCAAAATTCCATTATTTTATGTCCATAATTAAGTAGCCTGTTGTATTTACATGAACACAATGTACAATATATGACAGTCGATACTACATAAGATGGTAAACGTGTATATTCTGAAAACTGAACGTGGTACAAGTATGATACTTGTACCACGTTCAGTCATGTGACTCATACACGTTCAGACTCCAGTACACGCCTCCTCACGTTCTCACCAGCAGGAGGAGCAGGAGCAGGGAGGGGGAGGCAGGAGGAGCAGGAGCAGGAGCAGGGGGAGGCAGGAGGAGCAGGAGGAGCAGGGGGAGCAAGAGGAGCAGGAGGAGCATGAGCAGGGGGAGCGGGAGCCAGGAGGAGCAGGAGGAGCCAAGAGGAGCCAAGAGGAGCCAGGAGGAGGAAGGAGGAGCGAGGAGGCGCCAGGAGGAGCCAGGGGGAGCCAGGAGGAGGAGGAGCAGGAGCAGGGGGAGGGGGAGGCAGGAGGAGCCAGGAGGAGCAGGAGGAGAAGGAGAAGGAGGAGCCAAGAGGAGCAAGAGCAGCAGGAGGAGCAGGAGGAGCCAAGAGGAGCCAGGGGGAGCCAGGGGGAGCCAGGAGGAGCCAGGAGGAGGGAGGGGGAGCCGGGAGGAGGGAGGGGGAGCCGGGAGGAGGAGGGAGGAGGAGGCAGGAGCCAGGAGGAGGAAGGAGGAGGGAGGGGGAGCCAGGGGGAGGAAGGAGGAGGCAGGAGGAGCACGAGGAGGGAGGAGGAGCCAGGAGGCAGGAGGAGGGAAGAGGAGGCAGGAGGAGCAGGAGGAGGGAGGAGGAGCCAGGAGGAGGCAGGAGGAGGAAGGAGGAGGCATGAGGAGCAGGAGGAGGGAGGAGGACTGAGCAGCTTCCTCTTTCCTCAGTATTGATTACAGTACAATGATGTACAGTATTGATAAAGTACAATGATGTACAGTATTGATTACTGTACTATGATGTACAGTATTGATTACAGTACATTGATGTACAGTATTGATTACTGTATTATGATCTACAGTATTGATTATAGTATTGATTACAGTACAATGATGTACAGTATTGATTAATGTACTATGATGTACAGTATTGATTACAGTGTTGATTACTGTACTATAATGTACAGTATTGATTACAGTACAATGATGTACAGTATTGATTACAGTACAATTATGTACAGTATTGATTACTGTACTATGATGTACAGTATTGATTACAGTACTATGATGTACAGTATTGATTACAGTACTATGATGTACAGTATTGATTATAGTATTGATTACAGTGCAATGATGTACAGTATTGATTACTGTACTATGATGTACAGTATTGATTACTGTACTATGATTGGAATCTTTCACAAACAAGCACCATGAACCTGAACATACCTGAACAAACTCAATCCTCATGCTTCACTCTGCATTTCTTCAAAAGTCACAGTACAACAGTTTGAGGAACCTGCTGGTTTCAGAACACCTGTAAAGGTGTAAAGGTATAAAGGTATAAAGGTGTAAAGGTGTAAAGGTATAAAGGTGTAAAGGTATAAAGGTGTAGAGGTATAAAGGTGTAAAGGTATAAAGGTATAAAGGTGTAAAGGTGTAAAGGTATAAAGGTGTAAAGGTGTAAAGGTGTAGAGGTGTAAAGGTAGAAAGGTGTAAAGGTAGAAAGGTGTAGAGGTGTAAAGGTATAAAGGTGTAAAGGTAGAAAGGTGTAGAGGTATAAAAGTGTAAAGGTGTAGAGGTATAAAGGTGTAAAGGTATAAAGGTGTAGAGGTATAAAGGTGTAAAGGTGTAAAGGTATAAAGGTGTAAAGGTGTAAAGGTATAAAGGTGTAAAGGTATAAAGGTATAAAGGTATAAAGGTGTAAAGGTATAAAGGTGTAAAGGTATAAAAGTATAAAGGTGTAAATCAGTCTAAATCATTTCGTCCCGGACCACCTCTACCACCTCTACTGGTTCCTGTTCCTCAGTGAGGAGTCTATCTCCTCTACTGGTTCCTGTTCCTCAGTGAGGAGTTTACCTCCACTACTGGTTCCTGTTCCTCAGTGAGGAGTCTATCTCCTCTACTGGTTCCTGTTCCTCAGTGAGGAGTTTACCTCCACTACTGGTTCCTGTTCCTCAGTGAGGAGTTTACCTCCACTACTGGTTCCTGTTCCTCAGTGAGGAGTTTACCTCCACTACTGGTTCCTGTTCCTCAGTGAGGAGTTTACCTCCACTACTGGTTCCTGTTCCTCAGTGAGGAGTTTACCTCCACTACTGGTTCCTGTTCCTCAGTGAGTTTACCTCTACTACTGGTTCCTGTTCCTCAGTGAGGAGTTTACCTCCACTACTGGTTCCTGTTCCTCAGTGAGTTTACCTCCACTACTGGTTCCTGTTCCTCAGTGAGGAGTTTACCTCCACTACTGGTTCCTGTTCCTCAGTGAGGAGTTTACCTCCACTACTGGTTCCTGTTCCTCAGTGAGGAGTTTACCTCCACTGCTGGTTCCTGTTCCTCAGTGAGGAGTTTACCTCCACTACTGGTTCCTGTTCCTCAGTGAGGAGTTTACCTCCACTACTGGTTCCTGTTCCTCAGTGAGTTTACCTCCACTACTGGTTCCTGTTCCTCAGTGAGGAGTTTACCTCCACTACTGGTTCCTGTTCCTCAGTGAGGAGTTTACCTCCACTACTGGTTCCTGTTCCTCAGTGAGGAGTTTACCTCCACTATTGGCTCCAGTCTCAGTTCTGTAGGAATATGACAGGAAGAACTTGTCCTCATACTGTTGAACACATTTTACAGTAATAGTCACATGTCCTACTCTGTGCTGCACATTGTGCAGTGTACAATAACCTACAGTACTATACTGTGAAGTTTACTGTAGTACAGCTGAGGAGCCTACAGTACTATACTGTAAAGTTTACTGTAGTACAGTGTACAGTACCTTGACAGTTACAGTAAGAGGAGCCTACAGTACTATACTGTGAAGTTTACTGTAGTACAGTGTACAGTACCTTGACAGTTACAGTAAGAGGAGCCTACAGTACTATACTGTAAAGTTTACTGTAGTACAGTGTACAGTACCTTGACAGTTACAGTAAGAGGAGCCTACAGTACTATACTGTAAAGTTTACTGTAGTACAGTGTACAGTACCTTGACAGTTACGGTAAGAGGAGCCTACAGTACTATACTGTAAAGTTTACTGTAGTACAGTGTACAATACCTTGACAGTTACGGTAAGAGGAGCCTACAGTACTACACTGTAAAGTTTACTGTAGGACAGTGTACAGTACCTTGACAGTTACAGTAATAGTACTACAGTACTACACTGTAAAGTTTACTGTAGTACAGTGTACAATACCTTGACAGTTACGGTAAGAGGAGCCTACAGTACTACACTGTAAAGTTTACTGTAGTACAGTGTACAATACCTTGACAGTTACAGTAAGAGTACTACAGTACTATACTGTAGTTTACTGTAGTACAGCTGAACACTCACCGGTTCTCATTGAGGAAAGTTCTCCTGATTGAAGCCACGTTGATCTTCTAAGGTTTGGTTGTATCATTCTTGCTGACTCAGTCATTGTCATGTCATGATTGATGACATGATCAATAACCGTTGATCTAAACTCACTGAGACTCTTTACTGCTGCTGTCTTGGTCCTTGTCCTCGACCCTGTCCCCCACATGTCTCAAACTGGGTCCTTGTCCTCGACCCCGTCCCCCACATGTCTCAAACTGGGTCCTTGTCCTCGACCCTGTCCCCCACATGTCTCAAACTGGGTCATTGTCCTCGACCCCGTCCCCCACATGTCTCAAACTGGGTCCTTGTCCTCGACCCTGTCCCCCACATGTCTCAAACTGGGTCCTTGTCCTCGACCCCGTCCCCCACATGTCTCAAACTGGGTCCTTGTCCTCGACCCCGTCCCCCACATGTCTCAAACTGGGTCCTTGTCCTCGACCCCGTCCCCCACATGTCTCAAACTGGGTCCTTGTCCTCGACCCCCTCCCTCCACATGTCTCAAACTGGGTCCTTGTCCTCGACCCTGTCCCTCCACATGTCTCAAACTGGGTCCTTGTCCTCGACCCTGTCCCCCACATGTCTCAAACTGGGCCCTTGTCCTCGACCCCGTCCCCCACATGTCTCAAACTGGGTCCTTGTCCTCGACCCTGTCCCTCCACATGTCTCAAACTGGGTCCTTGTCCTCGACCCCGTCCCCCCACATGTCTCAACGGGACCCATGGCCACCTCTCAAACTGGGTGCTTTTCCTCTGCCATTCCTTTGACCACGTCTTCCTCCTCTTCCTCTTCTTTCTCCTCTTCCTCTTTTTACTCCTCTTCTTCCTCTTCCTACTACTTGACCTCCATGATTCCCACCTGCCTGCTCCATGTTGTATCACTACATATGTTGTTGTGGATGTCGCTTCCTTACTGTCATACGACAAGGTCAGATCAATCATCAGAAAGGAATTGGTGTCACAGGTCGTGTCAATCATTGTAATCATCCCGAAAATGTCATGATTTGAACATGCTCATCCTCAGTTTCCAAGACTCTGCTTTTAAATGCAACAGTTACTTGTCATTTTGAGTAGTTGTATCACTATATAGTTAGAATATTGTAATGAAATGAATAGACAGTTATTAGAAATGTAGTGAGTGAATGGCATTTTTAAATGATTGTACTTTGATGTTAAATTGTGTCATTTTGAACCGGTGATTAAAGTTCAATGGACAAATGATCTGATGAAATGATGGTTTTTGTTCATTGTATCCAACTGAGTGAAAAAAAGTTTTAGAGTTTTGAAAAAAGGTGCATTTTGATCATTGAGTTTTGTATCTAGAGTGGTGAAAAATGACATCAAGGTTCTGAAACTCAGTGTTTGACAGGAACTATACCGAAGCTGCACGATATGAACGGTGTGTCCATGTGAACTGCAGCTTCCTGCCAGCAGGGGCCGCTGCAGACCACGGCGGAGTGGCACCGGGCCAGTGAGTAAGTCGGTCAGTAAGGCAGTGGGCGGGTGTGCAGAGGAGAGACGTGGTTGGTCGCACCCCCAACAGTTCATATTTCCTGCTCTGTGATTGGAGGAGCGCTGCTGTTACTGGGTGTGGGACCACTACCGAGGAACGTGTGTGTGTGTGTGTGGGGGAGAGCATTCTGGCGCTAACGCCATCTCTCTGCACATTAATCATTATTTTTCATTGTCAAAATTAAATCTTCCCATTGTGAAAATAGCTTTCGAGGAGATGTGGCTCTAGTTGTCATGGAGATCCTACTGCTATTATTTTTAACTTTCTCCAAATGCAGCAGACTGGTGAGATTGTGAATGAATGAAGTGGGTGGTGATTACGCAACGTCTCCCCCTCGTCACGTGACAGATCTGAAGAGGCCCGATGGTTTAATGAACTGATACAGAGACTGTCTGTCCTCTGGCTCAGCGGCGTCCTGCCTCTGCTAATGACGGACACCATGTCCCCGCATGGTCTCCCAAGAGCTTTACAACCCCCCCCCCAAAAAAATCCTTATAACTACCCCCCCTAAAAGCCTTATAACTACCCCCCAAAAATCCTAATAACTACCCCCCTAAAAGCCTTATAACTACGCCCCAAAAATCCTAATAACTACCCCCTAAAAGCCTTGTACTACCCCCCAAAAAGCTTTACAACTACCCCCCAAAAAGCTTTCACAACTACCCCCCAAAAATCCTAATAACTACCCCCCTAAAAGCCTTATAACTACCCCCCAAAAATCCTTATAACTACCCCCCCTAAAAGCCTTATAACTACCCCCCAAAAATCCTTATAACTACCTCCCCTAAAAGCCTTATACTACCCCCCAAAAATCCTTATAACTACCCCCCCTAAAGGCCTTATAACTACCCCAAAAAGCTTTTAGAACTACCCCCCCCAAAAGCTTTTAGACTACCCCCCAAAAAGCCTTTACACTACCCCCCAAAAATCCTTAAAGCTACCCCCCCTAAAGGCCTTATAACTATCCCCCAAAAACTTTTAGAACTACCCCCCCAAAAGCTTTTAGAACTACCCCCCAAAAAGCTTTTACTCTACCCTCCCAAAAGCTTTTACAACTACCCCTAAAAGCATTATATCTACCCCCCCAAAAGCTTTATAACTACCCCAAAAGCTTTTAGACTACCCCCCAAAAAGCTTTTACATCTACCCCCAAAAATCCTTATAACTACCCCCCCTAAAGGCCTTATAACTACCCCCAAAAGCTTTTAGACTACCCCCCAAAGCTTTTAGAACTACCCCCAAAAAGCTTTTAGAACTACCTCCCCAAAAGCTTTTAGAACTACCCCCAAAAGCTTTTAGAACTACCCCGCAAAAAGCTTTTAGAACTACCGCCAAAAAGCTTTTAGATCTACCCCCCAAAAAGCTTTTAGAACTACCCCCAAAAAGCTTTTAGAACTACCCCCCCAAAAGCTTTTATAACTACCCCCAAAAAGCTTTTAGAAATACCCCCCAAAAAGCTTTTACACTACCCCCCCAAAAGCCTTTACAACTACCCCCTAAAAGCCTTATAACTACCCCCCAAAAGCTTTATAACTACCCCCAAAAGCTTTTAGAACTACCCCCAAAAAGCTTTTAGAACTACCCCCCAAAAAGTTTTCTAATACCCCCCAAAAGCTTTTAGAACTACCCCCCAAAAAGCTTTTATAACCACCCCCCAAAAGCTTTTAGAACAACCCCCCCAAAAAGCTTTTAGAACTACCCCCAAAAGCTTTTAGAACTACCCCATCCAAAAGCTTTTAGAACTACCCCCCCAAAAGCTTTTATTACTACCCCCCAAAAGCTTTTAGAACTACCCCCAAAAGCTTTTAGAACTACCCCCCCAAAAAGCTTTTAGAACTACCCCCCCAAAAGCTTTTAGAACTACCCCAAAAAGTCCTTCTGCAGGCAGGAAGCTTCTCACAAGTGAGTCAGCGTGTGGAGGAACAGGAGGTGGAGGAGGGAGGTGTGACGCACACCGGATGTGGGCAGACTCACCCTACAGTGAACACACTACACCTCCACCTCCACCCCACTACACCTTCAAAACACTCCACCTCCACCCCACTACACCTTCATAACACTCCACCTCCACCTCCATCACTACACCTCCACCCCACTACACCTTCATCACACTACACCTCCATCACTGCACCTCCACCCCACTACACCTCCATCACTACACCTTCATCTTCATCACACTACACCTCCACCCTACTAAACCTTTACCTCCATCACTACACCTCCACCTCCTCCCCACTACACCTTCATCTTCATCACACTACACCTCCTCCCCTTGCAGATACAGGGAAAGTCATGAAATGAAGAAAGACTCATGGTTTCTTATATCAAATATGTATTAAATAATATGAAAAGTTAGCAACATACAATCAAGGTATGATCATAGTACTGATGATTAATACTCATATTTACATGGTTTTTCCCTACGTACGACATGAATGTTTTATCATAGTACAACCAACAATACATTCACAGACACTGTATAGGTCAGCATCAACACAAAGTAAAGGTGTAGAAGAGATGGAGGAGGTGAAATGTATAAGACAAACTTCATACAAAGGCTTTGGCAAGTGTGCATACATATTCTCAGTTATATAAAGGTAAACAAGAATCTTGAAGAGAAAGTACATGTACAAATGAGCAGTAGAGCAGGAAACAGTCCAGTGCATGTTGGAACATTCCCATGATTCAAAGGGCAGCAGCCGTCTGTGCTTGGCTGCTCCCTGCGTCCCTCTGGGGTCCTGGGAGTGGGGGGGGGGGGGGGTCCTGGTCTACTGGGACCCGGCCGGTACCAGCATGCTGATGGTGGCGATGCCAGCTTTGGGGGGCAGCGCCTTCCCAGCAGCCACTCTGTTCAAGCAGCGGGCGTCGGCCTGCCAGGAGGGAACCTTCTTGGTGGTCATGTGACGGCGGGCGTGTTTGGTGAGGTGGTCGCTGCGCATGAAGCGCCGCTCGCACACCGGACACACGAACTTCTTCTCCCCGGTGTGGGTGCGGCGGTGGCGGGACAGCTCGTCGGACCGGGCGAACCTCTTGTCACAGCCGTCCCAGCTGCAGCTGAACGGCTTCTCACCTGGGGGGCGGAGAAGAAGCATGGTCACGCTCTGACACAGCCCATGAGCAACCTGTCCCCTTACACAACATGAGGTCAAACGCTCCACCGCCCGGAAGCAACACCGGAGTGTCCTCCCCTCCCCGGGGGGTCTCAACCCTCACCTGTGTGTGTCCTCCCCTCCCCGGGGAGTCTCCACCCTCACCTATGTGCCCTCCCCCTCCCCAGGGGGTCTGGACCCTCACCTGTGTGCCCTCCCCCTCCCCGGGGGGGTCTCCACCCTCACCTGTGTGCTCTCCCCTCCCCGGGGGTCTGGACCCTCACCTGTGTGTCCTCCCCTCCCCAGGGGGTCTCCACCCTCACCCGTGTGCCCTCCCCTCCCCGGGGGGGTCTGGACCTCACCTGTGTGTGTGCGGAGGTGGGCCTTCAGGTGCGAGCTCTTGAAGTAGGTCTTCCTGCAGCCGGGGAAGTTGCACACGTAGTTTCTCCTGCGGGAAAAGTCCATCTTGGTGGCGGGGGCGCCCCCGCTCTGCCCCGCCGGCACGAAGACCGGGGCGGGGGCCAGGGGCAGCAGCTTGGTGTTGCCCAGGGTCATGACAGTCTGAGGGCAGTGGGGGGTCTGGGACACGGGGGGCTGAGGGAGGACCAGCATCACGGTGCCCTGGGCCACCGCAGAGCCCACGATCAGGGACTGCTGGACGGGGGCGGCGCCCCCGGGGGAGGGCTGGGGGAGGAGGGGGGTGGTGGAGGTCCGGAGCCCAGGAGGGGCCGTCTGAACGGCGCTGGGGATGAAGGCTGAGAGGATTCCTGATTGGCTGCTGACGGGGAACATCTGGCAGATGATTTGAGGACTGGTGGCTGGAGGGGGGGACAGGGTGGTGGGGGCGCGAGTGGGGGGGCTGCTGACAGGACGGGGGGTGGGGACACTGTCCAAACGGGGTTTGGAGGGACTGGCGAGCGGCTCTGTGTTTGACGGTGTAGTGGAGGAGGGAGGGGAGGGAGGGAGGGGAGGGGGGGTCGTCTGGACCCCCCTGGCAGTGCAGTGCTGCCGACACCTCCCCGGAGCTACCGGGTCTCTGGGTCTCTCTGGACTGGGGGCCGCTGGAATGTGGTGTTGGCAGAGGCCGGTGTCTGCGGTGTGGCGGATGACGCTGGTGGCCATGGCTCTGCAGGGGGGGGGCGGCGGGGAGGGGGGGGTCTTCTCAGCAACGGGGGCCACAGCAGGCTGCTGGAGGCCGGACCCACAGCTGGACTGGAGCGGAGCACTGGAGGACGTGTCCACAGAGCTGGGACTGTGGGGGGGGGTCATGCACTGCAAAGACACCAGGACAGCATTAACCTCACATGGTCTGTGGTGGGTGACCAGGAATCCTGGTGAACAGGTACAGACGTGACCAGCACTCTGCTATAACCAACACTTTAACTCTGTTACCAACGGTTCTATCACCTCGAGATAGATAGATAGATAGATAGATAGATAGATAGAGATAGATAGATGCAATCTGGTACATACAAATATTATAAAATACAACAGAATGAAATAAAGGTAAAAAATAAAAACATCTGGGTCTAAGACATAAAGTAAAACACAGAACAGAACTTGGCCACTTAGAAATAAACAGGAGATAAAAGTAAGATAGATAAATAGACACTAGAGGCGTTCAGACTAGTTTCCTGATGAAACAAGTTCCCCCTGGTTCTAGACTGGTCCTAGACTGGTTCTAGGTGTCGTGCAGGTCATGACCCGGGTCTCACCAGGGAGGACAGGGAGACGAAGTCCTTGGAGGGCTCTGGGGGTTCTGGAGGCAGCAGGGAGTCGCAGGAGTCCGAGGCGGGGGTGAGGGGCCGGGGCTTGCTGCTGAGGAACAGCGCCTGGCCCCAGGAGCTCATGCAGACCAGGGCCTCGGCCGCCTCCAGGTCGGTGTACTCCAGACCCCCGGGGCCCCACTGCTCGCTGTCACACCTCCTCCTCTTCACCTGGGGGCCTCCCCGGTCCGGACCGGCGGCCTGGGGGCCAACACACTGATTCAGTCTCTTTCATAACCACGTTGAGTCAGCACACATTCCGTTTCCACTGATCAGTGTGTGTGTGTGTGTGTGGGTGGGTGGTGCTGGTGGAGCTGCACCGCCTCTGGCCCGCTGCCAGGACCCTCCCCTTCCCAAATATAGCCTGAACAGTGACGTGCAGCGGCCGCAGCCACGTGAAGCCCCACACAGCGGCTCCCATCAGGAAGTGACCGATTCACGGTTCTTATCCAGTTTTCATGTCAACAAAGAGCGGAACCGGGAAACCAGTACCGCTGCTCGGTAAACACACTGTGAATAACATCTAACTGGGACCCCGGTACACAAGAATAAACTGGACAAAAATGACAATTCTTACTTTATATGTAGACATTAATTTAAAAAAAGACAAAGCGACATGAAATCAACAACTGAAGTGTTGACATGTGTTTTTTTTCGGCTTCGACACTGTAACGGCACACAAACCAGTGAATGTCGGAAAAAGGAAATATTCCGAGCGGCTGAATAAAACGAGTCTCACCGCGTGTGAGTCCATTTGTGTGAAATTCCGCGATGGCATTGGTGTTAGAAGAGAAGTCGTGGATGTCACGTTGTTGTTGTGAAGCCAGAGTGAAGAACAAAGAGACGACGGCTGCCAGCGCTGCTGCTGCTGCTGCTGCTGCTGCTGCTCGGCTCGGCGGAGGTCGTCTCTGCTCGGACTGCCTCCCTTTTCTCTCTCAGCTGTGTGAGTAAAACATGGGGAGGAGAGGGGGGCGAGAAAAAAAAAGGAAAACAAAACTCACAACACGCACCGGCGGGGTGGCAACACCCAGCCAATCAGCGGCCAGCGTGCGCGGAGCGGCTGCCAATCGGAGGGGAGGGAACGCGTGAACAGTGCGTGCTTGGAGGCCGGTTGGAGGAAAGAGGGTGCGTGGCCGTTGGGGGGCGTGGCCAGGGGAGTCAGCAGTGTCAGGGTAAACCCGATGAACCGCCATCCGCTAAAGTAGGCAAAAGGTCGATCCAGTCTATGCTGCCTTCACGGACTGTGGGAAGAACCAGCGGGGAAACACCTGATCTCATACTTTCTGCTTCTTTGTCCCGTTTTCCCGCTTTTATCATCATCTCCTTTAATTTATCCCAGAGATGTAACAGTCATGTTGCTTCCACTGCATTCTGGTGTTGACTGAGCTGGATTAGGTAAATAAACTACGAATAATGACAACTCCAAGTGTTTTCATCTTATATAATAGAATAGAATAGAATAGAATAGAATAGAATATCATATCATATCATATCATATCATATCATATCATATCATATCATATCATATCATATAATGTAATCTAATATAATATAACGTAATATAATATAATATAATATAGTACACTTCAGTACAGTACAGTACAGTACAATACAGTACAATACAATACAATACAATAGAAATACTTCATCCCAGAAGGAAATACATTTAGGACTGTTGTACAGTGATGCAGTGGTTTATGACTTTTGTCTCACAGCAAAAAGGTCAGAATTCAAATACTGGCCTTGGCCTTTCTATGTGAAGTTTGTACTTTCTTCCTGTGTGGTACAAGTACATTATTACTGAAAAAAAATACATTTAGTTTTTTACAAAACCTGAGCAAGCTTTCTTCCTTAAAGAAAAGAAAAGCAGGAGAGTAATAGTTTATTTTTATATTTTAATTCACTAAAACACTAAAATCCACTATTGTCTACATTCTTTACTCATCTACAGTAAACTTCACAAAGAATAAAACACTTTATTCATTCATCCATTCATCTGGATGTGAACGTTTGCCTGTTCCAGAGGTGACATTATTTTAAAATGATCAGCACTTTGGTGTAGTGGTTAGCACTATAAAATAAAGCCTTTTCATACACATTTGTTCCATTACCCATTTACAGGAGCCAGAAAGACAATTTTTTTATATCAGCAAAGTCAAGCATGTCCTGAGAAATCAGCTGAGTAAAGCATAGTGCTGCCTGTTTAAGGAGTTATATGTGTTTATGTGAATTTTTCTTATTACAGCAGGTTCTGGCATAATCTTCTTTATGGGTTTTCATTTGTTATGTGGTTGCGACTTTGCTTTGTCTGCTACCAGGACAAGAGTTCCCTTAAAAATCAGTAATACAAGTTAAATTAAGAAATACATATTTCCTTCTCTATGAAGCACCCTAAAACACATAAAAGTATATACAGCGTACTACACTGAAGAAGTCTTTTTAAAAGAATGTATTCAGGAAATCTTGCCACAATTTACATCACACATTAATGTGTGTGTAACATACGAATATGAATATTATAATTCAGAGACAAAGCTGTATAAATAAAGTAAGCATATGCAGAATTTTGCAGGGCTATCAATGACCTTGTGTTGATGTATTACTAATGCAGTACTGATGTCCCAGATCAAGCACCAGTCAGATCTATGATTGATGCCTATAGTACACATCATCTCATCTAAAAGAAGACGTCTCAGGACATTTGAGTGAATCCATGGAAACTCGTAGAACTGTGTCAAAAGCATTGATTGTGTTTGATATTCAATTTACTTACCCACATAATCTAAGTGACATTTTGATCAGATTCACTCCAGATTTACTCTAACGTTCTTGATGTCTCATGGAGAAAACTGCATTTCAAAATACTCCTGCGACTCCGAAGTACAAAATTCACCAGCAATAATAATTGTGTGTAAAAGTGATGCAATGTGTTTGATCTGATCTAAAATCACGACTCCACTCCACCACCATGCAAAAATATGCTACAGCTCTTTACCAACTGCATTCTAAGCACTTAAACACGCCTTATGAAATGATTGGCTTGATTTTCATACACACGATGAGTTAAAAACAGTGAATAAAATACAGTTATTGATAATAACGCTTGTGTGGCTCCTCCATAAACTCATTGACTGACTCAACATGTGAAGTTTCCGGATTTCCCACGACACGTGAACGCGTCACCGCTGCCAGACGCAACGCGGGTTTCTTTCCTGTTTTTTTCTTCTCCAACTCTTTGTGCAGGTTTATGGAGTAAAAATCAGCCAAACTTTCACCAAGTTTCCAGTTCATGTCTCTGATATTAAATTAGGGCGACACAGAGTGGATAAAGCCAGATGTGTACCATTTCTCTTGAATTAGTCTTTTCAGTTTATAATACATATATTTATAATTTCACAACGGTTTCTTTTGTGGTTTGTAGACGCTTTTGGATTTTCAATCATTCTTTAAAATGTTTAAATATTTAAAATGTCTTGCATTCAATTATTTCAAATCTAAAGGGACAAGGAATGAAAGTCCAGCATATTCATACATAAGCAACATCCTGTTCTTGGTTTTAGATTATAATTAATTTTCATTAATTAATGTGTTCAGGAACAAATTGTTCCTTCTAATGAAATAGTTTCTCCTGCAGCAACACACTGCTAATGATCCAGTATGCATGGTCTCTGAGCTGTGCAGGGTAAAGCTGCTGGGCTCGGTATGGCGGTATGGCGGCCCAGCACCGCCACACCATTTCTACAAGCTCATGTCAGCATTCAAACTGGTCT
>NC_137666.1:22580797-22605823 GCF_963422515.1 Blennius ocellaris | reverse complement strand
ACTTCATTTACAACGTCACACTGACTATTATTTTGAAACGTTGCCTTATTTCTGGGTGGGTGCCTTCCTTGCTCTTTCTGTAATGCTGCTGGAATTTTTAATGTCCTTGAGGGAAGCTGCCCAAAAAGATCAATACAGTCCCATTGAATCTAATCTATTCTGTTGGGTTTCTTCTCCATTCAAACTGGATTACCTTTCAGGTTTCTGTGGCCGCAGGCGTTTTTGTACCTGACGAAACCCACAGTGGAAGAATTCTGCTGCATACCTGCAGATGTACATAAATAAATAAATAATGTCGTTTATTGTCATAAAATTGAGATGATCTATCATTTGTAAAACTCCTATACACACACACACACACACACACACACACACACACACACACACACACACACACACACACACACACACACACACACACACACACACACACACACACATATATATATATATATAAAATTACACAATAAAACTATCATCATGTTTACTAACAATATGAGGGAATAAAAGGAGGTGTATTGAATAAGAATGTGACTTTTGAGTAAAGTTTTGCATGAAAATCTGTTCAGAAATAAATGAGATTTCATATTTTGATGAAACGTTGCTCAACAGAAAATAAAAGTGCTTCTCTCTTCACACTTGATCACAGAGTGATTGAACTGCTTTCTTTTTAAAATATTATAATTATATTTTGGATGTCTTTGTCAAATTGTTATACATTTTCAAATGTTGATGGAGATGTTCCCTGCGATTTGGCCAAGAGTTCCTCTGGACTCTAAAAGTATATGAATTGAGTCTTAAAATAGTGTATTGTTATATTATAATATGTCGTGTTTCATCACGTGCCGGATCGAGTGAACGACGTGTGAAACTCTGTATTCGTCGCCGCAGAGGAGCGCTGCTCTCCCGGAGGAGGCTTTGTGTAACTCCGCTCTAGACTCCGCCCCCTCTATCATCCTCCTGGCTCCTGATTGGCCACAACGGGATCCTGAAGCCAATCTGTTGCCATGAGAGACTGACTCGTGTTGCTAGCTGGCTGTCTGTTGTCCTGGCAACAAGAGGCAGCTTTGGCCCGTTCAGGCGACACGCGCCTCCCGCCATATTGGACCGGGCAACGCGGGCAACGCGAGCCTGTTGACGATCAGTTCTATCGTCATTTGTCCTTTAGGAATATAACTAGTGCGGTTTCATTCCTGAGCATGTTAAAGTCATACTTTCTGTGTTAAAATATTTTCATTTTAAAGGAGAGAACTATATATATAAAAAACTGGATCACATGGAGCTGCTCAGACAAATATATATATATATATATATATATATATATATATATATATATATATATATATATATATATATATATATATATATATATATATATATATATATATATATATATATATATATATATATATATATATGTCTTAAAGGTACAGTTTGACCTTGTTTTCAAATCAAATACCCATCTTAACAAAGCAGTTAATAGAAAATGACAATTATGCTGTCATTCCATTAATTATATATTTTATGGCCGGTATGGTGACCATATTTTGGTCCATATTTTGATTCTTAAAAAGAAGCCACTTGTTCAGCCTCCAAATGCAGTCATTTCAAAACTCCTACTTTGTGAGGATCGACAATCTAGTTATATAGCCTATATAATAATGTGCTGTTACCACAGACTCAACTTCAGACCGGCTTCTCATGGGTTACTGAATAAGCTTTATTCTGTATACAATCATGTTTTACAATCAATTGGTAGAAAAATAACTTACAAATCTCTATTAATAAAAATGTTGATTGAAAGACAGAAATAAAGTGATTTGAGTAATTATTATATTTTAGGCACCCATCTCACAGATTAGAAAAAAAAAACTCTGCCTCATTGAAAAGGAAATGAAAAGTGTTCATTCTTGGGTATGGGCAGGACACACATTCATTGTGATTTTATTTACACGAGCTACTGTATACCTATTGTCTGCTGGAAGGCAGCAGACAAAATGCATACAGTAGATAAATGCATACAGTAGCTTATACATAAATGTTAGAGAAATCTTATTTAGTTTTTGTTTCATAATGAATGATTTTCAAGTTCCCAGTCTGAGTTTCAAGGATGACCTGTGTCAGCATTTTAGAACCTCTATGTTACTTTTTGTAACCTTACAATAAATAATGGGAAATAAAAAAATGTGTATACATGTAAATACTGAAATAATGTAAATTCTGTAATTACAGCAATAATCTAATAATACCATATTAATGTACTTCCATTTGAAAACTGTATATGTGGTTATTATTTAAAGGTTAAAATCAGTGGGTAGTAACAAGTCATATAATATTAGATCAGTTCAGTCATTAGTCTATAATCTATATAATTTCCTCATGAATATATATAAAAATTCAGCCCTCAGCGTCCAGCGTCTTCACGTACAGAGAACTAAGTAGACATTTACAGGTAGAGAAAATAAATGCTGTTTTTGCAATATTTTACAATATAAAAAATCTTACATACACATTACACTGGGCAGATCATGGCAAACTGTCGGGTGCAATATGTTGGTGACACTGTGGTATATTTCTGATATTTCATCAGCCAATGCAGCATCTGTGTTTCAGTCTGAGGGTTTGAGGGAGGAGTTCCTACAGACAGTCTGAGGAGGTGCTGGAGGATGGGTGTTTGTTATATCAGCACGTTTTATTCTATGTCACTTATTTCTTCAGTGCATTTAGCAACGATTTCACAGATGCAGATTCAGAGACGTTTAACTAAACTAACTACTGATAGTGTGCAAGCCCAACCCCCAGCGGAGCGACATTAAGAATACTTTTTTTTTATTTTTTATTAATTGACTTGTTTTTGCCCCCACTGCAAAATATCATCATATCTTATAAAGTGGTGAAGTTTGTTCTTTCTTTGCCCAATCCACACCTTTGCTCTTCTACTGGGCACTATATGGTAATAATACTTTGTTAATCCCCTTGGAGAAATTCCTTTTCCACGTTGACCCATCCTTTTCCTGGAGGTGCAGAGTTGCAGCCACATCACAGCTGTCCAGGGAGCTGATGGAGGTCAAAGGTTATGATCAGAGACTCACAGTAGTGACCCGTCCACCGTGGGAGACATGGTGAACTTTAACCTCCAGGCTGCCTCTGCCCACAAACTGTTCTGTTGTTAAACAAAGCAAAACAACACAAAACTGAAACTAATGTAAATATATTTAAGCATAATCAATGATCACATTGTGCCATTGATTGATATGTATAGAGAAATAAATAGTGAAAACTTCCCAATGATTGAACCGAGGACACACTCCTCCTGCTATGAGCATGAGATCCTCTTTGAAGCAGGTTGCTGAGCTCCACGTTCTAGTTTGTGTTTCTAATATTCCGGCAGGTTTGTGGAAAGTTAGACGTCAAGCTGCTTTACTGATGATCAGGGAATGGAGGCTTTACTGAGGCTTCAGGACAGTGCTGCTCTGCACATGTGCAGTTTGTGTCTTGTGATTAACTTCATCAGATAAAAGAGACATTTCATAATAAAGCTCAATTTGTTGTGTTGAGGTGGATTCCAGGCAAATACTGAGCACACTGCCTCGGCACCGTGTGGCAGAGCCCAGGAAAATAAGTTCACAAATAATTCAGCTTGTTCAGGGAATTTGTCAAATTTGCATGGACAAATAAACGTTTACTTTGACGTTTCTTTTACATTGTCATGCTCTTTTGTTGTCATAAATGTTGTTTTGGGGAATCTCATGCATCAATGGCAGTTGGTGGTGAAACATATGGTTTTAGAGACGTGCAGAATGTTTTACCGTGTTTTGGAGTGTTTAAGTGACCGTGAAGTGGAAAAGTTCCCTCTTCTCACTGCAAAAGTCGGGAGTTTGGGAAAGTTCCCACAAACTGAAACTCAACATGTGATAGTGGACATAAAGAAATACTCACTCCGACTTTTGGAGAGTCACAGCGCCCCTAAAGGCCTGGCAGGTGTACTACATGTCCTGAAAAGCCTGGTGTTGAGTTCATGGTGACGTGAGGACGGAGGTTATTGGAGGCTGGAGAGGAAACACATGGTTTTTCTCGTGGTGTGGATGAACCTATAATTAACTGATTTCCTGGCTCCTGTTGTTCATCTTCCCAGAGAGAGAGCACAGCGTTACACATACTCACATTACTGCTGATAAACATCGGTTATTAAAGTACTTGTACTTTTGCAAGTGGTCTTTGTCCAAGGGTGAGAATTTAATCAAACAATGATGCCATCTACTACTACCATCAGTACTACTACTACTACTATTACTATTACTATTACTATTACTATTACTATTACTATTACTATTACTACAAGTGAATACAACATAGATAGCAGCAGCAGCAACAACAATAATAGCACTGGAATAATTTCAATTTCAAAAACCTATGAAAACTATTTCAATCTTAACTTCACACAGAGAAAGTCTGGCTTCTACTTTTATACTACATTGTTTGAGAAATATAATTTCAATGTTGATATTTATGCTGGTAAAATACATGAAGTGCTCAATGTTAACGTTGCTTTTCAATATACTTAAAATGTAACTATTACTTAGTATTAGGATACTTTATGTTTGTATATTAGTATTTTTTTAAACAGCACTTGTACTTCTAATACTCATAATACATTTTCAGTACATCTGTTGCCTAATTATGTTATATAACTGTGTGGAACTGTTCAGATTTAATCCATAGTTGTTTATTTTCCATGTATTTTATAATTAAAGATATTACTAATCTGTCTTTGTTGTTAAGTGTAAATTGAAGACTTTTATTTGGTAATATGGACTTAGCGTCACAGAGCTGAGAAATGTGAGTAGTTCTGTAAAATGTTGTTGAAATGACATCATGGAGAAACAGTTTCTGATGTTTTGTGATACGTGTGTGTTTTTCTCCAACTGCATGACAATGATGCAAGAGTGAATCGTTAGCTGGAGTGACGGAGGTGACAGGTGACGGAGGTGACAGGTGACGGAGGTTACAGGTGACAGGTGACGAAGGTGACAGGTCACGGAGGTGACAGGTTTCAGGTGACAGGTTACAGGTGACAGGTGACAGGTGACGGAGGTTACAGGTGACAGGTCACGGAGGTGGCAGGTTACAGGTGACAGGTTACAGGTGACGGAGGTTACAGGTGACAGGTCACAGAGGTGGCAGGTTACAGGTGACAGGTTACAGGTGACGGAGGTTACAGGTGACAGGTCACGGAGGTGGCAGGTTACAGGTGACAGGTTACAGGTGACGGAGGTTACAGGTGACAGGTCACGGAGGTGGCAGGTTACAGGTGACAGGTTACAGGTGACGGAGGTTACAGGTGACAGGTCACGGAGGTGGCAGGTTACAGGTGACAGGTTACAGGTGACGGAGGTTACAGGTGACAGGTCACGGACGTGGCAGGTTACAGGTGACAGGTTACAGGTGACGGAGGTTACAGGTGACAGGTCACGGAGGTGGCAGGTTACAGGTGACAGGTTACAGGTGACGGAGGTTACAGGTGACAGGTCACGGAGGTGGCAGGTTACAGGTGACAGGTTACAGGTGACGGAGGTTACAGGTGACAGGTCACGGACGTGGCAGGTTACAGGTGACAGGTTACAGGTGACGGAGGTTACAGGTGATGGAGGTGACAGGTCATGGAGGTGACAGGTGACGGAGGTTACAGATCACGGCGGTGACGGAGGTGACAGGTTACAGGTGACAGGTTACAGGTAACGGAGGTGACAGGCAACAGGTGAGAGGTGACAGGTTACAGGTTACAGGTGACGGAGGTGACAGATTACAGGTGACGGAGGTGACAGGTGACAGGTGACCGAGGTGACAGGCTACAGGTGACAGGCTACAGGCGACAGGTGACAGGCTACAGGTGACAGGCGACAGGTGACAGGCTACAGGTGACGGAGGTGACAGGTGACAGGCTACAGGTGACGGAGGTGACAGGTTACAGGTGACGGAGGTGACAGGTGACAGGCTACAGGTGACAGGCTACAGGCGACAGGTGACAGGTGACAGGTGACAGGCTACAGGTGACAGGTTACAGGTGACGGAGGTGACAGGTGACAGGTTACAGGCTACAGGTGACAGGTGACAGGTGACAGAGGTGACAGCTGACAGGCTACAGGTGACAGGTTACAGGTGACCGGTGACGGAGGTGACAGGTGACAGGCTACAGGTGACAGGTGACGGGTAACAGGTGACAGGTGACGGGTGACGGGTGACAGGTTACAGGTGACGGGTGACAGGTGACAGGCTACAGGTGACGGAGGTGACAGGTGACAGGTGACGGAGGTGACAGGCTACAGGTGACAGTGGTGACAGGTGACAGGCTACAGGTGACAGGCTACAGGCGACAGGTGACAGGCTACAGGTGACAGGCGACAGGTGACAGGCGACAGGTGACAGGCTACAGGTGACGGAGGTGACAGGTGACAGGCTACAGGTGACGGAGGTGACAGGTTACAGGTGACGGAGGTGACAGGTGACAGGCTACAGGTGACAGGTGACAGGCTACAGGCGACAGGTGACAGGTGACAGGCGACAGGTGACAGGCTACAGGTGACAGGCGACAGGTGACAGGTGACAGGTTACAGGTGACAGGCGACAGGTGACAGGCTACAGGTGACAGGCGACAGGTGACAGGCTACAGGTGACAGGTGACATGCCCTGGTGAGCTGGTTCAATTCTCCTGTACGAGTTAGAACCCTGAGCTCCACACGGCCCCACGTGTCCAAACCCTCAGGCAGGCCGGTGGCCCGGGGCTCCGACGCTGCAGCCTCCAAGCTCAGGGCTTCATCGCACCCCATCCATGTGTTGGGGTGTCCTTGAGCAAGGCACTCTGAACCTGATTAGAACACAGAGGTATTGGAGCAGCTTCCTGCCACCACTGCTGTTTGATGATTAATTGTGTGAAAGTCACAGCTCAAAAGTCCATCTAATCTTTACATATGATGTAGGTCAGAGGTCCCTGGAGATCATTTAACCCTCAGGTGATCAGTTCAGTGAACTGGGTGTGTTGCAGAAGGAAATAAACTCTGTGGGACTGGAAGGGAAGTCATAAAGGCTGTGCTGTCGCTGTAACACTGTTCTCAATGTCCCACCAGTCCCTAAAGCCACCATGGCCGTGAAAAGGACGACATGTTCAAGGTGGTGTCATATTTAAGTTTTGCTAGTTTTGTGCTCGAGTTGGCAGAGTTCCATCTGTGTTGTCTTCAATTCTGAAAATTCTTCAACGATTTGTCAGAGGCTATAAAGTGATTCAAATTGTTGTGTTTTTTTCAGCTACAAGCCCAAATAGACTAAAAGGCAGTACAGTGACTCATGACACCACCTTATGGTTCAAAGTGGTACTGTAATGCTGACAGCATAATCTTTCAACATGCACCCATGCACACAGACCACAGAGTTATAGCCAGGCAGAATTATGTCACTCAATTCCTTCATTTAACCTCTGAGACTCAAATCCCCCCATGAGGCTCTAAGCTGGTCTGGGATCTGTTATTGCTTATTGACTGGATGATCGTCATACAATCCTGGTGGCTTGTTATTATAATAATGAGCCCCCAGGATGACATATGTGCAGCTCTGCCTAATTTCTCCTTGTGTGTGATTGCTGGTCGCTCAGAAGTGGATTATAAAATATTATATTAATATTAAAAGCCAGAGTTAAGACACAAGTGATCAAGCAGCCTCGTATTGCGGATGTCCAGGTAAGTGGAGGCAGATAAAAAGAATGGCGCCAGTATCTGATAGGACAAATCTCTAATCAACTCAATCCACAAATGGCAATGTTGTTTATTAAAAGTATTTGGAAAAAAACAAGTGTCCCATGTGATCAAACCGCTGAGAGAATGTTCTCAGGTATCTGCACCAAGCTGCACTTCCTGTTTCATGGCCAGAGGGGAGAGTTGATGCCTGGACATCTGGTCCTGTGGTCAGGCGCTGGTCATCTCTGCCAACAGATCAACTCTGCCAACAGATCAACTCTTCAGCCACTGACAGATTTCACAACATGTAGTGGAACCGGTGCTCAGACGCTGCTTCTGCCTTTTAACGACAGATTAATGTTCCTGGAGTGACACTGATGTGAGGGAGTCTGCGAAGATGTCACATCCCCCTGTCGCTTGAGTCTGGGGTTGCAAAGGTAATCTCTGAAAATTCCCGTAAACATTGTGGAAGCTTTCCATGGGAAGTTAAAGGTATACAGGAGGATTTTCAGGAATTTTAGGAAAGAACCGCCCTCTCCACCGTTTGAAAAAAATGCGCATGCGCAACGCTGTACCTGCTCCCGAGACGGAACGCCTACTAAAACACGTGCGAGAGACGTGCACGAGCCCAGTTCTCCTCGTGCACGCTCTGTTTACAAGTCACAAGTCGGCATCGCTCACATAAGCTCACTTTACAAGAAGATTTGCACCAGAGGGGGTGAAACTGTGTAAAAATGTCCGAGAATAATGCGTCGGGTCGGCCACCGGCATGATGAGAACCGTGTGGAGTGAGCTGCGCGCAGGGACGAGCACGTACGACGGCCTTACGTCATATATCACCAGAATGATTGACAATTGGGAGGACCAGTTATTTTGATGATCCACCCGGAAGAAGAAAATCCTCTACTATACCTTTAAGCTGGGGAAGTTTGGAAGTATTCAGAATGAAATAAGTATAAAGTAACAGAAGTGTCACTGAGCTGACGATGCACGTGGCGCCTGAACAACATGAGTTCAGAACAGACCTACTTTCGAGAAGAAGTTTGAAAAGTCACTAATGAGGCAAATGAAGCCCAGGTTGCTGTGTCGAGGCCTGCAGGACAGACGGTCACAGGTTTTAACACAACACACTCAATCTTAACTCATAATTCATATTACCTACAAATAGATTGGTCGCCATCAATTTCAGGGGATCAGAGGAAGGAAACGGCCTGTAACGTAACTTAAATATATATTTTTTAAACTCACCATTAACAAGGATTCCTCCTGCAGTAAAGCGAGCTGCGAAACGCTTTTTTTCCAGGAGACTGACAGCGCTACAGAATCCATCATTCATTCTCCTCCGTCACACAGGTGGAGGTCAACTGTTGTAGCCACAGCTGTCCTGTTTTATTCCCATCAATTCCTGTTTTATTCCCATCAATTCCAATTAATTCCCATGGAAAGTTTGCAACTTTGAAAATTCCCAGAATTTTCCCACCCGAGTTGAGTCTGAAGTGATCAAACCAGTTGGACAAGCACATCCCATTAACACTAAAATAAACAAGACAGAAACCAAGAGAAAGTTTTTTATTAGGCACTTTGTGCATCAAATATCTTCCAAAAAAAACAAAACACTTAAAAACATTAAAAACGTTCTGTCCCTTGACATGTAACGTTAGAATAACCTCATATAAAAAAGAAAAAGACATTATATTATTAGGATGAATATAAATTTGGTTATATATGGTTAAAAAACACAAAAAGGCAATAACCCACACCGATTGTCTTAATAAATATATACACAATAAGCACTGAAATAGAAAACAGGGATAAAATAGACCCCCCCCCCTTTTTTTAATGAATATATACAAAAATAATTCCAGCTTTTAAAAACCCCACTTGGCATGTATCCTATGTTGTAGTTCTGCTGATCAAGGAGCATCTTGTTTCTGAATGTGTCTGAAACTACATCTCATATTGCACTTCCAGGACCGCCTGCACACACATTGACCTGTTCAACCACATTCAGAGAACTGCTCTACAGGGGAAGGGACGTTTAGCAATATTGTCATATTTAGTAACTATATAGCAACTTCTATATAATACCAGAAGGACATTATTTGAATTGACCTGAAGAAAAGCATGTTTTTAAAGCCATGGCAAGTCATCTTATAGCCTGTAAAGTAAAAAAAGAAAAGATATTTACAATTTTCTCCCCTACTAATGTGGCGACTGAGAAAAAGTTATTTTAACACTAAATACTGACATTATGTTTAGTATTAATACACTGAACCAGCCAGGCTCCATCAGCACTTGTCAATATGTATTGTGCTAAATACCTGACACTACAGACGGTGGTCAGTGCCTCGGCTGCAGAGAGAACCCACCAGCTCCTCCCTCTACAACTCATGTCAATTAATGACTCTGCTGCTTACATATCATGAGGTATAGCAGCAGCATAATTGAGAATCCAACAAAAAAACCTGAGCTGAGGCTCAGTTTCACAAAGTTAAAAAAGAAAAACTGAAGTATTGTAACAATCAAACTTATCCGAAGACAAAGAAAACATGTGAGAGTGAACGAAAACGTATAACTTACATCTCTACGTCTAATAAGAGCAATGGCTTTTCAATCCCACATGAAGGACGTCTGGTTGACACTCGTCCAGATGAAGCTCCAGACCAAGTCCAGAACCACTGCTGAGCCAGGAGGGTAAAGCTTCGGCTCCACGGCGGTCCGGGACCTCCAGGACCTCCAGGACGTCCCCACGGCGCCTCCGCCCTCAGATCTCCGTCAGTGTGAGCTTGAACAGGCCGCCCAGCTCCTCCATGCTGATCTGGAAGGTGTCCTCGTTGGAGTAGTGTTTGATGATGTTGTCGTCCATGTGGACCAGAATACTGCAGAGACGACAGAAGGTCACGTTTCCTCCACTGCTTCAGCCACAGAGTCCAGGAGGGAATAATCAACAGTGACATGGATGTTTGTGTGCAGGAGTTCTATAGATTGTGAGGATGAGGGTGTGAGAACATGTGTGAGGAACGTTAAACCTACTGGGAACAAACACCAACGACACAACGCTGCGTTTCTTCAATTATTCTATTTGAAATCATCCATAAAATGATTGAGGTCCTCAGACACCAATGAGTCAGTGTTTTGTGGACTGGTGCACTACTTTGCCCCAAACACTCTTCCTGCATCACACTCTGTGTGGCAAATTGTCAGGAAATCCAAAACAATGATGTGATTAGATATAAATGTCAAACGATAGCGCTCCATTCACAAAAACAAAAAGGTGTTGCAATGAGCTTCTAGTGTCTTTAACAAGCTGAAACCTCCAGGAACCGTTTGGTTCAGAGAGCCGTGGAAAGATCAGCTCTGATCTGAAGCTGCAGCCTGCAGCTGCTTCACACTTTAAATTACAACAATTACTGCAAATATGCAAATGCAATCATCTCCTCCTTTACCTCACCTTCAGTTTTCAGAAAAGTGTGATGCCAATCACATCTGTGTCTATTTTTAAAGCTCCTGATTGGTTCAAACGCAACTTTGCTGTCAGTGTGATTGATGACTGGTTAGTTATTCATGTATTTATGTTCTTGTCAAGCACTTTGGTCACTTTGTGTCGTAAAAGGCCAAATAAATACATAAATGTTGATTGATTGATTGAATTAGCTCACAAAGTTTCACCTTCTGTGTGAATAGCGCCTGCTTTGGCTGTATTAAGAGTATTAAGAGTATTGAGAGTATTGAGAGTATTAAGAGTATTGAGAGTATTGAGAGTATTAAGAGTATTAAGAGTATTGAATGGCTCTAATGACACATGAAACTTTAACATGTGATGTTTCCTGGTTTATTCATTCTAAATTTAAACTAAATGTGTTCAAGGAAGAAAAAGTTCTGCTCATGATTAACATGATATAACATATTAACATGATGTTATAACATGATATAACATATTAACATGATGTTATAACATGATATAACATGATTAACATGATGTTATAACATGATATAACATATTAACATGATGTTATAACATGATATAACATATTAACATGATGTTATAACATGATATAACATATTAACATGATTTTATAACATGATATAACATATTAACATGATGTTATAACATGATATAACATATAAACATGATGTTATAACATGATATAACATGATTAACATGATGCTATACTTATAACATCATGATTAACATGATATAACATCATGTTAATCATGATGTTATATCATGATATAACATCATGATTAACATGATGTTATATCATGTTATAACGTCATGATTAACATGATGTTATATCATGATTAACATGATGTTATACTTCTAACATCATGTTAATCATGATGTTATTAGTATAGCAGTGGGAAACGCTCCACTTCCAGCAGCGTTGCTGAGACACTCACCCTTTCTTGCACTTCTTGTAGACCTTCCCCACCTTCTCCAGAGGAAGCTCATATTTCTCTGAAATCTGGTTGAGAAAGAAACAAGTCAAGGTTGAATTCCTCACAGGACATCAATAATCTGTGCATGTGTCTCATGTGAAAGACTCTGAGTCTCCGTCTTGTGAGAAGCTGCTTGTGTCCCTCATGTCTTCTGCTCCGTGACCCTGACGACCCCAACCTCCTCCTCCTCCTCCTCCTCCTCCTCCTCCCCCTCCTCCTCCTCCTCCTCCTGATTCATTCTTCTTTGCTACCTTTCTTATGTTCCCCCACTCCCTTTTAATACCCTCAACCCCCCTCAATCCCCCTCATGGATGATTTGGAGAAGAGAGGAGGAAGGAGAAGAGAGGAGGAAGGAGAAGAGAGGATGACTTGGAGAAGAGAGGAGGAAGGAGAAGAGAGGAGGAAGGAGAAGAGAGGATGACTTGGAGAAGAGAGGAGGAAGGAGAAGAGAGGATGACTTGGAGAAGAGAGGAGGAAGGAGAAGAGAGGATGACTTGGAGAAGAGAGGAGGAAGGAGAAGAGAGGAGGAAGGAGAAGAGAGGAGGAAGGAGAAGAGAGGATGACTTGGAGAAGAGAGGAGGAAGGAGAAGAGAGGAGGAAGGAGAAGAGAGGAGGAGGGAGAAGAGAGGATGACTTACAGCCTCCACCAGGCCGTTCAGCGTAGGGTTCTTCAGCATGAGGGCATCAAACACCTCCTCGGTGGCTTTGCGTACGTACAGCAGGACTGTGGGGAAGCAAGGCATCACAATGCAAGTCAGTGTTCATCACAAAAGCAAGGCGTCACAATGCAAGTCAGTGTTCGTCACAAAGGGTGGATGACGTCACAACGGGTGGATGACGTCACAAAGGGTGGATGACGTCACAACGGGTGGATGACGTCACAAAGGGTGGATGACGTCACATCAAACAGCTTTGGATGGAGTTTGTGTTTGAGAAGGTGAAGCTTCACTGTGCAGCAGGAAGCTGCAGCCTCACTTTACTAAACTACAAGCTGTGTTGTTTGTCCTTCCTGCAGGGCTCTGAGGCCCCGCCCACCACGGTAGGTTGAGGCCCCGCCCACCACGGGACGTTGAGGCCCCGCCCACCACGGTATGTTGAGGCCCCGCCCACCACGGTACGTTGAGGTCCAGACCTCCACCAAGGTACGTTGAGGTCCAGACCTCCACCACGGTACGTTGAGGTCCAGACCTCCACGGTACATTGAGGTCCAGACCTCCACCAGGTCCAGACCTCCACCAGGTCCAGACCTGAGGTCCAGACCTCCACTAGGCCCAGACCTCCACCAGGTCCAGACCTCCACCAGGTCCAGACCTCCACCATGTCCAGACCTCCACCAGGTCCAGACCTGAGGTCCAGACCTCCACTAGGTCCAGACCTCCACCATGTCCAGACCTCCACCAGGTCCAGATCTGAGGTCCAGACCTCCACTAGGTCCAGACCTCCACCAGGTCCAGACCTCCACCATGTCCAGACCTCCACCAGGTCCAGACCTGAGGTCCAGACCTCCACCAGGTCCAGCAGGAAGATCAGTCACTTCACTCATTGAACCTCTCAGAACAGATCAAACCACCAGAAGAAGAAAAACACTGGATTGTATTTCAACCTGTTCAGGGTCTTGTTACAAACTGTTACAAACTGTTACAAACCGTTACAAACCGTTACATACCGTTACAAACCGTTCTAAACCGTTCTAAACTGTTCTAAACTGTTCTAAACTGTTCTAAACTGTTCTAAACTGTTACAAACTGTTCTAAACTGTTCTAAACTGTTACAAACTGTTACAAACTGTTATAAAGTGTTATAAACTATTATAAAATGTTATAAACTGTTACAAAGTGTTATGAAGTGTTATAAAGTGTTCTAAACCGTTACAAACTGCTATAAAGTGTTATAAAGTGTTATAAAGTGTTCTAAACCGTTACAAAGTGTTCTAAAGTGTTCTAAAGTGTTCTAAACTGTCACAAACTGTTACAAAGTGTTATAAAGTGTTATAAAGTGTTCTAAACTGTTCTAAACTGTTATAAAGTGTTATAAAGTGTTATAAAGTGTTCTAAACTGTCACAAACTGTTACAAACTGTTATAAAGTGTTATAAAGTGTTCTAAACTGTTATAAAGTGTTATAAAGTGTTCTAAAGTGTTCTAAAGTGACATGTTTAACTTTGACAGTTCTGCTTGTTTACCATGTCGACTCTGTTTCTCCACGTCTTTACATGGAACTGAAGGACCAGGTGGGTCTGGTGAGTTCTGGTTCCTGGTTCAGCAGGACAAACATCACATTGTATTTTGTGCTCTGGAGCCGAGTTACAAGTTACTATTAACACGTGTTAACAACAAATGATGAGCAGTTACACATGTTTTATCAAGCATCAACATAACGGCAGTTTTCTTTGTGGAAAAGGGTAAAATCTAATTCCACTTTATTTATAGTGTCATTTCAAGGCACTGCTGAAGAAGAAACCTATCAATTCGTCGTGAGCAAGCAGAAGCAACAGAAAGGAACCTGCAGAACCAGGGTCAGTGTGGATGAAAAGGTGGGAAATGTATACAATTCAACAATTCACTGAAATAATTTAGATCGAGGTTTTAAAAGTGTGAGAAAAACCCTTGAAATGTTTCTGCAAACATGAACTGTCAGTGTGAAGGTGAGTGTGGAAGAACCAGAAGCTCTTCCACAGGATGAGTGAAATAAAACCTTGACTATTGATCTTGTTGTGGATATTCTTATACTCCAGCTGACCTGGAGTCACCTGGTCCAACCAGGCCGGCCTGGGAGGAGACGGACTGGACTGAAGGCTGAAGGGCCAACCACTGAGCAAGGCATTAATCCAGGCTGCTATTGTGAGGAACCTGACTGACAAAACCAGTTTCCAGTGTTTGACCCTTACTGGTTCACCAGGAACTCCGTCTGTGTTCCTTCACGGCCCTGAAGCCTTCAGTCACAATCTGCTCCAGGAACAGTGGAGAACTGAGAGCAGAAACGCTGAAGGAGAAGGTGAGTCTCATCCTCTCACTGGAAATATCATAGTAGGGAGTCTGAACAGGAAGTGGGTCGAAGGTCACAGCTTGTTAGTGACTGATCACTGGGTGGAGGGTCGGTGGAGGTCTGAGGCCTGGAGTGACCACATGGCCCTGACCGGGGGGGGGGGGGGGAGGTGATGGGGGGGTAGCTTCTGAGGCCGACCACAACAACCACACACATGCATGGGCATGAATACACACACACACACACTTAAACACACCAAAGAAGAGCCACGCTGGAAGGTCTCACATCAGCACATGATCAGTTTCAATGGTACTTCAGAGCACACACACACACACACACACACACACACACACACACACACACACACACACACACACACACACACACACACACACACACACACACACACACACACACACACACACACACACACACACACACACACACACACACACACACCTTTCTTTGGCTCCTCTGGTCTTGCCATCTTGTTTGGCGGGGGGCCGAACTCGTCATCACTGAAGGGTAACCTCTTCATGCCTGAGCTGCAGGAGAAACACACACACACACTGCTTAAATTGTCCTAACATCCAGCTCACACACACACACACACACACACACACACACACACACACACACACACACACACACACACACACACACACACACACACACACACACACACACACACACACACTGGACTCACCTGTCTTCTCCTTCTTCTGTGGTGAACGGCTGCAAATAAAACACAAAAGAAATGTCAACAACTGATTGTTTATTTACGCCAACATCTGCTCAACATGTTTTATTATGACGAGGTAAATATGACTCGTTTGTCTTGACAGCAGCTGAACTTGAAGGTAGAAGTGTGATTCTCCACAGGACTTTGGGAACACGGAGTTTCAACACAGGACTTTGGGAACACGGAGTTTCAACACATTGATTCTAACGTTCAGTTCCAGTCAGTCACATGCAGAGGAAGGTAAAGACCTTTAATGGTAAAACTGTTATTTAAAAGAGATAAATGCTCGGTCAAATGATTGATTTTTTTTATAACTCTATGCTCTACTGACATAACCTATGTATTACTTAGAATGCAGTTTGTTTCTACTGCCTTTAAAACTTCAGAAGACGTTTGAAGTTGTCAGATAGTTTTCAGCAGAATCAATCAATAGAGTCAAAGTCAACAACCAAGTCCACTCAGTTCTGTTTTTCCACTCAGAGTTTCACAACAAATACTGTGAACACGAAGTTGTAAATAAAACCATTCCCATTTATTCTGCTGTCATTTTTTAATAAACAATAATAAATAAATAAATAAAGAATTCCACCCAGGGTTTTCTTTACAACTAATATATTTCCTAAACAAATCCTTCAAATTAAAAAAAATTTAAAAATCTGGGTTGTCTGCTTATGAATTTAATTAAAATCCCCCTTAATAAAAAACAAAACCTATTTTGAATATATTAAACAAAACAACTAAATTGTCCTCAATGAAAGAGTCTTCCATTGAGGCTGAAGCCACTGGATGTGTTGCCTTCATGCTCAGGAGAAAAACCAAATCAATCCAGTTAATTATTGATGAAAGAACCTGACTGTTATTCTTGGAAAGCCGACACTTTGGCCTGCAGAGTATTGATCGGCTGTTTATAGATTCTATTCTGAGAGGAACGCCAGTCAAGCCTCAGTTTATCAGAAAGTGATAGCACAGCCTGGTTCAGGCAGCTTCAGTGTTTACTTTCCCAAAATAAACCTCCTGCTGCCTCCACTGGAGGCCCAGGGGGGGGGGTTAGGTCTACATGTGGCCAGCAGGGGGCAGGCAACGCTCACTAGCGTTTTTCTCAATGGACACCGCTGCTTCTTTTTCTTTTTTTGTGTGATGGTGAACATGAGCCCACAGGGAAAGATTGAAGTGAAAGAGCCAAACAGCCTGAGGTGAGTCAGTTCACCTGGAAGAGGCAGAGCTCAGAGTCCAGACAGCAAGAAGCTCCACATGATCAAGTGGCTCATTGCAAAGCAGACAAGCCTCTGGAAACAGTGACGTTGTGAGGAAGCTGCTCTAAATGTCTACATGGGCCTGCAGCTGCAGTGCGTTCGGCAGCCCACTTTGTTTACAGGCTCCTGTGAATGATTCCCAGAGAGGAAGCAGTGTGGAGCGCTGCCATCGCCACGTAGGACCAGATCAAAGCTGCACTGCAGCACTGGCTGTTCCTGCCAACTGAGCAGCAGCAGGTCAGGCTGACCCGGCGGGTGGAGGAGTGGGCGGAGGTTTACGGCCCAGCGGCTCTGGCTCTGTGGACTCACGTGGCGCTGGAAGTTAGAGAAGTGCAGGTCGGGGATGAACAGCACCGGCTGCGTCTCCAGGTCCGCCATCATCTTGAAGGTGGTGACGTCGTTGCGTTTCTGCAGCATGGGCAGTTTTGGGTCCCCGACTAGAGCAGAAACACAAAGTACCAGAGAGTCAACACGTGTTTCCTGCAGACGCAACATGAGAAGCTGGTTTGTGAGTAAACAGAGCCGCTGGTAAACAACACTGACACCAACAACATGTTCACACTTGGCTCACATGAGCAGAGGAACTCTGATCAGCTGTTGCTGCTTCGCTCACTGTCGGTTTCTCAACTGCAACCTGCTCATGCTGCCTCGGTCTAATGAGGCCTGGAGGATAAAGTGTAAAGGTTCTGGAGTCAGAACGTCCTCCTCCAGCTGGACTTACAGGGCAGGCCTGAGCCCAGGTCCGGGACCTTCCCTTTCCTGCGGGACTGCTTCCTCTCCTCGTCGCGGATCTTCCTCTCGGCGCCCTTGTCGCAGAACACCTTGATCTGGCAGAACGCCCGGTGGATGGGCTTGTTGCTGCGGTTGTTGTAGCTGTAGGTGTCAATCTGCAGGTTGAGAGGGAGACCCTTCACCCCCTTCTGGGACGAGAAGTCGGTGCTCAGGCAGTTGACAGAGACGAAGATCTGGACGGAGGACAGAGGAGGACACAACAAAGGAGACAAATTCAATAAATGCAACTTTAAATCAGCACCAAGAAATCAAAGCAAACACAACTTTGATGACTTCTAGGTCAGCCTCCTGTCGTGTGCTGCCCTCTAGTGGTGGAGCTCGGTGTTTACATGCTGAGGGAACCTTTGTCCTGCTGGTTGCTTGGAGTGAAAACAGCTCATGTGTCAACAGAACACATCCTGACTGAGCAGCAGCTCCACACATCTGGCAGATAAACATCTGACAGGTCAGCAACTGACACCAGCAGTCTTCTGACTGGAGAAACACATCCTGGAAGCCTGTAAAGTAGCTTATATATATATATATCTCTTTTAAAAGCTCACCATTAATAAGGATTCCTCCTGCAGTAAAGCAAGCTGCTCGCTAAACACTTTTTTCCAGGAGACGTATAGAAATCATTATTCATTCCCCTCAGTCACACATGTGGAGGAAAACTGTTGTAGCCACAGCTGTCCTGTTTTATTCCCATAAATTCCTATTTTATTCCCATAAAGTCCTGTTTTATTCCCATAAATTCCTATTTTATTCCCATAAAGTCCTGTTTTATTCCCATAAATTCCTATTTTATTCCCATAAAGTCCTGTTTTATTCCCATAAATTCCTGTTTTACTCCCATAAAGTCCTGTTTTATTCCCATAAATTCCTATTTTATTCTCATAAATTCCTGTTTTATTCCTATAAATTCCTGTTAATTTCAAAGGAAAGTTTCCAACTTGGAAAATTCCCAGAATTTTGCCACCCGACTTCTGAGTAACTTCCACTTTAGACAAAACGTCTTGTCAAGTGTTCAATGTAATATTATAAACCATTAAACTAACAGAGTGTAAAACGTTACACTTCACACAGCAATTGGATTGTTTTTCTTCTTCTCTCCTCTAAAAGCAGCAGAGAGCAGAGGAGAGGAGAGGAGAGGAGAGGAGAGGCAGAGGAGAGGAGAGGAGAGGAGAGGAGAGGAGAGGAGAGGAGAGGAGAGGAGAGGAGAGGAGAGGAGAGGCAGAGAGCTTCTTCAGATAAGGTATAATGTATGTACAGTATAGTTGTGAGGCTTGTCCAGTGTCATGGTTCAAACACGTCCCTGACAATGAAAACCAGAGAGCTCTGCTCATCCATTCACTCCTCATTCATTCACTCTCCTCATCCATTCACTCCTCATTCATTCACTCTCCTCATCCATTCACTCCTCATTCATTCACTCTCCTCATCCATTCACTCCTCATTCATTCACTCTCCTCATCCATTCACTCCTCATTCATTCACACTCCTCATTCATTCACTCTCCTCATTCATGCACTCCTCATTCATTCACTCTCCTCATTCATTCACTCCTCATCCATTCACTCAGACAGACGTGAGGATCACAGGATGTTTGATGGTCTGACTTTAGATTGAAGTTCAGAAAACAGCTGAAAGTGTAAAAATCCTCCACAACGACAAAAAGAGAAAAATAAAACATGACACACATAAAAACAAGCTTCTTTCCTCATCCAGAGCAGCAGAGCAGCAGCAGAGCAGCAGAGCAGCAGAGCAGCAGAGCAGCAGCAGAGCAGCAGAGCAGCAACATGAGACATCAGGTTCAGCCTTCTGTCAACACATCATTAACTCTCAGGCTGCTCTGCAATCAGCCTGAGGCCAAAACACTCACACCTGTTCACACACACCTCAGAGCTCCATCACCTCCATCACCTCAGGTCTCCATCACCTCAGAGCTCCATCACCTCAGAGCTCCATCACCTCCATCACCTCAGAGCTCCATCACCTCCATCACCTCAGGTCTCCATCACCTCAGGTCTCCATCACCTCAGAGCTCCATCACCTCAGGTCTCCATCACCTCAGGTCTCCATCACCTCAGAGCTCCATCACCTCCATCACCTCAGAGCTCCATCACCTCCATCACCTCAGGTCTCCATCACCTCAGAGCTCCATCACCTCAGAGCTCCATCACCTCCATCACCTCAGAGCTCCATCACCTCAGAGCTCCATCACCTCAGGTCTCCATCACCTCAGAGCTCCATCACCTCAGGTCTCCATCACCTCAGAGCTCCATCACCTCAGAGCTCCATCACCTCCATCACCTCAGGTCTCCATCACCTCAGAGCTCCATCACCTCCATCACCTCAGAGCTCCATCACCTCAGGTCTCCATCACCTCAGAGCTCCATCAGCTCAGGTCTCCATCACCTCAGAGCTCCATCACCTCAGGTCTCCATCACCTCAGAGCTCCATCAGCTCAGAGCTCCATCACCTCCATCAGCTCAGATCTCCATCACCTCAGAGCTCCATCACCTCCATCACCTCAGGTCTCCATCACCTCAGAGCTCCATCAGCTCAGGACTCACAGGACGTCCTGAGGCTCCGGCTCACATTAACCACAACCATCACACGGGACTGACTGAGAGCTGCACACACACACACACACACACACACACACACACACACACACACACACACACACACACACACACACACACACACACACACACACACACACACACACACACACACACACACACACACACACACACACACACACACACACACACACACACACACCCTCCTGTCTCCAGTAACTCGACACCTCAGGTGGTGGTGACGCTCAAACAGAGTCACAGGGCGGTTGCACGTAGTGAAGTACTGAACACACCAGGATGAAGATCCTACTGAACACACCAGGATGAAGATCCTACTGAAACACCAGGATGAAGATCCTACTAAACACACCAGGATGAAGATTCTACTGAACACACCAGGATGAAGTTCCAACTGAGCACACCAGGATGAAGATCCTACTGAACACACCAGGATGAAGATCCTACTGAAACACCAGGATGAAGAGCCGACTGAAACACCAGGATGAAGATCCTACTGAACACACCAGGATGAAGATCCTCCTGAAACACCAGGATGAAGATCCTACTGAAACGCCAGGATGAAGATCCTACTAAACACACCAGGATGAAGATCCTACTGAACACACCAGGATGAAGATCCTCCTGAAACACCAGGATGAAGATTCTACTAAACACACCAGGATGAAGATCCAACTGAACACACCAGGATGAAGATCCAACTGAACACACCAGGATGAAGATCCTCCTGAAACACCAGGACGAAGATCCTACTGAACACACCAGGATGAAGATCCTACTGAACACACCAGGATGAAGATCCTACTAAACACACCAGGATGAAGATTCTACTGAAAACACCAGGATGAAGATCCTACTGAACACACCAGGATGAAGATCCTACTAAACACACCAGGATGAAGATTCTACTGAACACACCAGGATGAAGATCCAACTGAACACACCAGGATGAAGATCCTACTGAAACACCAGGATGAAGAGCCGACTGAAACACCAGGATGAAGATCCTACTGAACACACCAGGATGAAGATCCTCCTGAAACACCAGGATGAAGATCCTCCGGGGGCCTGGAGTCATGAGGCCGTTAGACCCACATCCTGGTGTGTCTTTATTTATGTAAAGTGTCGCCTGCAGCGTCAGCCTGTCTGTCTGTTTACTGCCTCGTCAGCACTTTTCACATGATGTGGAGGAGAAAACAGCCACACGCCTCCTTCCTGCCTCCTTCCCTACCTCCTCTCCTACCACCTCTCCTACCTCCTTCCCTACCTCCTTCTCTACCTCCTTCCCTACCACCTCTCCTACTACCTCTCCTACCACCTCTCCTACCACCTCTCCTACCTCCTCTCCTACTTCCTCTCCTACTACCTCTCCTACCTCCTTCCCTACCTCCTCTCCTACTACCTCTCCTACCTCCTTCCCTACCTCCTCTCCTACCTCCTTCCTGCCTCCTTCCCTACCTCCTCTCCTACCACCTCTCCTACCTCCTCTCCTACCTTCTCTCTACCTCCTCTCCTACCTCCTTCCCAACCTCCTCTCCTACTACCTCACCTACCTCCTTCCCTACTACCTCTCCTACCTCCTTCCCTACCTCCTCTCCTACCTCCTTCCTGCCTCCTTCCCTACCTCCTCTCCTACCTCCTCTCCTACCACCTCTCCTACTACCTCTCCTACCTCCTTCCCTACCTCCTCTCCTACCTCCTTCCTGCCACCTTCCCTACCTCCTCTCCTACCACCTCTCCTACCTCCTCTCCTACCACCTCTCCTACCTCCTCTCCTACCACCTCTCCTACCTCCTCTTCTACCACCTCTCCTACTACCTCTCCTACCTCCTCTCCTACCTCCTCTCCTACCATCTCTCCTAACTCCTCTCCTACCTCCTTTCCTACCTCCTTTCCTACCTCCTCTCCTAGCTCCTCTCCTACCACCTCTCCTACCTCCTCTCCTACGCGTCCAGCTCTCCTACCTCCTCTCCTACCTCCTCTCCTACCACCTCTCCTACCTCCTCTCCTACCCGTCCAGCTCTCCTACCTCCTCTCCTACCACCTCTCCTACCTCCTCTCCTACCTCCTCTCCTACCCGTCCAGCTCTCCTACCTCCTCTCCTACCACCTCTCCTACCTCCTCTCCTACCTCCTCTCCTACCCGTCCAGCTCTCCTCTGCTCCTCCTTGCCTCCTGCTGAGTTTCCTCATTCCTGAACTCTTTTGTTCCTCTGAGAAAATAACTTGACGAGCAGCTTCACAATGAGGGCGAAAGTCAGACAGGTTGGATCAGTCAGGAGGACACACACACACACACACACACACACACACACACACACACACACACACACACACACACACACACACACACACACACACACACACACACACACACACACACACACACACACACACACACACACACACACACACACACACACACACACACACACACACCCTCTCTTTGATGACAGCAGTGTTTTGGAGGATCAGTGATCACTCTAACCTAACACTAATAATACCAACAGTAATAACACATACACTAATAATACCAACAGTAATAACACTAACAGTAATAACACCAACAGTAATAACACTAACAGTAATAACACTAACACTAATAATACCAACAGTAATAACACTAACACTAATAATACCAACAGTAATAACACCAACAGTAATAACACTAACACTAATCATACCAATAGTAATAACACTAACACTAATAATACCAACAGTAATAACACTAACAGTAATAACACTAACACTAATAATACCAACAGTAATAATACCAACAGTAATAACACTAACACTAATAACACTAACAGTAATAACACCAACAGTAATAACTCTAACACTAATAATACCAATAGTAATAACACTAACAGTAATAATACCAACAGTAATAACACTAACATTAATAATACCAACAGTAATAACACTAACAGTAATAACACTAACACTAATAATACCAACAGTAATAACACCAACAGTAATAACACTAACACTAATAATACCAATAGTAATAACACTAACAGTAATAATACCAACAGTAATAACACTAACACTAATAATACCAACAGTAATAACAATAACAGTAATAACACTAACAGTAATAACACCAACAGTAATAACACTAACAGTAATAACACTAACAGTAATAACATCAACAGTAATAATACCAACAGTAATAACACTAACAGTAATAACACTAACACTAATAATACCAACAGTAATAACACTAACAGTAATAATACCAACAGTAATAACAGTAACACTAATAATACCAACAGTAATAACACTAACAGTAATAACACCAACAGTAATAACAGTAACACTAATAATACCAACAGTAATAACACTAACAGTAATAACACCAACAGTAATAACACTAACAGTAATAATACCAACAGTAATAACACCAACAGTAACACTAACACTAACATAAAGAGTAACACAAACCAAACCCACTCCGGGTGACGACAGTCAGAAGAAAGTCATGTCTTAATCTTAACGACGGCCTCTCCTGGAGAAAACATGACTCATGTGGCCTAAAAACAGAGAGCCTGGATCTTTTTGGCTTAAGTGGGTTGATGTGAAAAGTTTAAGTATTTAAGTTTAAGCAGTTTATGAGGAGGAAGTGCGTCAAAATCCAGGACTTTGTAAACTAATTATTGGACTTATTGACTGAACCTGAACACTGAAACACTGACCTTCATGTTTTGACCAGCAAGAGCTTGATCAAACTGGGAATAACTTTTAATGCCATGAATGAAAACAATGACCTCGGGTTTGGTGCAGCGTGGAAGGTCAGACGTTCTAATACTAGAAAGAACAAAGAACCCTGGTGTTCCTGGCCCAGCGCTCCAGGACACTCCACAGGTCTTACTTTGGCCTCCTCGTTGGTGTCCCAGGTGAAGGAAATGGCATTGTAGGAAATCTCCTCGATGTTCCCGATGGTGTTGAAGCTCTCCTTGTAGTCCGCTGCACAACCAGCAGGTCGACAATGAACAATAAGACACAGTTCAGTAAATGACCGCAGGACAAAGTCCAGTCAAAATGGTGGAAACACATCGTTTCTCTATTCAGTCACTAACAAAACTGAAGCGTCACAAACAAACTTCCTCCACAGATGTTTTATAAACTCAAAGGAAACACATTTGCATAAATACAAACATCCTATAAAGGTGTAAATGTGTATTTATGTGAATGTTTTCCTCTTTAAGTACGCTCTGGTGAAAAGTATATGACAAGATTACTGCACAAAAAAGGTGGTTAATCAGGAAATTATACATTATACTATCAGAAAATGAACAATTCCATTAAAAGGACAGTGAAATGTACATACAGGTATTTCTACAATATATACATTCATACACAGGTGTATCACTATCATTGAAAGGTTCATTACTCTGTCAGTTATTTCAAGAGTCATGACATATAAATTAAAAAGATTCAAGCATTTTTATCTTCTTATTTTGGAGGATTTTGGCCTCCTGCTCAAAGAACAGCAAATATTCAAT
>NC_137666.1:22565797-22575797 GCF_963422515.1 Blennius ocellaris | reverse complement strand
GACAGGAGGATGGTCTTCATGAGACCGTCCTGACAGGAGGACGGTCTCCATGAGACTGTCCTGACAGGAGGGACGGTCTTCATGTGACCGTCCTGACAGGAGGGACGGTCTCCATGTGACTGTCCTGACAGGAGGGACGGTCTTCATGAGACTGTCCTGACAGGAGGACGGTCTCCATGTGACTGTCCTGACAGGCGGACGGTCTTCATGCTGACGGAGGCTAAAAGTGTCTTACAGTTTCTCACCTATTCTAACATGAGTCATTCCTTTCTTATTCACTTTTGATTTCACGTCTTTGAAATCATTTTAGTTTGTAATGTTTTGTGCCATTAAGTGAGAACGAGACTGGATTATGATTCTTTCTCTGTAAACTGAAGCTGCAGAACCGTTGAAGAGGACTGAACTGTTCAGACCTTCAGAGCTGCAAACAGCTGTTTCCTGTGACGGGATTTAAACATCAGAAGAGCTTGACTCTATTGTCTTTAAGCTGCTGGCCTCTGTCGCGCTTTCATATTGTTAAGGGGGGGGGGTGAGGGGGGGGGGGGGGGGGTGGGTCTGTGAGGGGAGGCGGCCCTTTACCTTTTGTTGGGATCCACATCAGAGACCAGAGCGTCAGTCTTGGGCTGGTGTATTGTTCTCTTCTCCCGGGGAACCTGCAGGGAGGCAAACACAGCCGCTCAGCACCTGACCACACCCACCCCGGGTCACCTGGGTCACCTGGACCCCTACCCCACACCCAGCCCCGGGTCACCCTGGACCCCTACCCCACACCCACCCCGGGTCACCTGGACCCCTACCCCACACCCAGCCCCGGTCACCCTGGACCCCTACGCCACACCCACCCCGGGTCACCTGGGTCACCCTGGACCCCTACCCCACACCCAGCCCCAGGTCACCCTGGACCCCTACCCCACACCCAGCCCCGGGTCACCTGGGTCACATGGACCCCTACCCCACACCCACCCCATGTCACCCTGGACCCCTACCCCACACCCAGCCCCGGGTCACCTGGGTCACCCTGGACCCCTACACCACATCTGGGTCACCTGGGTCACCTGGACCCCTACACCACATCCAGCCCCGGGTCACATAGGTCACCCGGGTCACCCTGGACCCTACCCCAGTTGTACCTTGTAGTAGTCGTACAGCAGGCCCAGGGCGGCGGCGCTGTCCTCGTCCCCGTTGATGCTCATCATGGCCTTGGTGGCCGCCGTCAGCGGGTTCTCCAGGAACGTCTTCCAGGCCTCGTCCTCCGTGGTGAAGGAGCGACGCTGGCCGCCATAGCCGGCCTCGTTCTGGAGGACCAGGACGGCACGCTTACTGCAACACAGCACGCGGCTCGTTAACCTGGAGGAACTGTTAGTGCTGTTTAACCTGGAGAAACTGTTAGTGTTGTCTAACCTGGAGAAACTGTTAGTGTTGTTTAACCTGGAGGAACTGTTAGTGTTGTCTAACCTGGAGAAACTGTTAGTGTTGTTTAACGTGTAGAAACTGTTAGTGTTGTTTAACCTGGAGGAACTGTTAGTGTTGTTTAACGTGTAGAAACTGTTAGTGTTGTCTAACGTGTAGAAACTGTTAGTGTTGTCTAACCTGGAGAAACTGTTAGTGTTGTTTAACGTGTAGAAACTGTTAGTGTTGTTTAACGTGTAGAAGCTGTTAGTGTTGTTTAACCTGGAGAAACTGTTAGTGTTGTTTAACCTGGAGGAACTGTTAGTGTTGTTTAACCTGGAGGAACTGTTAGTGTTGTTTAACGTGGAGGAACTGTTAGTGTTGTTTAACGTGTAGAAACTGTTAGTGTTGTTTAACCTGGAGGAACTGTTAGTGTTGTTTAACCTGGAGAAACTATTCATGTTGTTTAACCTGGAGGAACTGTTAGTGTTGTTTAACGTGTAGAAACTGTTAGTGTTGTTTAACCTGGAAGAACTGTTAGTGTTGCTTAACGTGTAGAAACTGTTAGTATTGTTTAACCTGGAGGAACTGTTAGTGCTGTTAAATGTGTAGAAACTGCTAGTGTTGTTTAACGCGTAGAAACTGTTAGTGTTGTTTAACCTGGAGAAACTGTTAGTGTTGTTTAACGTGTAGAAACTGTTAGTGTTGTTTAACGTGTAGAAACTGTTAGTGTTGTTTAACCTGGAGGAACTGTTAGTGTTGTTTAACCTGGAGGAACTGTTAGTGTTGTTTAACGTGTAGAAACTATTAGTGTTGTTTAACGTGTAGAAACTGTTAGTGTTGTTTAACCTGGAGAAACTGTTAGCGTTGTTTAACGTGTAGAAACTGTTAGTGTTGTTTAACCTGGAGGAACTGTTAGTGTTGTTTAACGTGTAGAAACTATTAGTGTTGTTTAACGTGTAGAAACTGTTAGTGTTGTTTAACCTGGAGGAACTGTTAGTGTTGTTTAACGTGTAGAAACTGTTAGTGTTGTTTAACGTGGAGAAACTATATGTGTTGTTTAACCTGGAGGAACTGTTAGTGTTGTTTAACGTGGAGAAACTATATGTGTTGTTTAACCTGGATGAACTGTTAGTGTTGTTTAACGTGTAGAAACTGTTAGTGTTGTTTAACGTGGAGAAACTATTAGCGTTGTTTAACGTGGAGGAACTATTAGTGGTTATTTAACGTGTATAAACTGTACTTCCATTGGTTATTTAATGTGTACAAACTGTACTTCCAATGGTTATCTAACGTGTATAAACTGTACTTCCAGTGGTTATTTAACGTGTATAAACTGTACTATTAATGGTTATTTAACGTGTATAAACTGTACTATTAATGGTTATTTAACGTGTATAAACTGTACTTCCAATGGTTATCTAACGTGTATAAACTGTACTTCCAGTGGTTATTTAACGTGTATAAACTGTACTATTAATGGTTATTTAACGTGTATAAACTGTACTTCCAGTGGTTATTTAACGTGTATAAACTGCACTATTAATGGTTATTTAACGTGTACAAACTGTACTTCCAATGGTTATCTAACGTGTATAAACTGTACTTCCAGTGGTTATTTAACGTGTATAAACTGTACTATTAATGGTTATTTAACGTGTATAAACTGTACTTCCAGTGGTTATTTAACGTGTATAAACTGTACTATTAATGGTTATTTAACGTGTATAAACTGTACTTACAGTGGTTATTTAACGTGTAGAAACTGTACTATTAATGGTTATTTAACGTGTATAAACTGTACTTCCAGTGGTTATTTAACGTGTATAAACTGTACTAAAATGGTTATTTAACGTGTATAAACTGTACTTACAGTGGTTATTTAACGTGTATAAACTGTACTATTAATGGTTATTTAACGTGTATAAACTGTATTTACAGTGGTTATTTAACGTGTATAAACTGTACTTCCAGTGGTTAGTTAACGTGTATAAACTGTACTATTAATGGTTATTTAACGTGTATAAACTGTACTTCCAGTGGTTATTTAATGTGTATAAACTGTGCTATTAATGGTTATTTAACGTGTATAAACTGTACATACAGTGGTTATTTAATGTGTATAAACTGTACTATTAATGGTTATTTAACGTGTATAAACTGTACTTACAGTGGTTATTTAATGTGTATAAACTGTGCTATTAATGGTTATTTAACGTGTATAAACTGTACTTACAGTGGTTATTTAACGTGTATAAACTGTACTATTAATGGTTATTTAACGTGTATAAACTGTATTTACAGTGGTTATTTAACGTGTATAAACTGTACTTCCAGTGGTTATTTAACGTGTATAAACTGTACTTCCTCTCCCAACAGGCTGAACTCGACCCAGTTTAATGTCTTAACACAGAAAAGCATCTTCACACACACAATGAAGTGACTTTATCTTCTTACAGTTAAAACACTTTGATGAGAGTTGCTAGATAAACGTTCCTGAACACAACTGGTCCTTCCTGTCAGAGCAGTCAAACATCCCAGAGTCACGACTCGATGCAACGACTCTTGAAAGGTCCAGAAATAAAGGAAACAGAAAAGCTAAAGACTCCATTTAACACCTGAGACGTCCGGAGGTGTTTAGAGTCTGATGACCAATGAAGAGTCTCCACAGTGACTATGAAGAGTCTCCACAGCGACAATGAAGAGTCTCCACAGCGACAATGAAGAGTCTCCACAGTGACAATGAAGAGTCTCCACAGTGACAATGAAGAGTCTCCACAGTGACAATGAAGAGTCTCCACAGCGACAATGAAGAGTCTCCACAGCGACAATGAAGAGTCTCCACAGTGACAATGAAGAGTCTCCACAGTGACAATGAAGAGTCTCCACAGTGACAATGAAGAGTCTCCACAGCGACAATGAAGAGTCTCCACAGCGACAATGAAGAGTCTCCACAGCGACAATGAAGAGTCTCCACAGCGACAATGAAGAGTCTCCACAGTGACAAGGAAGAGTCTCCACAGTGACTACGAAGAGTCTCCACAGCGACAATGAAGAGTCTCCACAGTGACTACGAAGAGTCTCCACAGCGACAATGAAGAGTCTCCACAGTGACAATGAAGAGTCTCCACAGTGACTATGAAGAGTCTCCACATCGACAATGAAGAGTCTCCACAGCGAGACAGCGAGTGGAGGAGCAGGTTGTAGGTGGAGGAGCAGGAGCAGGTTGTAGGTGGAGGAGCAGGAGCAGGTTGTAGGTGGAGGAGCAGGAACAGGTTGTAGGTGGAGGAGCAGGAACAGGTTGTAGGTGGAGGAGCAGGAATAGGTTGTAGGTGGAGGAGCAGGAGCAGGTTGTAGGTGGAGGAGCAGGAGCAGGTTGTAGGTGGAGGAGCAGGAACAGGTTGTAGGTGGAGGAGCAGGAATAGGTTGTAGGTGGAGGAGCAGGAGCAGGTTGTAGGTGGAGGAGCAAGAACAGGTTGTAGGTGGAGGAGCAGGAGCAGGTTGTAGGTGGAGGAGCAGGAACAGGTTGTAGGTGGAGGAGCAGGAGCAGCTTGTAGGTGGAGGAGCAGGAACAGGTTGTAGGTGGAGGAGCAGGAATAGGTTGTAGGTGGAGGAGCAGGAGCAGGTTGTAGGTGGAGGAGCAGGAACAGGTTGTAGGTGGAGGAGCAGGAACAGGTTGTAGGTGGAGGAGCAGGAATAGGTTGTAGGTGGAGGAGCAGGAGCAGGTTGTAGGTGGAGGAGCAGGAGCAGCTTGTAGGTGGAGGAGTTGAGCGGTGGAGACGTTCTTTATCAGGACCTGTTGTTCAGGCTTTTCAATCATTGTGCAACAAATCTCAGTCCTGGAACGCGTCCAGAGGAAGATGCTCTACAGGCTGGTCCGGTGCCACGGCTCCACTCCGGGAGCCCTCATTGGTGCAGCACCGCCCATGACGTAGGTCCCTCATTGGTGCAGCACCGCCCATGACGTAGGTCCCTCATTGGTCCAGCACCGCCCATGACGTAGCCGCCCGGCCACATTCCTGCGTTTCCACCCTGCTGGTGGTTCTTCATGACAGGAGGAGTGACGCCTCGCCCTCGTTTTCCTCTCTTCCATTTTGTGAGACTTGTGCTGATTCTCCAACACACAACTGATGTTCTACTGGTGTTCTACTGGTGTTCTACTGGTGTTCTACCTCAGTTATTGGTTCACAGAACATTTCACTGATGGACGGTCCTTCAAACCTCAGGTATTTCCACGTGGAGACATTGAACTCCTCAGTGGTCGTAATAACAAGGAAGTGACAACGAAGCCAGAAAATACAACATTTACTCTCTTTTGTGTTTTTAACAAACTCAAGCTGCGGTACTTTGGTACTTTTTCACTAAAATGATGTTTAAACCTTCAGATTGAAACGAACAACGACATCACAATAATGTCTGAAGACATGTTGTGGTCACAGGATGGAAACTCTCCGTCTCTCCGTATCTCCTCCACCTCCTCCACCGTGATGGTTCTCCTCCACCTCCTCCATCACACTGGTTCTCCTCCAAAACCGTGATGGTTCTCCTCCACCACACTGGTTCTCCTCCTCCTCCACACTGGTTCTCCTCCACCTCCATACTGGTTCTCCTCCACACTGGTTTTCCTCCTCGTCCACCCTGGTTCTCCTCCTCGTCCACCCTGGTTCTCCTCCTCCCCTCTGGTTCTCCTCCTCCACCACCCTGGTTCTCCTCCTCCTCCACCCTGGTTCTCCTCCTCCCCTCTGGTTCTCCTCCTCCACCACCCTGGTTCTCCTCCTCCTCCACCCTGGTTCTCCTCCTCCCCTCTGGTTCTCCTCCTCCACCACCCTGGTTCTCCTCCTCCCCTCTGGTTCTCCTCCACCTCCACCCTGGTTCTCCTCCTCCACCCTGGTTCTCCTCCTCCTCCACAGTTCTCCTCCTCCACCCCTCTGGTTCTCCTCCTCCTCCACCCTGGTTCTCCTCCTCCTCCCCTCTGGTTCTCCTCCTACTCCACACTGGTTCTCCTCCTCCGCCGCCCTGGTTCTCCTCCTACTCCACACTGGTTCACCTCCTCCTCCACCCTGGTTCTCCTCCTCCTCCACCCTGGTTCTCCTCCACCTCCTCCCCTCTGGTTCTCCTCCTACTCCACCCTGGTTCTCCTCCTCCTCCACCCTGGTTCTCCTCCTCCTCCACGGTTCTCCTCCACCCTGGTCCTCCTCCTCCACCCTGGTCCTCCTCCTCCTCCACCCTAATTGCTGTGAAGTGTGAAGGCCAGGCTCAGTTTCCATGTTAAGTATCTACAACAAACGCAGTTTCTCGTCTCAATGGGACAAAGTGCTCGTTAGTAATTCTAGATCTAATTGTACTATTCATGAAACGCAACCCGATCAGATCCACGAGTTCCTGCTGATGTAGGTGAGAACCGGTCATAGAATCCAAGACTAAAACAATGAGGGAGTTTGATTGTTTTCAACAGAAATTGCCATTAGTGGAGAAGACCAGAGCCCAAGCAGCTCCACGCAGCGTCAAGAACGTTTTCCCTCTGAACATCCAGAAGAACCGACACTCGGTTCTCCAGCTCGTGCAGAGGGAGACACTTTGACAGAGTAGAACCAGCAACCCCTCTGAGCTCACATTGTGCCGGCCGTGCAGCCAACGCCTAGCAGGTGTACAGTTTCACTGCCTCCACTCTCCTCGTCCTCAAACACGTGAAAAAGCAGCGAACAGCCGCCGACCAGTGACTGTCAGCAGCTTTGCCCCAGATGTGGTGGAGAACCGCTGCACACTGACAGCTGAGTTCCCCTGAGCAAACAGCCCCAGAACTGTCCACACAGCCGTTGGCGCTCCGAGCCAAACCAAACACCCCCCGCCCTGCTCCATCACGGGACGCGTTATTCCAACAGGCGGCAGGTGGAGGCTCACCTGTACGGGCTTGACTGACAGGTGGAGTGAGACCGGCTCAGGGAGAGGAGCAGCTCCTCCACACGTACCCGTACCCGTCCACAACTCCACTCGAAACACCTGACACCACTTCACATTAATGCTCAAAATTCTGAACATAAAAGCCAAAGAAAAGAGGCAGGAGAGGACAGCGGAGCTCACCTGGAGCTCACCTGGAGCGCACCTGGAGCGCACCTGGAGCGCACCTGGAGCGCACCTGGAGCGCACCGGGAGCGCACCGGGAGCTCAGGTGCCCAGTAAAGAAGCCTGGACAGCTGTGAGCAGCAGGTGGAGAGAGGTGGTGGAGGAAAGTGGAGCGTCAGGACAACTTACTTGTCCTGCTCCTGTGACATCTCGCTCGGTCGAAACTGGACTTTCTAGTTGGGACTGAAAATCCGACCCGTCTTCTTTGTGCCGCGCTGGATGAGGGCCGCCGCGACAACAAGCTGTCCCGACCGGAGAACGGGTTTTGTCGGCTTTTCCTCGCTTCTTTTGGGGCAATGCTGAGAAATTGAGGCCGGTTTTACCTGTGACAAGGCCGCGGATTGGATTACAGGTGTGGGGTGGGCGGGGCCGGGCGAGCAATTTCCCGGTCCGAGGCGCTGATTGGCTGAGCCGAGCTGAGTCAGGAATAAGAATATCTGTATACTCTTTAGTGTGACTTTCTCTGCTCCAACACCTCAACGTGCTTCATTTCACTACATTTAGCCACCAGGATAGCCACGTGACATCTGCGGGTGTTTTTTCCTTCTGGTATTGTAAAAAGAATCCTGATTGATGTAGATTCAATCTCATGTCACGAGAGCACACATCTTCACCACCGAGCCTCTTATAGGTGTAATGTGATGCTTTACAATGGTAAGAATGAGGTTTATTGCAACAATTCAGGACATTATAGGACAGACCTGATTTTAAATGTCTAATATGTGTCCTGCAGGTTTGGTCTGTATTCCAGTGGTGGTTAGAATTAATATCATCATGTGAAAAAGATCAGGATTTGTGACTTTCAAGCATATTTGATGTGAGACTCAGTCGGATGTGTTGTTGGGGGGGATTCTGTAGTTTAATCTCATACTGCTAGTGTTTGATTGCTTCTGTATAGAAGTTAGAGGATATTACTCAGAAAGACGACAACAACTGAAACACAATAAGTTTAGTTCTGTTCAGGTCAAGTCAAAGTCTGACGCCTCAGCACTGCAGTTAACAATATGTAGACTGTTTCAGAGCTCCTCTTCCTATATCTCGACGCTCAAAGGAACCTTTCCATGAAAAATCACCAAACAGTAATCAAATGTCGTTATAAAGCAGGATTCAAATCTGTTGGAATAAAAAAACAACATATTGGCCATAAACCTGCAGATGAAACCGTCTGAATGTTGATGTGAGAACAAACAGCTGAACCGTTGTTCCACAGCTTTTGGTTCCAGTAGTCGATCACATGGTGTAAATTGTTTTTAAACATGAGAACTTTAAGCTCATACTTAATAAAAAAATACTTGAAAACATTAGCTTATTACAGTAATATGAGTCGATGTCATTTGTTTGTTCTACTTATTGTAACTTTTATAGCCCAACTGATTCTGTGGAAATTGAAAACCTCCATAAAAACCACAACTTCCACATAAATGAACCTCATTAGATTAAACTCCTTTACGTGGATAAGAAACAGTGATGCAGTTTGGGACATTTTACAGGAAAGCAAACTATTTGTCTCCTCGTGACACACAGACTAGTTGTGCTGGGTATTAAGATGAAATCTTGTCATGATAACTTTCTCATAATGAAATGAAGTATTGCTTAAAATAAGGATACATATTCAGTACCAGTAGAAAATATTTGGTATCTATTCTGTGATACTTTTATTTAAGAAGTGGTGAGTCATAACAGTGTTTAAAAATAAATAAAAGTAATACACTTTCCATGCTTTTTTGCTCTAAATTCTGAAAAATCATTTTTAATCTGAATCTCCATTTACTGATGAGGAATGATTGAATCCCTCTAACTGTGTTTCATGAAGTGCTTTCAAAGGGTTCAAGTGAAACTTTTATTCAGTTGGACATGCAGTATATTTCAGTCTGGGGCAGAAACAGTGTGGTGGTTGCCCTCCAGCCCCCCCCCCCCCCCCCCGCTGGCTCTGGGAGGCGACACCCTGATACTCAGAGGAACGTTTCACAGCCAACACGCTCGTCTGCACGCACACTGTTTACATTACCTGCTGCAGTTTGCTGGGAGCTTCAGCGACAATACAAACTGAAATGAGATGAAAGAAACTCCCAGTGAAAACAAACAGTTTGTCACAAACAGAAGAGGCTTAGAAGATGCTATCAGTGGAGTCACATCCAGAGCTTCTTAAAGACAGACAACCACCCCCCCCCCCCCCCCCCCCCCCCCCCCCCCCCACACACACACACACACACACACACACACACACACACACACACACAGTGTATTTTCTAGGTGTGAGAGGATTCTGGGATTGTTGATGAAGTGTTTGTGTGTTTCACTTCACAACATCCCCCCCCCCTCCTCCCCCCCCAGGAGCTCCACACCTCCACCTCCACCCGTCCACACATTTTGTTTTGTCCCACATGTGCTCTTTAAGGCTCCTCAGGAAACACACTGAACCACAGAATTCCCCTCTCATGGGAAGAGTTTCAATTTCCTGTCGCACATTTTGAGGTGCGATTCTTGA
>NC_137666.1:22554469-22561969 GCF_963422515.1 Blennius ocellaris | reverse complement strand
CCCCTGGTCCCGGGGAGGCCCCCTGGTCCACTCTGCCTCCTCCCAGGAGGCTCCTGGTCCCAGGAGGCCCCCTGCTCCCGGGAGGCTCCTGGTCCACTCTGCCTCCTCCCAGGAGGCCCCTGCTCCCGGGAGGCTCCTGGTCCCAGGAGGCTGCCTGGTCCCAGGAGGCCCCTGGTCCACTCTGCCTGCTCCCAGGAGGCCCCTGGTCCCGGGAGGCCCCTGGTCCCGGGAGGCCCCTGGTCCACTCTGCCTCCTCCCAGGAGGCCCTGGTCCCGGGAGGTTCCTGGTCTCAGGAGGCCCCTGGTCCACTCTGCCTCCTCCCAGGAGGCCCCTGGTCCCGGGAGGCCCCCTGGTCCTGGGAAGCCCCTGGTCCACTCAGCCTCCTCCCAGGAGGCCCCTGGTCCCAGGAGGCCCCTGCTCCCGGGAGGCTCCCTGGTCCCAGGAGGCCCCTGGGCCACTCTGCCTCCTCCCAGGAGGCCCCTGGTCCCAGGAGGCCCCTGGTCCCGGGAGGCCCCTGGTCCTGGGAAGCCCCTGGTCCACTCAGCCTCCTCCCAGGAGGCCCCTGGTCCCAGGAGGCCCCTGCTCCCGGGAGGCTCCTGGTCCCAGGAGGCCCCTGGGCCACTCTGCCTCCTCCCCAGGAGGCCCCTGGTCCCAGGAGGCCCCTGGTCCCGGGAGGCCCCTGGTCCTGGGAAGCCCCTGGTCCACTCAGCCTCCTCCCAGGAGGCCCCTGGTCCCAGGAGGGCCCCTGCTCCCGGGAGGGCTCCTGGTCCCAGGAGGCCCCTGGGCCACTCTGCCTCCTCCCAGGAGGCCCCTGGTCCCAGGAGGCCGTTGGGTTCCCTCATCATCACACCTCAGTCCAAACACATAACTGAGATGGAAATGAGATGCAAATCCCTGCGCTGCTGCAGCCGGACATGCGAGCACACGCCAGCCTCGCGGAGGGACCGTTGGGCCCCGGTGAGGTGAGGATCCAGCTGCAAGCAGCAGCAGTTGGAGGACCGGAGCTGAAACAAGGAGCTGCAGTGTTTGAACATCATTACCGCAGCGTCTGCATGTTCACACACATCACACATGCGGCTGCAGTGTTTGAGTTCAGAGGAGATGTACACATGGTGTACCACCGCTGTGTACATCAAATAGCACACTGTTGACGTTGTGGGATTGTCGTCACTCACTGTTGGTTTATATGGGAGGATTGTTCGATTCCAGGAGTCTCAGCTCCTTGATCACTTCTTACTTCACACTGACCTGGAGGACGGCGGCTCTCACTGCTCAGGCTGTTTGGCTGAGAACCAGGGAGATGCCTATCTGCTCCTCTGATGACACTGACAACAGTCTGTGTGGGGCACAGCACACACACACACACACACACACACACACACACACACACCACACACACACACACACACACACACACACACACACACACACACACACTCCGTCAAGTATCCACGAATCCCATAACACCTGGAGAAAAAACACTGTGTGTGTGTGTGTGTGTGTGTGTGTGTGTGTGTGTGTGTGTGTGTGTGTGTGTGTGTGTGTGTGTGTGTGTGTGTGTGTGTGTGTGTTTTGTGTCACAACACTCACACTGTTTCCCCCAGTTCCTCCATTTCACCTGTACAGGACAAGCAGCATCGTCTCAGTCAGGATTCCTTGTACAAATGTAGTTTGGGTTTTTTGCATCATGACAAAGTTAAATAATCTTCAACAACAGATTCTCTTTGGTATTTATTAATTTCTCGTCTCCGTCAGGAGGGCCTAACGTGAGGACCAGGACCAACTGGACACACAGGGTCTTTGGACAGTGGTTGGTGTAGCAGCTCAGGATCCGGCTCATTAATGTGGACGAGGTTGGATGAGGGACACAATGTCTTTCAGAACATGGACCTTACTGCTTGGAGGGGACGGACTGTTTATGGAGACGCAATGGACAGGAAGTGGACTGAGACATCCAGGACGGACTGTTTATGGAGACGCAGTGGACAGGAAGTGGACTGAAACCATCCAGGACGGACTGTTTATGGAGACGCAGTGGACAGGAAGTGGACTGAGACATCCAGGACGGACTGTTTATGGAGACGCAGTGGACAGGAAGTGGACTGAAACATCCAGGACGGACTGTTTATGGAGACGCAGTGCACAGGAAGTGGACTGAAACATCCAGGACGGACTGTTTATGGAGACGCAGTGGACAGGAAGTGGACTGAAACATCCAGGACGGACTGTTTATGGAGACGCAGTGGACAGGAAGTGGACTGAGACATCCAGGACGGACTGTTTATGGAGACGCAGTGGACAGGAAGTGGACTGAAACATCCAGGACGGACTGTTTATGGAGACGCAGTGCACAGGAAGTGGACTGAAACATCCAGGACGGACTGTTTATGGAGACGCAGTGGACAGGAAGTGGACTGAAACATCCAGGACGGACTGTTTATGGAGACGCAGTGGACAGGAAGTGGACTGAAACATCCAGGACGGACTGTTTATGGAGACGCAGTGCACAGGAAGTGGACTGAAACATCCAGGACGGACTGTTTATGGAGACGCAGTGGACAGGAAGTGGACTGAAACATCCAGGATGTTGCTTTTAAAAGGCAAATGAGGATATTTGGTAACTTGGACATTAGATTAAATGTGTAGGAATACATGGTGGTACAGTGGAAAGTACTGAGAGCAGAGGGAGTCTGCATGTACTCAGGTACTCATGTACTCATGTACTCATGTAATCATATACTCATATACTCAGGTACTCATGTACTCATATACTCAGGTACTCATGTACTCATGTACTCAGGTACTCATGTACTCTTGTACTCATGTACTCATGTACTCATGTACTCTTGTACTCATGTACTCATATACTCATGTACTCATGTACTCATGTACTCAGGTACTCATGTACTCATGTACTCATGTACTCATGGACTCATGTACTCATGTACTCATGTACTCAGGTACTCATGTACTCATGTACTCATGTACTCATGGACTCATGTACTCATGTACTCATGTACTCTTGTACTCATGTACTCATGTACTCCCTGTACTTGAGCTTTCTTCAGGGCAGTGAAATAAAAACATACAAGGTGAGGCTGATGAGTCTGACAACCTGTTCAATTGTCTCCACACTGAGGTGACTGGGGGGGGCACGTAGTCAATCGTCTCCACACTGAGGTGACTGGGGGGGGGGGACACGTAGTCAATCGTCTCCACACTGAGGTGACGGGGGGGGGGGGGACACGTAGTCAATCATCTCCACACTGAGGTGACTGGGGGGGGGGGGCACGTAGTCAATCATCTCCACACTGAGGTGACTGGGGGGGGGGGGGGGGGACACGTAGTCAATCGTCTCCACACTGAGGTGACGGGGGGGGGGGGACACGTAGTCAATCGTCTCCACACTGAGGTGACTGGGGGGGGGGGGGGGGTGACACGTAGTCAATCGTCTCCACACTGAGGTGACTAGGGGGGGGGGGACACGTAGTCAATCGTCTCCACACTGAGGTGACTAGGGGGTGGGGGGGGAACGTAGTCAATCGTCTCCACACTGAGGTGACTGGGGGGGGGGGAACGTAGTCAATTGTCTCCACATTGAGGTGACTGGGGGGGGGGGGAACGTAGTCAATTGTCTCCACATTGAGGTGACTGGGGGGGGGGGAACGTAGTCAATTGTCTCCACATTGAGGTGACTGGGGGGGGGGGGGGAACGTAGTCAATCGTCTCCACACTGAGGTGACTGGGGGGGGGGGACACGTAGTCAATCGTCTCCACACTGAGGTGACTGGGGAGGGGGGGGCACGTAGTCAATCGTCTCCACACTGAGGTGACTGGGGAGGGGGGGACACGTAGTCAATCGTCTCCACACTGAGGTGACTGGGGGGGGCACGTAGTCAATCGTCTCCACACTGAGGTGACTGGGGAGGTGGGGGCACGTAGTCAATCGTCTCCACACTGAGGTGACTGGGGAGGGGGGGGACACGTAGTCAATTGTCTCCACACTGAGGTGACTGGGGGGGGGGGGGAACGTAGTCAATCGTCTCCACACTGAGGTGACTGGGGGGGGGACACGTAGTCAATTGTCTCCACATTGAGGTGACTGGGGGGGGGGGGGGGAACGTAGTCAATTGTCTCCACATTGAGGTGACTGGGGGGGGGGAAACGTAGTCAATTGTCTCCACACTGAGGTGACTGGGAAACGTAGTCAATCGTCTCCACACTGAGGTGACTGGGGGGGGGGACACGTAGTCAATTGTCTCCACACTGAGGTGACTGGGGGGGGGGGGGGGGGGGGGCGTCCTCCAGGTCCGTCCCCACAGTGGGACTCCCAGGACACCACAGCCTGTTGGACTGATCAGAGACGTCGTGAGGAAAATCGTCTATGTAGAAACGTCTCAGCCAAACAGTAGAGTCTTTCACTCCAAGTGTCACACCTTAGTGTTTATCTAAAATAGCTTTACTCTCATTAATACCTTCTGCCTGTCAGTCATGTCAAGTTTTAAATCATGTTCTAGAGCAAGTGAGTGAAACTGTCTGTTACAGTAACGTTGCACTCAGAACTTCAGAGTAAACTCCCGACGCTCCAACATCACAGTTGTTGTTGTTCTTTGTTATTTTCATAATGTTGAATTGACATTCTTTGCTTTTAAACATGAAAAACTATTAAAATGTTTTAAATATTCACTTCTAAACTGATGTTCCTACAGAGTAACTGATCAGAGTAACTGATGTTCCTACAGAGTAACTGATCAGAGTAACTGATGTTCCTACAGAGTAACTGATGTTCCTACAGAGTAACTGATCAGAGTAACTGATATTCCTACAGAGTAACTGATGTTCCTACAGAGTAACTGATCAGAGTAACTGATGTTCCTACAGAGTAACTGATCAGAGTAACTGATGTTCCTACAGAGTAACTGATGTTCCTACAGAGTAACTGATGTTTCTACAGAGTAACTGATGTTCCTACAGAGTAACTGATCAGAGTAACTGATGTTCCTACAGAGTAACTAATCAGAGTAACTGATGTTTCTACAGAGTAACTGATGTTCCAACAGAGTAACTGATCAGAGTAACTGATGTTCCTACAGAGTAACTGATGTTTCTACAGAGTAACTGATGTTCCTACAGAGTAACTGATGTTCCTACAGAGTAACTGATCAGAGTAACTGATGTTTCTACAGAGTAACTGATGTTTCTACAGAGTAACTGATCAGAGTAACTGATGTTTCTACAGAGTAACTGATGTTTCTACAGAGTAACTGATCAGAGTAACTGATGTTTCTACAGAGTAACTGATGTTTCTACAGAGTAACTCCTCCCAGTCTCCACACTCGCTCGTTTTATCCACAACCCTGAACAAACTCCTCTGGAGGTCCAGTAAAGGAAGCAGAATGAAGGGATGAATGTCAGAGTGGTGGTGAGGTTGTGCAGGTGCAGCCTGGATCACGTCACAATAGAAACTGCTCACAAGAGACATTTACTTTAAATACATGCTTGACTTCCATGAGTGGCAGATTACAGTAATCTGTTACTTCCAACACTCACTAACAGGTTGTACATGAATCCCATTCACTTGAGAAAAGTTGTTCATTTAACTGACATGTTTCTCTGAATAACGTCTTCAATAGCTGACGTATCATCCAACTGACTGACGAGACAATTCAAGTCGTAGAAGACTAAGACTTGCGTGTCAGACTCAATGTTGTTTTTGCACAATTGTATGTTTTCTCTCACAAACCGAGCTTGTTGTCTGCCGCTGATTCACTGTTGATCCACCAAGAGAGACACTTCCTGAAGCGTCATGCAGAAACAAGCTGAGAGCGTCGGGCCTTTCTGAGCCTGGTGAGGCTGCAGGAGGAATGCCGGAGAACACAACTCACCACATTCCTCTTCCATCAACTCTCCGGCTATTTTAAGACTTCATCTGTGGGAAACGCTGTCAGCTTCCTCTACGATGTTCCCGTCTTCAGAGAGACAGACATTTCACTGTGATTGTGAAATAACTACAGACCAGCCAGTTTCCATCAGCAGGTGAGTGAGTGAGTGTTTCGTGCAGCTGCAGGCCAGTGGGCCAGATGTGTGCTGCTGCTCCAGGTCATGTGACCTGCAAGAGCTCAACATGCATGTGATGAACTTAATATCATGAAACCGGAAAGTCCTGGGTGTCAGGAGGCAGCGTGAAGGATTCAACATAATACTAATACTACAGTAGTATTACCTGTTCAGGTGTTCTGATCTGAGTGTGATCAGGTGCAGCTGAACACAGGACCTGTGGAGGTTAGTGGTAATTCACAGAGACCAGCTGAGGTCATGATCCAGACCAGACTGACAACATGAACAGACACTGACAACATGAACAGACACTGACAGCATGAACAGACACTGACAACATGAACAGACACTGACAACATGAACATACACTGACAGCATGAGCAGACACTGACAACATGAACAGACACTGACAACATGAACAGACACTGACAGCATGAACAGACACTGACAACATGAACAGACACTGACAGCATGAACAGACACTGACAGTATGAACAGACACTGACAGCATGAACAGACACTGACAACATGAACAGACACTGACAGCATGAACAGACACTGACAACATGAACAGACACTGACAGCATGAACAGACACTGACAACATGAAGAGACACTGACAACATGAACAGACACTGACAACATGAAGAGACACTGACAACATGAACAGACACTGACAACATGAAGAGACACTGACAACATGAACAGACACTGACAACATGAACAGACACTGACAGCATGAACAGACACTGACAACATGAACAGACACTTCACTTTACAGGTACAAAGTGGGAAATTCCACAGTAACACACATCTCTGATAAATAAATTAAAATAAAAATTCAGACTTATTTTTCAGATTTCTGACTTTTTTCCTACTAAATTCTGAAAAGAAAGTTAGAATTCTTGCTATTTACTAAGGATAGAGTCACAAGCAACACTAAAAATACACGAGGTTGAGAAAAAACACTCTGAGAATATATTCAAATTACAGGGTTTTTTTCTCAATCAACTCATTTTTGTGATTGAATTTTAATAATATGTTGATGTGTTTCTCTCAAAAGAAAGTCAGAACTGTCACTTCCCAGAAGCCGAAGCCAGTTTGTTGTCCCACGGTTGGTAAACCAAAGAGATGAATGTTTGTTGTTCCACACTGAGAGCTGGTCACATGACCTGTAAACTCATATAAAGGTTTGCTTGTTGCTTCAAGTCCTTTTGACGCTTCAGCTGAATAGAAGCTCTGATGATTGTTTCTGCAGCCAGCAGCTGAAACAACCTGAGAGCAGAGCTGGACTGGAGCTCACATGGAGGTGAGTGGAGGGCGAGGAGACGGGTGAGGCCACGGGCGAGGTGAGGGGCGAGGCCACGGGCGAGGAGACTGGTGAGGCCACGGGCGAGGTCAAGGGTGAGGCGACGGGCGAGGTGAGGGGCGAGGCCACGGGCGA
>NC_137666.1:22544469-22549469 GCF_963422515.1 Blennius ocellaris | reverse complement strand
GTTCACCTCCATCATGTGTTCACCTCCATCCCGTGTTCACATCCATCATGTGTTCACCTCCATCATGTGTTCACCTCCATCATGTGTTCACCTCCATCCCATGTTCACCTCCATCATGTGTTCACCTCCATCATGTGTTCACCTCCATCCCGTGTTCACCTCCATCCCGTGTTCACATCCATCATGTGTTCACCTCCATCATGTGTTCACCTCCATCATGTGTTCACCTCCATCCCATGTTCACCTCCATCATGTGTTCACCTCCATCATGTGTTCACCTCCATCCCGTGTTCACCTCCATCCCGTGTTCACATCCATCATGTGTTCACCTCCATCATGTGTTCACCTCCATCATGTGTTCACCTCCATCCCATGTTCACCTCCATCATGTGTTCACCTCCATCATGTGTTCACCTCCATCCCGTGTTCACCTACATCCCATGTTCACCTCCATCATGTGTTCACCTCCATCCCGTGTTCACCTCCATCCCGTGTTCACATCCATCATGTGTTCACCTCCATCATGTGTTCACCTCCATCATGTGTTCACCTCCATCCCGTGTTCACCTCCATCATGTGTTCACTTCCATCATGTGTTCACCTCCATCCCATGTTCACCTCCATCATGTGTTCACCTCCATCATGTGTTCACCTCCATCCCGTGTTCACCTCCATCCCGTGTTCACATCCATCATGTGTTCACCTCCATCATGTGTTCACCTCCATCATGTGTTCACCTCCATCCCATGTTCACCTCCATCATGTGTTCACCTCCATCATGTGTTCACCTCCATCCCGTGTTCACCTCCATCCCGTGTTCACATCCATCATGTGTTCACCTCCATCATGTGTTCACCTCCATCATGTGTTCACCTCCATCCCGTGTTCACCTCCATCCCGTGTTCACCTCCATCATGTGTTCACCTCCATCATGTGTTCACCTCCATCCCGTGTTCACCTCCATCCCGTGTTCACCTCCATCATGTGTTCACTTCCATCATGTGTTCACCTCCATCCCGTGTTCACCTCCATCATGTGTTCACTTCCATCATGTGTTCACCTCCATCATGTGTTCACCTCCATCATGTGTTCACCTCCATCCCGTGTTCACCTCCATCATGTGTTCACTTCCATCATGTGTTCACTTCCTGACTCCAGCAGACAAACGATCAAGCTTCTTGGTCTCATCAGTCTTTCTGTGACTGACGGATGAAAACACTGGAGCAGAGCAATGGAGAGTGAGACGGTTCACACAGGGATTATCTCACACACACACACACACACACACACACACACACACACACACACACACACACACACACACACACACACACACACACACACACACACACACACACACACACACACACACACACACACACACACACACACACACACACACACACACAGGTCTGGCTGCAGTGTGTCAGCGGGCATGTGAGCACCTGTAGGAGTTTCTGTTGTCGTCACGCCAACCGTTACTGCTGCTCTCTGACTTCTTCCTGCACTGAAGGAATTGTGTCGCCTGATGTCAAGTGTAACACGCAAAAACAAATCAACTCAGACGAAATGTTTTTGGGCACATCCATGGAAGGAAACAGATTTTTCCTTGTGTCTTCTTGGTTCCCGGAGCTCCAGTAAGAAGGAGCAGCGAATCGTCAGCTCGTTCTCATCAGGTGACAAACGCCGCCAGAACAAGAAGATAAAAAGTGAGTGGTTGCCCAACTGGAGCTGCAGAAGGAGTTTCACTTGAAGTGAAGCCAAGTGTCTGAGCCTGGGGGGGCGAGAGGCAACCAGTGACAAGAACCCTGCAATCAATTACACAAAGCAAATAGTTGTCAAAATGGCTGAATAGAGATTTAAATAAGAATTTAATCTTAACTGTCACAGAAGTGCTGGTAGTTTTGAAAAATGATAGCAAAATGATTAACGACCGCTCCATTTGGTTAATGTACTTATTGGCATTGTTAAAGAAATACTCAAGTACAAGTACAACCAAAACTCTTCACCCACAGTTGACACATTTATCAATAACCAGAATTCTGTTAAATAGTCTAATTTGCTCAAAATAAGGTGAACAAAAGGTTTAGGGGAGAAATCTAGTCTAAATCTCAGAAGACTTTAATGTAAAAATTTGCATTTACATTTTTTTATTCAAATGTATTAAATTTACATTTATTAAATTTGTTTAAACACTCAAAAGCAGTTTTTTGTGAAACACTGAATTATCATGACCTCAGCCTGAAAAAGACCAATAAGCAATTAATAAGCAACATCTATTTCAACAAGTAGAAAAAGAAAGTATGGATCTGTTTGAAAGGTTCCAGTAGATTTGATCAAATGAAGAAACCCGTCAATTAAAACGTGTTTCTTGATGAATGACTGAAGATGTTTTCCGGTATTTGATCTGTGGCTTCTGAGCTGCAGTCACTTCCTCCTGGACAGTATCTAGAACTGGACAGTATCTAGAACTGGAACATATTTAGAACTGGAACATATTTAGAACTGGACAGTATCTAGAACTGGACAGTATCTAGAACTGGGCAGTGTTTAGAACTGGACAGTATCTAGAACTGGACAGTATCTAGAACTGGAACATATTTAGAACTGGAACATATTTAGAACTGGACAGTATCTAGAACTGGACAGTATCTAGAACTGGGCAGTGTTTAGAACTGGACAGTATCTAGAACTGGACAGTATCTAGAACTGGACAGTATTTAGAACTGGACAGTATTTAGAAGTGGACAGTATCTAGAACTGGACAGTATTTAGAACTGGACAGTATCTAGAACTGGACAGTATCTAGAACTGGACAGTATTTAGAACTGGACAGTATCTAGAAGTGGACAGTGTTTGGAACTGGACAGTATTTAGAACTGGACAGTGTTTAGAACTTGACAGTATTTAGAAGTGGACAGTATGTAGAAGTGGACAGTATGGACAGTATCAAGAACTGGGCAGTATCTACAACTGGACAGTGTGTAGAACTGGACAGTGTGGACAGTATCTAGAACTGGACAGTATCTAGAACTGGACAGTGTGTACAACTGGACAGTATCTAGAACTGGACAGTGTTTAGAGCCGGACAGTATGGACAGTATCTAGAAGTGGACAGTATGTAGAAGTGGACAGTATGGACAGTATCTTGAAGTGGACAGTATCTAGAACTGGACAGTGTGTAGAACTGGACAGTATGGTCAGTATCTAGAAGTGGTCAGTATCTAGAAGTGGACAGTATCTAGAAGTGGACAGTATCTAGAAGTGGTCAGTATCTAGAAGTGGTCAGTATCTAGAAGTGGACAGCGTTAGAAGACGTGTTGTGTTGCTCTCCAGCCAGCGGTTCTGCGGAGGACCTTAGGATTCAGACACTTCCTCCTGCACCTCCTGGACGTCCGTCTCTCCACAGACGTCCTCTTTCTCTTGATGAACCAGTGAACTGTGACTTTGAAAAGTTGAACACGTTACAAGAAAAAAGAGACGAGTTTGGATCGACGTGTTTGTGACTGAAGTCTCTGACGTCTCGGCGTCTTGATGTGACTCCGTCCTGCTGAGGTTCCTCCTGCAGGGCTGGAGAGGCGTGGTGGGACAGGGAGGGACTCTCATGGAGTCTTTTGTTAACGGATCCACAGACCAGTCAGACCTGCAGCTCCTCCGTCCTCCGTCCTCCGTCCTCCCAGGGTGGAGCAGACAAATCAGGGCAGTGGAGGAGCTGGGCTCCACCAACCGTCAGATTCACTGGGACTCTGACTCACTCCAGCTGCACAGAGGTTTTCACTAGAGACTCACATGTCACCATGAAAACAACAACAATCATTTCACTGATAATTGTGCTGAACAAACGTATTTAGCGTGGTCACGTTCACTCTGCTCACCCTTTAAAGCTGGAAAGGAATTTTCTCTGCATTTGTGCCTCAGCGGGCCTGGAGGTTCTGGTTCTGGTTCTGATGACATAAGACATGTTTACATAAGTTTTGCTCTCAATAAAGTACAATTGCATTGATCCTGGTCGTGCAGGAAGAGCAGGTGAAGAATAGATGCTTAATGTTGATTTACAGTTTTATGATAATGAGCTTAAAGAGGAAGAGCTTGTCAGGGGGTGAAGGGTGTGGCGGTGTGAAGCTCTCCTGTGGAAAACAAACTGGAATCAACCATCAGGGTAATTTGAACACTTAACTCTTTGTGTTCTGCAAATTATTCTCTGGAAATAAGTTCAGTCAATATTACACTATGTGATTGCTGGCAATACTAAAAGAAAAACAAACAGAAACAATCTCAAATGATTCCTCAGCATTTAACCGTCACGTTCACAATCACCTCTAGAAATAGGTCGTCCTTGTTGAGCACCAGTGTTACTTTAGATTCTCCTGAACCTTTCACACAATTATACATAAATGAACAGCTTGTTTTCATTTTAGTTACACACACAGCCATTTTAAATAGACTTATAACTCTTGGCTAAAAGGGCTCTTAATAAAGGCATTAGTAAAATGACTATAATGGGAGGAAAGAAACTACTGAAACTGCTTAAAAAAGACTAAATGACTGGAATTTGTTAAAGAAAATAAACCTAAAATGGGGATAAACATGTCAAACTGCTCAAATATAAAAAGAAAATGTTGAAACAGAAGGTTCAAACGTCTAAAATCTGGTGCAAAAATAGCTGGAAATGTAATCCAATATCTCCCACTCTGAATTCAAAGTTCAGAAATGCAACATAACACAATGCAACGCAGTCAATGTTCATATATCAAATCTAAATATGAAGCTTTAGGATGCTGCCGTCGCCTCGTTTTAAAGTGTTTTGCTGTACTGGACTTTGAGTTAAAAGGACAGAACTTTTAGTCATAAAGGAACAGACAGAAGTTAAATATCATGTAGGACTGCAGAATGCTCTAAACCAGGGCTGGGCCATCCTGGTCCTGCAGGTTCTCGATGTTTCCTGCTCAAACACACCTGTTATCATGATGAGGTTCGGCAGGAAGCTGGACAAGGAGCCA
>NC_137666.1:22516969-22539469 GCF_963422515.1 Blennius ocellaris | reverse complement strand
GTTTTTGACGCCAGTGGAGCAGGAAGTATTGATCCCATCGTATGGCGAATATGAACTTTTTTTTTTTTTTTAATGCAACGTTGCAGCGGCTACTAAAGAGAGGGAGGCGGCGTGGAAGAAGATTGCTGCTCAAGTGAATGCGTAAGTAAACGTCTTTGTCATCACAATATTATTGCAAGGGAATACTGCTTGATGGTAGCTTATTAATTTATTTCTTTTAGGTGCAATTCCACGGGGGAGAAGCCTCTTGGCAGCAGCTGAAAGTGAAATATAAAAACATTGTCCAATCGGGTATGACCGCTGCTAATTTAGTTGTTAATCAATACATTTCTTAACGTAATTTCGATCATGTGTGACATTGTACAGTAAATATCAAGTGGCCATTTGACTGTGAGGTGTTTTATTCCCAACATAATGCTGTTTTCAAACACATAAATGTCTTCTCACCCATATCATGTGCTGTCAAATAACTAAGGCTAAACTAACGCAGACTTTACTCAGCCAACAGAAAGAAGGCAGATGTAAAACGGGTGGTGGCCCAGCACCTCCACCTTTAACAGAGGCAGAGGAGCCCTAAGCCAGAATGTTGGGAGGCCAGTGGCTGAGGGAATCCCTGGAGGAGCTCCTCTTCAAAGCTCAGCCCTCAACATACCACTTCCTTCATAATATATAATATGCCGAGGCCTATATATCTCTTTAAGCCTATTTTTGTTAATCTTTATTTCCCCATCATGTCTTTGTTTTTGTCACCCAACAGATTGTGATGGTGCTCTCTGCCTGCTGGACCCCCTCATGCCACAACAGACCTTGTAAGTAGGCAACACTCCAAAGATCTTGCAAAATGGTAGTTTAAATATACTGAAACATATTCATGTAGGATGAAGAGTACAGGAAACCCTGTCTGCTGCCTTTACAGAGGAGGATCCACAAAGGCCTATAGAGGTATGATAGTTCTCATCCCGTTTACATTTCTGAAACATTGTGGTGGAATAAAGAGTGATACTTTGTCTACACTGAAGTATTGACACATTATTTTTAACAGGGCCTGGCTGGGCAGCAGCAGGAGGGTCCCTCAACATCCACTGCAAGGACTGACAGTGAGACAGATGTTCAGTAAACACCAGAGGTTCATTCTGTGGAATTCATGTCCAACTGTAATCATTGAATGTCCTCCTTATGTCCTCCCAGTTATCTGTAAAACAGATCTATAGACTCCACCTGCTCCAGAAGATGGAAAAAACTGGAGCACAAGTTAAGGGTGGGTGTACAGTCCCAGGTGAATTATGCTAACTACTAACTACATTAACTAAACTAGCTCTTGTATTTGTAGGAAATAAAAAAGACCAAATGAATTGTGCATCATGTCTTTATTTGGTGGTGGTGGTGGTGGTCAGACCCCAAAGTGATGATGGCATATGGTGTCTCTGACAGCTCTGCCATTTACGAGGAAACGCAGCACAACACACAATATCTGCTATGACGTCAGGGCAAGGCTCAGCTGGTGATGTTGCTAATGTACAGAGCGATTAAACTGTGGATGTACATAATGGTCTCGGCAGTAAAACGGTACCGCTCAAAAAGGAAGGTGTCTGCAAATGCCAGTACATCTATGCGCGGTCTGATGATGCGAATATTATCTGCGAATATTAAATTCTCGGCGAAGTAATGCTGCGCCTTCATCAATCGGATCATCATCAAAAGCACATTCCATATTGAGGGAATAAAGTTGACGTCTAATTTGCCTCGGGAATGAGGCACTGCAGAACTGTTTCACCAAAACTCCCCCGCTGAATGAGGAAATGAAATCCCGTGTCCGTCTGAAAGGGGGCGGAGCCAGAGCAAAACTCCGTGTTCACTGACAAAAACCTGCTCCCGACCAGGTTAGTTCTAGAGCGTCTGTTGCCCCGGTAACTGACCGGGAGTTGACGTTACACCGCTTCGTGAAACAGGCTTGAGTTACCCCGCTTCCTCCGGTTTGAGTTACCTCCCATCGTGAAACGGAAAACCCTGCATTTCCCTCAACTCGGTGTTCATTAACCTGGGGTAATCCATAAACCTGCTTCGTGAAACGGACCTCTGATGTCTGTACCAACACATCCCTTCTCTGTTTACGCTTTGATCACATAGAGACTCTATCAACTTATATCTACTCCATTATGGTCCAGAGAACCTGAACTGATTCTACCTCCTCTGTTCCATCGCTCTTCATCCTGACACACTGGGAAGTGTATTGCTCTCTTTCTCTCTTTCTCTCGTTCCCTCTTTCTCTCTTTCTCTCTTTCTCTCGTTCTCTCTTTCTCTCTTTCCCTCGTTCTCTCTTTCTCTCTTTCTCTCTTTCGTTCTTTCTCTCGTTCTCTCTTTCTCTCTTTCGTTCTTTCTCTCGTTCTCTCTTTCGTTCTTTCTCTCTTTCTCTCTTTCTCTCGTTCTCTCGTTCTCTCTTTCTCTCTTTCTCTCGTTCTCTCTTTCTCTCTTTCCCTCGTTCTCTCTTTCTCTCTTTCTCTCTTTCGTTCTTTCTCTCTTTCTCTCTTTCTCTCGTTCTCTCGTTCTCTCTTTCTCTCTTTCTCTCTTTCTCTCGTTCTCTCTTTCCCTCGTTCTCTCTTTCTCTCTTTCTCTCGTTTCTCTCTTTCTTTCTTTCTTTTCTTTCTTTTCTTTCTTTCTTTCTTCTTTCTCTCTTTCTTTCTCTCTTTCTCTCTTTCTTTCTCTCTCTCTTTCTTTCTTTCTTTCTTTCTCTCTTTCTCTCTTTCTTTCTCTCTTTCTCTTTCTCTCTTCTCTCTTTCTTTCTCTCTTTCTCTCTTTCTTTCTTTCTTTCTTTCTTTCTTTCTTTCTTTCTTTCTTTCTTTCTTTCTTTCTTTCTTTCTTTTCTTTCTTTCTTTCTTTCTTTCTTTCTTTCTTTCTTCTTTCTTTCTTCTTTGTTTTTATTGCCAAAAGGTGACATGAAGTGTAATCAGCGTTATACAAATTAAATTGAATAGTATGTTGGGACAGGTAGGACAGGTAGGACATGTGGGACAGGTAGGACAGGTAGGAAAGGTAAGACATGAAGGACAGGTAGGACAGGTGGGACAGATAGGACAGGTGGGACAGGTGAGAGAGGTAGGACAGGTGGGACAGGGGACATGTAGGACAGGGGACAGGTAGGACAGGGGACAGGTGGGAGAGTAGGACAGGTGGGACAGGTGGTAGAGGTAGGACAGGTTGGGACAGGGGACATGTGGGACAGGGGGACAGGTAAGGCAGGTGGGAGAGGTAGGACAGGTGGGACAGGGGGACATGGGGACATGTGGGACAGGGGGACAGGTAGGACAGGTAGGGCAGGGGGACAGGTGGGACAGGTGGGAGAGGTAGGACAGGTGGGACAGGGGGACAGGTGGGACAGGGGGCAGGGGGACAGGTGGGACTTGTGGGACAGGGGGACAGGTAAGACAGGTGAGAGAGGTAGGACAGATGGGACAGGGGGACAGGTGGGAGAGGTAGGACAGGTGGGACAGGTGGGAGAGGGGGACATGTGGACAGGTGGGACAGTGGGACATGGGACAGGTAGGACATGGGACAGGTGGGAGAGGTAGGACAGGTGGGACAGGTGGGAGAGGTAGGACATGTGGGACATGGGGACAGGTGGGACAGGTGGGACAGGTGGGAGATGTAGGACAGGTGGGACAGGGGGACAGGTGGGACAGGGGGACATGTGGGAGAGGTAGGACAGGTGGGACAGGGGTAGGGCTGGGCGATATGGACCAAAAAGTATATCTCGATATGTTTTTTACATAAACTCGATATTCGATATATATCTCGATATATTTTCTGGTGAAAATATACATAAAAAAAATATTCATTTTTGAGTGAAATTCACTGAAATTCTTCATTGGACTGAATGACAACTGTACTGTACGGTGGCACCTTTATTAACCCAGTTAGTCAAGATGGGTATTACAGCACAGAACAGAAAAAAATTGCACAGAATTACATAACATAAATAAAATAGAAAAAACAAAGAATGTATACATAAAGTATAAAAATATTCTTTCTACATAAAATAAAAAAATATAGCTGTGCAAATAATAATACAATATGTATCAAAAAATACATTTTGGTTAATCTGGCAAAGTAGCTTTCCCCTAAGCTTAACAGTTTGCCAATTAAAAGTGCATTCTCTCGTGTGCCAATCCTAGGTCCTGAACAGTCAAATATGTTGATGTGCACAGAACACACAAAATAGCATGTGTGAGAAAAACTGTAGCAAGCACACTGCTTAACATCTCACAGATTCAGTGCAAATAAAACTAGCCTATCAGTGAGGCTCTTTAACAGCTTACAATGTTTCCACTGCAACTAAAATCCTTTCTCAAGGGGAGCAGCTTTTTCTTTTGCTTAACAGTTTGTAACTTAAAAGCACTTCCTCTTGTGTGCAAATCCTAGGTCAAATATTATGCTGGACAAACAAAAAAACAAACATGTGACATGCCCCTTCCTGCTCTGCTAGCCCCTCCCCTACCTGCTCTGCTAGCCCCTCCCTCTACCTGCTCTACAAGCCCCGCCCCTACCTGCTCTACAAGCCCCGCCCCTTACCTGCTCTACAAGCCCCGCCCCCTGCCTGCTCTACAAGCCCCGCCCCTACCTGCCCTACAAGCCCCACCCCTTCCTGCTCTACAAGCCCCTCCCCTACCTGCTCTGCTAGCCCCTCCCTCTACCTGCTCTACAAGCCCCTCCCCTACCTGCTCTGCTAGCCCCTCCCTCTACCTGCTCTACAAGCCCCTCCCCCTACCTGCTCTGCAAGCCCCGCCCCTACCTGCTCTACAATCCCCGCCCCTTCCTGCTCTACAAGCCCCTCCCCTACCTGCTCTGCTAGCCCCTCCCTCTACCTGCTCTACAAGCCCCTCCCTCTACCTGCTCTGCAAGCCCCGCCCCTACCTGCTCTACAAGCCCCGCCCCTTACCCGCTCTACAAGCCCCGCCCCCTACCTGCTCTGCAGCCTGTGTTGCCTGGCTGCAGTCTATCAGCCCTCCCGCCCTGGACAGCTGAGTCACATCAACACTGCATGGTAACACCAAAGCCACAATACAGACAGATGCACTGTTATTTTGTGTGTGTTTGACTGTGTGTGTGTGTGTGTGTGTGTGTGTGTGTGTGTGTGTGTGTGTGTGTGTGTGTGTGTGTGTGTGTGTGTGTGTGTGTGTGTGTGTGTGTGTGTGTGTGTGTGTGTTATCCCCTCTGTCTGCTTCCTGTCCTGCTTCACGCTCTCCACCGACCTCCTGCCTGGAGACCAGAGATACCAGGGAGAGTGCCAAGCTCTTTAAGAATAAAAAAAATCACAGGCCTTTGTTTCCATGGCAACAGTCAAAGTCAGGCAGAAGGAGGCAGAACAGCCACACGGAGGCGAGCAGGTCTGGAGACGTGGATCCTGACGGGATGCAGCCGATTCAGGACGTGACTTGTTTCACTGGGAAACGTCAGTTTGACCCTGGAAATGAGGACTTGACAAATCAGGAATTTGATTTTCACACGAAACTACAGATCTAATTAAATGCTTTAGACATGTCTCGAGGTTAGAGAAGCAGTAATGAAAATATTTCAGAAAACTTTTTTCCTGACACCAGGTCACAACGACCTCGCAGGGTTTCTGATGATGACGCTGGAGGGCAGAACCAAGGCTACCTTTACACAGAACTGGGTCTTGACAACAACAAAAAGAGATATTTCCCCTCTACATTTACAAAAAAATAATAATTACACTGGCCCACACGTACAGCTGGTTCAGAGCTACCATGAGCAGCCAAACCTGTAGGGGGCAGTGTGACGAGAAGCATGAAGCGTGACCGCCAATCAGAATCGTGGAGAAAACATCAGGAATGGCGTGACTCACTTCCTGTTCTTTTGTTCGTTTGTTTGGACCAATAAACAAGCAGAGGGCCTCTTAAATGAGAGAATCTCAAAGAAACAACACCGGACCCATTCTCCTCACAGCGTTCAAACTGGAAACGCTCACAGACGTTTTCAGAAATCATTTGTGGAGACTCGCGACTGCATTTATGTGTGAGTGCAGTGAAATATCACCTTTTCTGTAAATACCTCGGTACAGCTAAATGTGGCCTCCAGCAAATATATTTCAATTCTTTTTGAAACAACAGATAAATTCAGGAAAACATTTTTACCTGACGCCAGCAGACCAGGACAGATTTAGTCTCAGACAAGAAACCTGTTATGATCTGTTCTGTTTGTGAAGTCAGTGTTTAGGGTTTAATGTCCTGGACCCTGTCCGGAGCGATCCGGGCCACATCAAGAGTGCTGCTATTTCATTACGTCTGTGATCGTCCCACACAAAATCTATTGATCCCGTCTATTTGTGGTCCACGACTATTCGGGGTGGATTCATAGATCAATGACCAATAGGAGCAGTGGACAAAGTCACATGACTGCTATCGAAGACTCACTGAAAAGAAATCTGCAACAGTCTTCTAGTCTGTGTTTGCGACAATCTAGTCCAGGACCGGGGGGGTCTGCAGGACCGGGGGGGTCTGCAGGACCACGTGGGGTTCTGTCTGTTCCGGTCCAAGAGAAAGTGCTCAGCTGGTGACTTGTTTTACAATCTCACAACAAAAAAACACACACAAGAGAAAGAAACAAGAACTGGCCAGTTTCTCCTAAAGACCAGAAAAGCTCTCTGTCGGAGACTGAAGAATCCAAAATGTGGCCAGAAATCAGACGAGGGTCAAGACAAGATGGAGACAAAACCAGTTTGCGAGTAGAGAAGGGACAGACTGGAGGCTGAAGACCAGGGTTTAGTCATCATCACCACGTACTAAAGGTTTAGAAAAAAAAATCTAGAATGTCTGTGAGAACATTGTCCATGTCTCTCAAACGTCTGTAATCCTCAGTGTTGATAAATCCCACTTGTTCTTGTCACCATGATGGTGAACTACTGGGATCGTTTGCTTTCAGAAACCAATTAACCATATATGGCAACAACACTCTTCTTGAGAAATGTATTTCTCACCTTTCAGCATCAGGGCAATGCAGGACAGGAGCTGGACAACAGGACGTGGACAGGAGGTGGACAGGAGGTGGACAGGAGGTGGACAACAGGAGCTGGACAACAGGAGGTGGACAGGAGGTGGACAGGAGGTGGACAACAGGAGGTGGACAAGAGGTGGACAGGAGGTGGACAGGAGGTGGACAGGAGCTGGACAGGAGGTGGACAGGAGGTGGACAGGAGGTGGACAACAGAAGGTGGACAGGAGGTGGACAGGAGCTGGACAGGAGCTGGACAGGAGCTGGACAGGAGGTGGAAAGGAGGTGGACAGGAGGTGGACAACAGAAGGTGGACAGGAGGTGGACAGGAGGTGGACAGGAGCTTGACAGTAGGTGGACAGGAGGTGGACAGGAGGTGGACAACAGAAGGTGGACAGGAGGTGGACAGGAGGTGGACAGGAGCTGGACAGGAGGTGGACAACAGGAGCTGGACAGGAGCTGGACAGGAGGTGGAAAGGAGGTGGACAGGAGGTGGACAACAGAAGGTGGACAGAGGTGGACAGGAGGTGGACAGGAGCTGGACAGGAGGTGGACAGGAGGTGGACAGGAGGTGGACAACAGAAGGTGGACAGGAGGTGGACAGGAGGTGGACAACAGAAGGTGGACAGGAGGTGGACAGGAGGTGGACAGGAGCTGGACAGGAGCTGGACAGGAGCTGGACAACAGGAGGTGGACAGGAGGTGGACAGGAGCTGGACAACAGAAGGTGGACAGGAGGTGGACAGGAGCTGGACAGGAGGAGGACAACAGTAGGTGGACAGGAGGTGGACAGGAGCTGGACAACAGGAGGTGGACAGGAGATGGACAGGAGCTGGACAGGAGCTGGACAGGAGGTGGACAACAGAAGGTGGACAGGAGGTGGACAGGAGCTGGACAACAGAAGGTGGACAGGAGGTGGACAGGAGGTGGACAGGAGCTGGAATGACTTCAGTTATTCTTGTCTCTGAGCGTAAATCATGTTAGAAATCTATTAATAGCCAATCAAAGACGTCAATAAACAAACAGAAGTGCCTCTTGGCTGGGAATCGAACCCTCGACCCCCTCATGACATCAGAAACCCTCCACTGGACCACCAGCACCTGGACACCTGGACAGGTGGATCTCACTTTGAAAACGTGTTGTCTGCATCGTTCACCACATCTTCCAACAGTACAACACAATCATGGCACTGTGGTACATTTCAAATACTTGTTAGTCGGCTTTTATAGCCTTTATAAAACATCTATTTCTAACGGGATCAAATTACTCAGTGAGCATTTTTAATTAGACGAAACAGTGAACGTATGTGGCGTTTGAGGTAGTTTCTCTGTTCTACCAATATATATACATTGCTTGTATTTATGCACATTATGAAGTATAAGTAAAATTGGATAAGTTACATAACTTGCGTGTCAACGTTCATATCACTCCCGACACAGACCTGTGCTTCTGCAGGATATTGAGGCTGGACAGGAGAAGAGAGTCCATCCAGGTGAGAGCAGTCAAGGACTGATCAGGTGTGCAGGAGACAAACAAGGAAAACTCCCATGGAGCAACCGGACACATGGAGGATACAAGCAGAACCAGGACAACAGGACACATGGAGGATACAAGCAGAACCAGGGCAACAGGACACATGGAGGATACAAGCAGAACCAGGACAAGGTGACACATGGAGGATACAAGCAGAACCAGGACAACAGGACACATGGAGGATACAAGCAGAACCAGGACAAGGTGACACATGGAGGATACAAGCAGAACCAGGACAAGGTGACACATGGAGGATACAAGCAGAACCAGGACAAGGTGACACATGGAGGATACAAGCAGAACCAGGACAAGGTGACACATGGAGGATTCAAGCAGAACCAGGACAAGATGACACATGGAGGATACAAGCAGAGCCAGGACAAGGTGACACATGGAGGATACAAGCAGAACCAGGACAAGGTGACACATGGAGGATACAAGCAGAGCCAGGACAAGGTGACACATGGAGGATACAAGCAGAACCAGGACAAGGTGACACATGGAGGATACAAGCAGAGCCAGGACAAGGTGACACATGGAGGATACAAGCAGAACCAGGACAAGGTGACACATGGAGGATACAAGCAGAACCAGGACAGGGTGACACATGGAGGATACAAGCAGAGCCAGGACAAGGTGACACATGGAGGATACAAGCAGAACCAGGACAAGGTGACACATGGAGGATACAAGCAGAGCCAGGACAAGGTGACACATGGAGGATACAAGCAGAACCAGGACAAGATGACACATGGAGGATACAAGCAGAGCCAGGACAAGGTGACACATGGAGGATACAAGCAGAACCAGGACAAGGTGACACATGGAGGATACAAGCAGAACCAGGACAGGGTGACACATGGAGGATACAAGCAGAGCCAGGACAAGGTGACACATGGAGGATACAAGCAGAACCAGGACAGGGTGACACATGGAGGATACAAGCAGAACCAGGACAAGGTGACACATGGAGGATACAAGCAGAGCCAGGACAAGGTGACACATGGAGGATACAAGCAGAACCAGGACAAGGTGACACATGGAGGATACAAGCAGAGCCAGGACAAGGTGACACATGGAGGATACAAGCAGAACCAGGACAAGGTGACACATGGAGGATACAAGCAGAACCAGGACAGCAGGACAAGACAGAGCGAACAATCGTTCTCATCTGTGTTGATGTGGACATAAATAATGATACGATTATGGACACAGATAAAAAATGCTTCACTCAATATGTCAGTTCTTCTGGTAGCGCTGAACATCCGATCATGTTTATCATGTGATCACATAACAAAGCATTATGGGATTGATGACTGGACACTATTACTGGTACTGCCACTGGTACCTGTGGCCAGTAGTTCCACCAGTCGTCAGCTCCTTGTCCTGCTCCTTCATTTCTCTCTCTCAAAACACAAGTGAAGAAATCATTTATTAGTAAATGATAACATAATGTTTTAGAACCTGTGAAGCACATGGACATCTTGTTGGCTTTCCCATATTTGAGTCATAAATCATTTCCTGTTGACACATTTTTGCACAAGCAGAGTGAGGCAGCACTTCCTGTTGGGATATCCTTCTATATTTGTGGCTACAGGATATGAGGACCAGGTCTGGCTCCATGAGCTGTCTAAATATAACATTTCGTCCAGTACGTTCACTGAAAATGAAGGACGATGAGGACGTTTCACTTTCATGTTTACCAACATCTTTTTCACCATAGCATATGAAAGTTTACTTTTAACATACTCTGGCTTAATTCATGAAACCATTGTTTTATTTCTTGATTTAGAGTGGAGAGTGTGGGCTGGTGGCTCTAAACATTGTGGTGGCAAGTCCACTCCCCCTTGAACTGCTACCTTACCGTGGTGGGGGAGTTTGAGTAGCAGAATGATCCTAGGAGCTCTGTTGTCGGGGGCTTTATGACCCCCAGTAGGGTCTCCCAAGGCAAACAGTTCCGGGGTGATAAGTCAGACTAAAGAAGTTCAACAAGCCCCTATGGATAAAGATCAAAAGAGAAGAGTGACATCGCCCGGAAAGGTGCAGCCAGCGCCCCACCCTGGAGCCAGGCCTGGGGCTTGGAGGCCGGGCCCTTGCCTGCGGGGCAGGAATGGAACGTGACCTCGCTGGGGGGGAAGGAGCCTGAGCTTGTGAGGGAGGCTGAGAGATACCGTCTAGATATAGTCGGGCTCACCTCCACTCACAGCTTGGACTCTGGAACCCAGCTCCTCCACAGGGGCTGGATACTCCACTCCTCTGGAGTTGCCCGTGGTGTAAGGCGGCGGGCGGGCATGTGCTTGCTTATTGCCCCACAGCTCAGCCGCCATGTGTTGGAGTTCACCCGGTGAACGAGAGGGTTGCGTCCCTACGTCTTCAAGTAGGGGACAGGTCTCTGACTGTTGTCTCGGCCTATGGACTGAACAGCAGTTCAGAGTACCCAACCTTCTTGGAGTCCCTGGGAGGGGTGCTGGATAGTGCTCCAACTGGGGACTCCATTGTTCTCCTGGGGGATTTCAACGCCCACGTGGGCAATGACAGCGAGACTTGGAAGGGGGTGATTGGGAGGAACGGCCTCCCTGATCTCAACCCGAGCGGTGTTCTGTTATTGGACTTCTGTGCCAGTCACAGTTTGTCCATAACGAACACCATGTTGGAGCACAGGGGGGTCCATAAGTGCACGTGGCACCAGGACACCCTAGGCCGGAGGTCAATGATAGACTTTGGGGTCTTGTCATCTGATCTACAGTCACGTGTCTTGGACACTCGGGTAAAGAGAGGGGCAGAGCTGTCAACTGATCACCACCTGGTGGTGAGTTGGATGCGCTGGACCAGGAGGAGGCCGGATAGACTCGGCAGGCCCAAACGTGTTATGAGGGTCTGCTGGGAACACCTGGCCGAGCCCTCCGTCCGTGCAGTCTTCAACTCCCACCTCCAGGAGAGCTTCTTACAGATCCCGAGGGAGGTTGGAGACATTGAGTGTGAGTGGACCATGTTCTCCACTTCCACTGTTGAAGCTGCCGCTCGGAGCTGTGGCTACAGGGTCTCTAGTACCTGTTTACAGTGGATGTGGGGAGCTGTTGACCCAGTGGCAGTGGAAGTTATACTTTGAAGACCTCCTCAATCCCACCACCACGTCTTCCAAAGAGGAAGCAGAGGCTGCGTTCTCAGAGGTGGACTCGTCCATTACCCAAGCTGAAGTCACCGAGGTTGTTGTGAAGCTCCTCGGTGGCAAGGCACCGGGAGTGGATGAGATTCACCCAGAGTTCCTTAAGTCTGGGGACGGTACCTCTGGACTGGCAGACTGGGGTGGTGGTCCCCCTCTTCAAGAAGGGGGATCGGAGGGTGTGTTCCAACTACAGAGGGATCACACTCCTCAGCTTCCCCGGGAAAGTCTATTCCAGGGTACTGGAGAGGAGGGTCCGGCCGTTAGTCGAACCTCGGATCCAAGAGGAACAATGTGGTTTTCGTCCTGATGGTGGAACACTGGACCAGCTCTATACCCTCCACCAGGTGCTCCTGATGGTGGAACACTGGACCAGCTCTATACCCTCCACCAGGTTCTCCTGATGATGGAACACTGGACCAGCTCTATACCCTCCACCAGGTTCTCCTGATGGTGGAACACTGGACCTGCTCTGTACCCTCCACCAGGTTCTCCTGATGGTGGAACACTGGACCAGCGCTATACTCTCCACCAGGTTCTCCTGATGGTGGAACACTGGACCAGCTCTATACCCTCCACCAGGTGCTCCTGATGGTGGAACACAGGACCAGCTCTATACCCTCCACCAGGTTCTCCTGATGGTGGAACACTGGACCAGCTCTATACCCTCCACCAGGTTCTCCTGATGGTGGAACACTGGATCAGCTCTATACCCTCCACCAGGTTCTCCTGATGGTGGAACACTGGACCAGCTCTATACCCTCCACCAGGTTCTCCTGATGGTGGAACACTGGACCAGCTCTATACCCTCCACCAGGTGCTTGAGGGTTCATGGGAGTTCACCCAACCAGTCCACATGTGTTTTGTGGATGTGGAGAAGGCGTTCGACCGCGTCCCTCCAGACGTCCTGTGGGGGGTGCTCCGGGACTATGGAGTCCGGGGCCCTTTGTTAAGGGCTGTTCGGTCCCTGTAGGCCCGGAGCAGGAGTTTGGTTCACATTGCCGGCAGTAAGTCGGACCTGTTCCCAGTGCACGTTGGCCTCCAGCAGGGGTGTCCTTTATCACCAGTTCTGTTCATTACCTACAAGGACAGAATCTCTAGGCACAGCCGGGGGCCGGAGGGGGTCCGTTTGGGGACCACAGGATCTCGTCTCTGCTATTTGCAGATGATGTGGTTCTGTTGGCTCCATCAAGCCTGGACCTTCAGCGTGCACTGACACGGTTCACAGCCGAGTGTGAAGCAGCTGGGATGAGGATCAGCACCACTAAATCTGACGCCATGGTTCTCGACCGGAACAAGGTGTCTTATCCCCTCCAGGTCGGTGGAGTGCCCTTGTCCCAGGTGGAGGAGTTCAAGTATCTCAGGGTTTTGTTCACGAGTGGGGGGAAGATGGAGCGTGAGATCGACAGGCGGATCGGTGCAGCATCTGCAGTTATGCGGTCGTTGTATCGGTCCGTCGTGGTGAAGAAGGAGCTGAGCCAAAAGACGAAGCTCTAGATTCACCGGTCGATCTTCGTTCCTCCCCTCACCTATGGTCATGAACTATGGGTCATGACCGAAAGAGCGAGATCCCAGATACAAGCGGTTGAAATGAGCTTCCTCTGTAGGGTGGCTGGGCGTCACCCTTAGAGATAGGGGGAGGAGCTCAGTCACCCTTAGAGATAGGGTGAGGAGCTCAGTCACCAGGAGGAGCTCGGAGTAGAGCCGCTGCTCCTCCACATCCAGAGGATCCAGCTGAGGTGGCTCGGGCATCTGTTTTGGACGCCCCCCCAGGGAGGTGTTCTGGTCATGTCCCTCAGGTAGGAGGCCTCGGGGCAGACCCAGGACACCCTGGAGGAACTATGTCTCTCTATGGCCTGGGAACACCTTGGGGTGCCACCAGAAGAGCTGGAGGAAGAGTCTGGGGCGAGGGAAGTCTGGGCAACTTTGCTCAGACTGCTGCCTCCACCACCCGGCCTGGATAAGCGGTCAATAATGGAATGGGGCCAAAAAAAATGTCAGCAGAAAGGAAATCTGTGTTGTAACTTGTAGCAAGGGAATGAAAGGGAGCAAATCATCTGATGGAGTGATTGTAAACCTTGGCAGATATGAAGTATGATTATGAAGAGAATGAGGCTCACAATATGACTTAGGGGCCATGTACATGTTCATATCTTCAGAAATAGAAGTTTGAGGTTGTCAGGCAGATGCTAGATGTTCTTTTTGTGTCTACAACAAACACTTGAGCTGTGGAGCCTTGCACAGGGAGGCGTCTGAGGGTCATTCATACGCCACTATCACACATGTAAAAACCAGCAACCATCCTTCTCGACCCTGTGAGAGAGAGAGAGAGAGAGAGAAAGAGAGAGAGAGAGAGAGAGAGAGAGAGAGAGAGAGAGAGAGAGAGAGAGAGAGAGACACTGAGATTCACATGTAGGGGTAATTTTGAGTCACCAATCAACCTCACATGCATGTTTTGGACTGAACTCATGCACAAACGTGGAGAACATGCAAACCCCACACAGACAGGCCCCATTGTTATTTGAACTCAGACCTTCTTGTTGAAGCGAGAGCGCTAACCTTCAACAGTGTGTGTGTGAACATGTAACTTTGGTTCTGTAAGAACTTATAAAATGTCTTTCAGTACATTGCAAATAAACATGCAACATGACAAACACGTCTGTGACAATCAATCCTTTCACTGATTTCAATGTTTCATGTCAGGAGGTAGACTGAGGTCTCCTTTAAGAGTGGGCGGGCCATAGGTCTGGGCGCTCCAGCACCGCACCTGTGGCCAATTTCCAGTCATCACCCTGCCCTATATATGTCCTGTCTGTGTTTAGTCATTGTTGGTTTGTTTGTCTTCCATGTCTCGTCTGTCCTGTCCAGTGATTGAGTCAAGTGCTGTCAATATGAAATAGAAGACTTGATTGAACCCAGCCTGCCTCCAGAGTCCTGCACTTGGGTCCTGTCCATGATCCGTGACATTTTGCTTACAGCGATGTGCTGTGAGCAACAACGTTGAGTCGGCAGGACGGGAATAACTGGATCATCAATGTCAAAACTAATGTACATTACTTGTTGTGGCTGCTATAGATGCAGGCCCGCCCCTCCCTACACGCAGAACACGCGTTCTTGGCGGTGCGTAGAGCACCGCCACCAAGTCAGCCCGAGGCAGGAGAGAGAGAAAAAAAAGAGAGACGAAAGCCCGAAGCATCACCATCTGACCAATCAGCGGTCAGATGGGCCGGCAGGCAGTTGTTTACAGGTAGAGAGTAGAGAGAGAGCGATGGCTTCCAAACGTCAATACAATAATAATAGTAATAATAATAATAATTATTATTATTATGTTATTGGAAGGGGGCTACCAAAATAAAATCCTGCTTTGGGCCCCCACTTGGCCAGGGGCGGCCCTGTATAGATGGATATTAACACGTGAGAGTCCACTTTTCCCTTCATTACACCTGCAGTCAAGGGAGGCTTGTATTTTGACACGCCAATTAGAAACACCATGGCAGGATGACCTGACACACAAAACCCTCGTCACTCCTGGTTGCCAACTCACAAATATTAAACTTAACTAAATAAAAATTAAATAGAATAAAATGAAAAACTAAACTCGATCAACTAACAAACTACACAAACTAAGCAACAAAAACAAAGCACAACACAATCATCACCCAGTTTGTGAAGCAGTCCAGCCATGACAAGTGACACAACTTGACCTGCCACTGTCTTTTAGTCTCAGTGTAGACGACCTGATCTTGGCTGAATTCGCTGGCTCTGATCACAAACAGTGATCTTTCAGGTTCCTCTCTCTGCTATGGAGTCAAAACCCACCGTCTAAATTTGCTCCCGCCCCTTAAACTTGCGATCGATTCCTGGTTTCTGTGAAGTCTTCATAAATACTTCACTGAGCACAAGTGAACGAGTGATTCTCCCGCTAGATGTCCACATCAGCATTTTAAACAGGACCTGTTCAAGCATTCTAGAATCCTTCACTCCAGTTAGATTTAAACAACTAAAACGTCCTACTATGCCCTGGTTGAATGAGCACCTGAGGAACTTAAAGAGGCAATGCAGGAGGAAGAGTGGGAATGAAAAAAAAAACAAAGGCATTGGCTCCCTTACCGCTCTCAAGAGACTAATGTTCAACTATCAGTGTCTGTTAAAACAGCAAGGAACGGATATTTTTCAAAACTCATGGGATGGTCAAAACCCTCAACTCTCTTTAACACTCTGACCTCTGTGACTGACCCCCCGGCCAGCCAGTGGGACGTTTTGTCAAAGATTCATGATGATGATAGCACAAAGCATGTCGGTCCAGATCAGGACTTCTAAAGGACGTCTCAGTCCTATTTATTTGACGGATCTTTCTCGGTCTGACTTGGAGAAGCTTCCTCCACTTGCGCTCCCCTTTTTTGTGGATCTGTCAGGGATCTGTTCTGACCCCCTGTTTTTCTCAATATACATGCTTCCCTTGGGGATATTTTGCACAGCCTCAACATCATTTTCTACTTTTATGCAGATGATACACAACTATATTTTCAGATAAAACCTGGCACCCCAGAGCTGGATGGGCAGCTCATTGAGCAATATGCAAAAAGAGGCCCACAATCGAGGCGTCATGTTTGGCTCAGACTTGTCCTTTGACTGCCAGGTGACCAAGGTGGTCCAGGCCGGTTTTGCACAACTGAGACGACTTAATGCTGACCTTTCTTATAATTTACAAAAGAAATGTCTTAATGTGCATCAATCCAGTGACTGTTAAACTCAGTGTAGGGATTTCTTACCTCATAAGGAACCATTTAAGTTGTGGTTGGGTATCGATAATGATTAATAATTATCAAAGATAGTTATTAATTATGTTATTAAAATGTAATCTGATGTGTATCAGAACCTCGGAGCTCCACCTGTCTTAACAGGAAATGATAGTCAATTCAGTTCTATCAGTCTCATAAGATAAACTAAACAGTTCATCAGGAATTTGAATTAATAGTTAAATTAATTACAATTACCAGAATTAACAGTAAAGCTTGAAGGATTTTGGAGTTCTTGACACAGAAGAGGTCGACATTTCATTCTCCTTTGTGCACATTAATAACACAACAAGTATGATTCTAAAAATTATATTTATTTACAATGAAAACAAATAAACACATTCTAACTACCTGTGTGTGTGTGTGTGTGTGTGTGTGTGTGTGTGTGTGTGTGTGTGTGTGTGTGTGTGTGTGTGTGTGTGCGTGCGGTGTGATGGAACTACAAAACAAGATGGTGGATCACAAGAAACTCCATTCAGATGGAGGTTATCAGAGAGCAGGAAGTCTGTCCTGGGTCTCCACCATGTGCTGGAGAACAATGGAACATGGAAGCTAGTCTTTAGCGTCTGCTTCCTGTGTGTCTCTGCTAAAGGACCATTTGTAGAATGAGTTGATGTGAATGAGACTTGTTTTGTAAAACGTCAGGAGTCGTCAGATGGTGTTCAGTTACTGTGTGTGAGGTTCCAAGACGGACACCCCGACTCGGGATGTGGTCGTCGGGTGTTGGGAGAGAGGATGAGGCCAGGATGAGAGGGTAGACTGTGTTTTCCTAAATTAAATTAGATTTATTTTAAATAGTCTCACAATCATTCACAAACACTTTCACTTACAGCCTCACAGCAGACAGAGAAAGACTCGTTCCCTCTCAGTCTCACAGTCCTCCAGACATTGACCTCTTTAAATAGGCCCCGCCCCACCACGGATTGAGCCAATCAGGACATGCTGGGCTGAAACTAAAGTCTAAAGGGTGTTTAACTTACCCTAAATTGACATAACTGAAACATTCAAAATATATACATTACTTTACAGTGATACATCACCAATTCTCCACTATACATATTTACACCCTAAAATACCAACAGTGCACCCCTACACCCAGCGGACTGTTCCCTCTGCCACTGAAGCAGGAAGTGAGTGAGGTGGGATGTGTTTTCTATACAAAGAGACGCACTGTTGAGTGTTTTTCCTCAAAAGAAACTTGTGAAAATGTCTTTATGGTCTCAAGCGCTGCCATTTTGCCTGTTTACCCGCCAACGAGCTGCAGAGCGTGGCAACGCTGTATCAATTCACCAGTGCACTGTGAAGGTAGCTTTAGCATTTAGCACAGTCCAAAGGCAGCGTAGCAATCTGCTTTTTTATGTAAATGATTTTCTTATTGGGGAACTGACTGCGCATGAGCAAACACATCCATACTGGATATGACCAGTAGAGGCAGAGCAGCAGTGGGCCTTCAGGAGGGGGTGTGGCCTTCAGGAGGGGGTGTGGTCTTCAGGAGGGGGTGTGGCCTTCAGGAGGGGGTGTGGCCTTCAGGAGGGGGTGTAGTCTTCAGGAGGGGGTGTGGCCTTCAGGAGGGGGTGTAGTCTTCAGGAGGGGGTGTGGCCTTCAGGAGGGGGTGTGGCCTTCAGGAGGGGGTGTGGCCTTCAGGAGGGGGTGTAGTCTTCAGGAGGGGGTGTGGCCTTCAGGAGGGGGTGTAGTCTTCAGGAGGGGGTGTAGCTTTCGGGAGGGGGTGTAGTCTTCAGGAGGGGGTGTGGCCTTCAGGAGGGGGTGTAGTCTTCAGGAGGGGGTGTGGCCTTCAGGAGGGGGTGTGGCCTTCAGGAGGGGGTGTAGCTTTCGGGAGGGGGTGTGGCCTTCAGGAGGGGGTGTAGCCTTCAGGAGGGGGTGTGGCCTTCAGGAGGGGGTGTGGCCTTCAGGAGGGGGTGTAGCTTTCGGGAGGGGGTGTGGCCTTCAGGAGGGGGTGTAGCCTTCAGGAGGGGGTGTGGCCTTCAGGAGGGGGTGTGGCCTTCAGGAGGGGGTGTAGCTTTCGGGAGGGGGTGTGGCCTTCAGGAGGGGGTGTGGCCTTCACAGCGAGACAGCATGAGTGGGTGTGGCCTTCACAGTGAGACAGCAGGAGTGGGTGGAGCCTCTCTGCCACACCAGGAAACAGTGGTGTCGAGTCATTTGGGCTATGAAAAGCACAACATGCTGACTTTCAAACCTATAGGCACTGTAAGCTGATTGAAAAATAGATGAGAATTATATTATAATTAAAACAAATAATCAAAATGAATATTTCATTTATTTCCATTCAGCCTCCCCTGACTGCACGTCTCCCTTCCTTCACTCATCACTGCTGGTTTGGAAGAAAGAGGTTACAATGAGGGAGTCAAATGTGATTACTTGCCTGTAAAATTGTTAAATGAGATGATTGATACTAATGAAGTTGTGATCTGTAGTAGAACTATGACAAGTGCAGCTTTAACTCAAACATTACGCTTTAAAGCTGACCTATTTTCTTTACCTGGTTCATCTCAGCCTGTTATCCCCCACTCTCATTTCCACACTCTCTCCTTCCCCCTCTGTTAGAGGCTGACCCGGCTAGCTGCTGCTAAGTTTATCTCCATAATCTGAGCCCCAGAGGCATGCAGAGGCAACCCAGAAAAGACAGAGTGCACTGTCAGAATAATCAGGGAGGGAGGAGGAGAGGAGGAGGAGGAAGAGAAAGAGTAGGAGGAAGTGAGGAGGTGGAGGGGGAGAATGAAGAGGAGAAGGTGGAGGAGGTGGATGGAGTGAAAACTCATGGCTCTGTTCCGTCGGACCCACGAGCTGTGAACCACAGCAGAACAGGGACTGTGGGTGTGATGGTGTGATGGTGAAGCGTGACGAGCCTCTGCCATCACGGCGCAGCAGCAAATCTGAGCTTCAAACCTCGGAGGCTGGTTCTGATCCGGCCAGGCCGCCCAGCTCCCAGTCAGCTTTCTGTTCAGGCCTGCAAAGCTCTGGACTGAATCACTTAATGATTAACACCAAACCCCCACAACCATTTCATGTGGCCCCGGAAGCACTGGGCTGTGAGTGTGTGAGTGTCTAATAAGCTCCAGGCTGCTGCTGCTCTGCTGCTGCTGCTGCTCTGCTGCTTTGCTGCTGCTGCTCTGCTGCTCTGCTACTGCTGCTCTGCTGCTGCTCTGCTGCTGCTGCTCTGCTGTATACATACATACATACATACATACATACATACATACATACATACATACATATATCCATACATACATACATACATACATATATCCATACATGTTAAATGGGAACAAATTGCATTAAGTAGAGAATTTGTAAACTCGTCGTTTTCACAGTAGAACATAAACATCATATATTTCAATGAGACCTTTATTTTCATCTCATAGACTATTTGAGCTAATTTTGGATCCATCATTCAAACACATCATGTTGTTGAGCTTTGCCTTGATGAATTGTGACGCCTGAACTTGAAGACATACGGCTTGATTGTGAGCAGAAGTGAGGCCACGATGTCGTTTTCCTCCGATGGTTTCAACCCTGAACACCTAGCAGAGATTGAGGCTCTTACATTTTCTGTGGTGAGCTGAACTGTCCTTCTCTTCTCTCATCTGCAGGACATGTTGTCTATGGTTTCCCAAGAGTTTCTATCTGACCACGGCACAGTTTTCATATTGCTTCAGACCATTTTAAAGTCACTTTGGCTCAGAGAAGAATGCATCATATCCATATATGCCTTTTGTTTATTGCAAGATACAGCCTTAACTTAGATTTTTTTTTTAAAGTTTTGCTTCTTTGCTTCTTGTCCTTCTTGTGCATTTAACTCCATTCATAGCGAATCTGACATGTTGAGACATGGAATTGATGGTCCAGTCCAGAAGCACATTGTTTGAACTGGTGCATTGGAATATGTTTCAAACCCATGTGTCAGTGTATTGATCCAAAGTGAGGCTTCACTCTGTGTAACAGGGTTTGTGACGTGAGCAGTGAGTTGACTTCACTGCTGTGGATCTGGAGCCGAAGGCCATGACGAACTTCCTGTCAGGCTGTGACTGAGAGCCCGCAGGCCTTTTTCAAGAAGAAAAGACTTTGAGCTGTGTTGTGGATAAAACACTGCTGTATCTGGGTGTGGTGTGTTGCTTTTATTTTCACTCTACCTTTTTTTAGGCTCAGTGTAAGGAACTTTCTCTGCTCAGATTCAGGACATCGTCTATTTGCCCGCTGAATCAGAGGTTGATGACTCATAAAAACCCTGGAACAGTAAAAAAATAAAAAGACCTCTGTGCAGACTTCTCTACTTTGTAATTAGACACGTCTCTGTTGCTTTCAGATGGACATTCTTACAACTTGCTGTTTCAAACATTCAAGTGGAGCATGAGGGGGACAGACGCTGTCGATCATTACGAAGCCTGAACGTGAAGCACAGAGCAGCAAAACCCTCGTGTGTCCCTGGAGACACTCGCTGAGTGAACCAGATATTATAAAAGCTTCCAATAACTTTCCAATTCATTTATCCACAATTGTAAGAATGTGAGTATTGACCTGGTCCTGAAGTTGAGCCATTGAATTGGTAGACGTAGGTGCTTGCATCAGTTTGTACAGGAGCGTACTGTGAGGTGAATGATTTCTCCCTGGAATACTGAGACTGTAGGACTATATACTAGTTGGTGATTTCATTTTTTTCGTTTAGCTCCTGTTGACAGAGCTCCTTCCTTTATACGATTTCTTCATTATCTAGTGTAAATATCATTATTAGGCTGGTGACCTTGTTCCATTCAATATTGGTCTTAAACAATTCAACAGACTCCTGAACTTGTTCAGTGATTCAACGCCAGAACAACCTCCTTTTTCCATTTTTAGTTATCACATAGTGCAACGTTTGCTTTTGTGGCTGTTTGTGTCCCCAGGGTAGCCAGTAACCCAAACCCTGGGAGGGAGGGGGGGGGAATTCCCCCTCCAGGTACCATGAAGGACCTGCCCAAGGTTTCAAGGATCAAAAGTTTAGATTTTATTTACAAAACTGGCCCTTAGAATTTCACATCTGATGATCAAAGTGACAATAAAAGAATATGTAAAAGAATTTTTCCCTCAAGAAAGATAAAACACAATCCCTTTAAGCAGTTGTCTCAGAATGAGCTCATCTTGGTGTTCACACCTCGCTGCTGCCGGCCTGCAGCTCTTGCTGACTGAGGGCCTCCAGCAAGCTGACGAGTCCTGGTGTGTTTTATGTGTGACTCACTGTGATGTGACTGCAGGGCATGCAGGCCGAGGTTAGCAGGTCCTGCTCATCGGCTGTGAGATAAAAGAATTTAAACGGATCTCTCTGAAGCGTCAGAGCTTTTTGCACTCATAACGTCCTTGAGCATTTAGGAAAGGAACAAGTTAACAAGATTAAAGCTGTGTTTCTCTTGGAGGGGATACTTGGTGTGCCTCGATGAGCCATTTCCATCAACACAACAGTCCTGATTCAAGCTATTCTCCTTTTATTTGGTGGTGAAGACGATTAAAAAGGATAAGCAGCGCAGGCTATTTATATCAGCTCCAACCTCACGCATCATTTTGCAACGGGGATAAATAAAAGATGAAGAAGAGATTCCTACATCCAAATGGCATTGACATGACAGCTTACTGTAGTTTATAAATGTGCTAATTGTTATGTAATACACTGCTGATTTGTAGGGAGAAATTGTGCTAAAAATAGCCACATGACTGGAAATGTGGTCGTGCAGAACCACATGACTCCAGACACGCTCTTCTTCATGTGGCTGCATTAAACATATAGTGAACGTGCCCAGAAAATGCTTTTATGTGCCGACTCTGCTTCCTGCCATTACTGCAGAATGCACTTTGACCGGCACAGCGACGCCTCTCCCCTCAGGAGACACATGCCCTTATAGTCGCACTTCCTGGGTGAAAGCATTCTCTCTCTCTTTCTCTCTCTTTTACAGCCGGCCCTGCGTTCATTCCTGGCTACATTCCTGTGTCGTCCCGACAAGTGGACACGGTTCCA
>NC_137666.1:22446523-22516769 GCF_963422515.1 Blennius ocellaris | reverse complement strand
AGAGAGAGAGCACTTCAGCCTACTCTTATCAGTGTTTGGTTTGGCTGTCTCTGCTCCTGCTGCACCCTGGTAGGTGTATTCGAAGCCCACTTGTTGTGTAACACGTTTTCCTTCCTCCACACTATAACCACATTTCGGTACAAGGCTGAGTCACTGCAGCTTTCATCTTCTTTCATCTTGGTGGAACAGGGGAGCTCAGGTTTGCGCGCTGGTTTAGTGCCCCCATGCCTCCAAAGCCCCCAGCGGACTTTGTCCTTCAGAAAACACACAAGATTGTCATGACTCAATAAATCTGTGTTTTCTTGTATCGCTGTTGTTTCCCAGCCCAGCTGAGGCTGAGGTGTTGTAATTGGTCGATCGTGTCCAGTGTCTTAATAGCGTCTCTTTATTGACTTGAATGGAATTTAAAGTTCTTGTCTTAACCAGGACCTTTGTTTTCTGTGGTTTCCTACCCCGGTGCCAAAACATGTGCTTGTGGCTCGCGATTGTTCCTGAATGTCACTATTTCTGTATGAGTCCTGAGATGAGCTGCTCACCTGCCCAGGTATCACCTGACGACCACACTAAGCTGAATAAACCGCTGTAGAAGATGGACATAACCCTAAAATAGGCAACACCACACTGTCAGTCATGGGTTTGTTTGCTGAATTTATTGCACATGATGCAACATGTGAGTTAAAGTCAATCAACCCTCCTGATGACCTCATTGATTTCTCTGTGTGAGGCTGTTCCCCTGCTGGCCTCCGCTCTCTGTAGTGCTGAGTTGGAAATTGGCTTCCTTGCATTTCTTGTGCAGGGATAATGGAGGCAGCACTAAAACAGCCTCTCCATCAGCAGCTAATGGTGACTCTGTCTGCGAGGAGGCCAGTGACACCGAAGCTGACCGACGCAGTGCCGCTGAGCCTGAACAGGAATCACACTCACTTCAATCCATGCAGCATCAGCCTGCAGCGATGTGCCACTCCCCTCTGCAGCGATGCATCACGATGGACGATACACAGCAAGCTGCGCTGCAGCATGAGCAAATAAATCTGTAGGATTTTCTGCATGTATTCAACTAATGCTCCGCTTGTGTTTGAGCTGGGAAATCCTGAGTCAGTGAGGAGAAGCAGAATGTGACTGCAGAGGCAGGACGATGAGCAGACACCAAACAGGATGTGGGAGAAGGAACCAGGTCATAAAATACACTGGACAGTGAAGAGACAGTGTCTTGTTTCACCTCAAAAAAACCTTTGAAACCTTTTCAGGAGAATCACTGAACTCTTTGATGGTTACATATACAGATGTGGAAGTTTATTTACTCCTCTTAAGCTAAGTGTTCATCTTTAATAGCCCCATTGTACAAAAGACTTTACTTCAAATCTAATTGATCTGACAGCTAAATCGTTCACATTCATCCGTCCACCAGGCAGCTTCAGTCAGCACTGCAGCGGTCTGGAGCCCAGCTGATGGGTGAAGGCAGGAAGCAATCTGGACAAGTCTGTCGCTGCAAACACAGAGAGACACACACTCACATCCACACCTCCAGCCAGGGCACCACTGCAGACCCTCCATCCCTCTGTCGTACGGCTCCGTCCACCTCAGGCTCAGGCTGCAGCTGATCCACGCAGCGAGCAGCCAGGGAAGGAAGCTACACCTGGACGGCTTCACCAGGCTACACCTGGACGGCTTCACCAGGCTACACCTGGACGGCTTCACCAGGCTACACCTGGATAGCTTCACCAGGCTACACCTGGACGGCTTCACCAGGCTACACCTGGACAGGTTCACCAGGCTATACCTGGACAGGTTCACCAGGCTACACCTGGATAGCTTCACCAGGCTACACCTGGACAGGTTCACCAGGCTACACCTGGATAGCTTCACCAGGCTACACCTGGACAGGTTCACCGGCTACACCTGGACGGCTTCACCAGGCTACACCTGGACGGCTTCACCAGGCTACACCTGGATAGCTTCACCAGGCTACACCTGGACAGGTTCACCAGGCTACACCTGGACGGCTTCACCAGGCTACACCTGGACGGCTTCACCAGGCTATACCTGGACAGGTTCACCACAAACACCTGGACAGCTTCACCAGGCTACACCTGGACAGGTTCACCACAAACACCTGGACAGCTTCACCAGGCTACACCTGGACAGGTTCACCACAAACACCTGGATAGCTTCACCAGGCTACACCTGGACGGCTTCACCAGGCTACACCTGGACAGGTTCACCACAAACACCTGGACAGGTTCACCACAAACACCTGGACGGCTTCACCAGGCTACACCTGGACAGGTTCACCACAAACACCTGGACAGGTTCACCACAAACACCTGGACGGCTTCACCAGGCTACACCTGGACGGCTTCACCAGGCTACACCTGGACAGGTTCACCACAAACACCTGGACAGGTTCACCACAAACACCTGGACAGCTTCACCAGGCTACACCTGGATAGCTTCACCAGGCTACACCTGGACGGCTTCACCAGGCTACACCTGGACGGCTTCACCAGGCTACACCTGGACAGGTTCACCACAAACACCTGGACAGGTTCACCACAAACACCTGGACGGCTTCACCAGGCTACACCTGGACGGCTTCACCAGGCTACACCTGGATTGCTTCACCAGGCTACACCTGGACAGGTTCACCACAAACACCTGGACAGGTTCACCACAAACACCTGGACGGCTTCACCAGGCTACACCTGGACAGGTTCACCACAAACACCTGGATAGCTTCACCAGGCTACACCTGGACAGGTTCACCACAAACACCTGGACAGGTTCACCACAAACACCTGGATAGCTTCACCAGGCTACACCTGGACAGGTTCACCACAAACACCTGGACAGGTTCACCACAAACACCTGGACAGGTTCACCACAAACACCTGGACAGGTTCACCACAAACACCTGGACAGGTTGACAAACACAGGGAGACAGACAACCACCTGCTAGAGGAGGCTGGAGCACCCAGAGTAAAAACAAAGGCTGAGGGAGACCAGTCACACTATCCCTGAATATATACCCGCTGTGAGGCCATCATACCCGGGTTTAGGGTTAGATATATGTCGACTGAGATGCATTGATATCATAGTATCTATTGTGTCAAATTTAAAAAAATATTGTGAATAATTTGTGATGATACTAAATATTAAATAATGCTATTCATCATAACTAAATGTGATTAATAGAAATAAACTTCTATCAGCTGGATTCGGCTCTGGCACAAGTGGAGTTGAAAGAAACAACTGAAACACAATTCATAATCCTTTACTTGTGGGAGGGAATAACCAGGTATATGTGTGTGTGTGTGTGTGTGTGTGTGTGTGTGTGTGTGTGTGTGTGTGTGTGTGTGTGTGTGTGTGTGTGTGTGTGTGTGTGTGTGTGTGTGTAAAAGATGTAAATAAAATAAAAAAGGGTATTTAAAAAAAAAAAATCACAGGACATGATGAAATGCAATCCGAGGCTCTGAAGCCTATTTGATCATTTTCTGCTGGATCTAATTACTGCCCAGACTCTATTGAAATCCTGCTGCGTGCTTGCTTGTGCCCATGTGTCTGTGCATATTGTAGAGGGAAAAAGCATGTTTTAATTACCTTTAATTAGAGCCCAGAGGTGGGCCGTGAGCTGGAGGACGCTAAATAACCTCTCAACGCTGGTTATTTAGCAAACACTAAAACTCAACATCAACATATCCTGCTCATTTGACCAAATCCATAGAACGTGCTGAGTCATATTACAACTGATGTTTGGAGTTTGGAAGCTCCAAGCTCAAATCAGGTGCTTTGTTGGTTTCTTTTAAGCATAATTCAGCACGTTTCAGATCTGCAGTTTCCATCGGCAGCACAGCCCTCAGACACCATCCTGACCTCACTGTTCTACACTGACAGGCTTCTTTCTCTCTCGCCACACTGTGAGGACACGTCTTCAGTCATGACAGATACTACGGCTGCTCTACATATCAGATGAAACAACAGGAAGTGTGAACCTGAGCAGCAGAAGCTGCCGTGCTGCAGGCTATCAGAGCTCGAAACTGGAGCTGAAGCCCTGGGATTTCCCAACCTATTAACCATTTGTATTTTTAGCCATCTGGCCTACTGCGGACAAGAGAGTCTTCATGTAAGAACGGCTGGTAGCAAGATAAGAATAGACGTCTTAGTTTTTAGCCAATGGTGGTACCTATAAGATGGTAACTGGAAAATGACTGAAAAGTAGAGTGAAAGGACCGGATTGTGTTAAGAAGGCAAAACAAAGGATTTTCCTGTCTGGCTTGTTTAAACTCATATTCCTTTATAGAACATCGTCATTTTGCCATAGACATATGCTTGTATTACAAAGCAGGCTGGCTTGCAGTTTAAATTGGGCTCAGCGTTTTTTCAGGCAGATGCTCTCGAAGTAGGAATGACAACTATTCATCTGTCACCATAAATTCCTCTGAGAGCGTCAAAGCAAGCAAAGGCTTGTGTCGTGGCTGAGTTTGACCACAAACCAGAAGCTTTGTGTTCCTTCTTGTGAGGACAGAAACAACCAAGGATGAAGAAACATACCGTCATGTAAGCGTGAGCTGCTTTAAACACAATCATAAGATTCACAAACGTTTAAACTGGCCACATCAATACTACCAGTGTTTGCTGGTGGCAGCCAACAAATCAACAGCAACAGCAATCATTGTCAACACGCCTGAATTACTGGACATCAAACGTACCAGTGGTCACAGGAGTGTGAAGCAAATCTTAACATTCGATAGGTGTAAAGAAAAGTACACACTGGACCAAAACCAATCCATCAGGACAAACACACACTCTCACACTCACCAATTTACTTACTTGGTCCAATCAGTCAGCAAAGATTTTCAAAAAGTTGTTCATTTCTGTATCATTTTGGAAACTCTGGTGTCACATCAATTCCCAATGCCAAGCACTGCCCATTCCTCCCATTCAAACCACTATATTCAGTACAGTATTATTTCATCACCCGAAATGCATTAAGTTAAAAATCTAACTTCTCTGAAATTTGGGTTTCATATACAAATATTTTATCTAGCGTCCGGGATAAAATAAATAAATAAGAAAAATATTGAAATGAACTAACGTGTCTGTCAATCATTGTCATTTGACTGCATGTAGTAACAGGTATATGCCAGCATTACAATGGACTTCACTGATATAGTGCCTTTCCACTGAGTGAGGAGCTCCAAAGCACTTTACTGTACATGGTTTATCACATTCACCCATTTACACACACATTCACACACCAATGGAGGCTGAGGCCAGTTGAAAAATATCATAGTCATTGATTGGATTTTGCTTAGGACTCAAGACAAGCATATTTATTGGACAAAAGTACATTTTAAAAAGAAAATATTTTGGAAGATATTATTGCTAAATGCAGATGATGCTTGTCTTTCTGTGGATTTGAAGGTTAAAAAACAAATGTCTTATACATGTGTATTTAAAGAATTTGCCCCAGGAATAATAAAGTGTTTGTATTCAATTCAATTGAATTGAATTCAATTCTATTCTATTCAATTCAATTCTATTCTATTCTGTAGATAATAGACACGATGCCTTAACTGTACACTAATACTACATCCAGTTGAAGTAAACATATAGATACTTTGTGTGAGTAATGACGTGTAGTTATAGTTCCTGGATTTGTGTGAAAATACTGAATTTGAGCAGATAAAAGGTTAAAGCAGGATGAACGTGCGGGTCTGAGAAGAGGAGCCACACCCGCCGACAGCATGAGAAAGCACGGGAGCGATTGGACAAGCATCACCATGGCAACACGATGACGTCTTCATCCCTGGTTCTAATTGGAGGAAACCCCGTGGCCCCAGTCTCTGCAGTGTACTGGTCAATCAAACTATCTCCTGAGCTCCCGCCCCATAGTTCTCCCAAGCTCAATCGCTATTGGTCCACCCGCCAACATGTTTCCGCCACTCAAACCGATTTGTGAGTTGTGATTGGCTGCTGGCCGGTGACGGACCCGCCCCTCCCCCCTCCTGCTCTGTTTCAGCAGGTTCAGTTGGATCCGTGCTGCTGCCTGACGAGTCTCTCTCGCCGGATTGTTCCTGGAGCACATTTGGACCTCAGCAGGTCAGTAACTCTCACTATTTCCTTCGCCACCCCGCCTCAAACATGCCCTCGGTGGATTTGCATCGGACGAGCCGGGTTTGGTCGGGCTCGGTGTCGAAGCAGCGCTACCAATGACCGTTATTCGTTGAAAGGAGTGGCCGTGTACCGAACGCCCGCTCCCCCTGCAGCAGACGCTTTGTGGCGGGGCGCGGGGCTCCGGAGCCTCGCAGCCAGTCCAGCTGAAAAGACTCGCCCTCTAAATGTTCCTTTTGGGAGACAATCTATCACACGGGCGCCACGTTATAACCAAAATGGCTGGTCGATGTCTCGGGTGTAGAAAAGGCGTTTTGTACCGTTTCCTTCGACGCTCCGTCTTGGTTTGCTGGTTAAAATCACACTGAGGCTTTTTCTCCGTCTTTTTGTGTCTCCACGCTTTAAAGCCGTGATCCACGTCGTCACCGAGCCTCTCCGAGTCGAGCCCGTTTAGAGACATTAACCCACATTGTAAGCAGCAGACGTCGTGTGTTCAGCACTGCTTTATCCACGACCAGCCCCGAACACCTTCGCTTTACAGGCTCATCGTTTCTCTCCACACCCGAACTGACATCCGATCGTATCATCTGTCAATCTGCATTCATGCTGTGTGTAGAAACCCTAAAATCACATTTTCCAACCTTCACACAATAGAACAAAATGATTGCTGACAATAAAAGGGTTAATCCAAAACGCCTGGACACATTTCCACAGCCGAACGTGGCCTAGAAGCTGATGTCGCTTCGTGTTGGAACATTTTCCTTCATACATTTAACAGTAATTGCGACATAAAATAAGTGGTATCAAATAAAACGCCCCGTTTATGAGTGAAGGTCATACAGTGAAAGCTTTCTTAAAATATCATACTCGGTTATGGAATGAGGTTGTGTCACAGATTTCAATCATAAATTATGAAACGTCATCAAAATAAATAAATATGACATGTTAATATGCAATTGGTCTACTAAGTCAATATAATGCCATCAATGTGATATTTATTAGTCCTTGGTAGGTTAATAAGATCATGTTTTCCATTTGAAGCCCTGGTGTATCTTGCAGTGTTATTTCTGTTCAATAATGGTATCTGTCTCTTGTTTTTTTTACAGATTGGTGGAGCAACGCCGCGGCCCTGTACTACACCCACTCTTCAATCCAACAGCCTTTGCACACCCTCACATTTCTGATCTCTCAGTCCCCATAGAATTACAAACTATGGAGAAAACGGATCTTATTCAGAAAGCCAAGCTGGCAGAGCAGGCCGAGCGCTATGACGACATGGCAGAATGTATGAAGGAGGTCACCGAGAAGGGCCAGGAGTTGTCAAACGAGGAGAGGAACCTGCTGTCGGTCGCCTACAAGAATGTGGTCGGGGCGAGGCGGTCCGCTTGGAGGGTGATGTCCAGCATTGGAATGAAGGCCGAGGGGTGTGAAAAGAAACAGCAGATGGTCAAGGAATACCGGGAGAAGGTGGAGAAGGAACTGCAGGACATCTGCAACTGTGTTTTGGTAAATGCTTTTTCTTTACTATTGTGTAGCGTGGATTCATTTTAAATCTGGAGTACATCTATTGTGGTATAGTTGTCTAGGGATCCATCTGGAATAAGAGAAGCCTATTGAGACTTCCCTGTCTGCAATGATTAGTGGAGAGGTTTCTTTGTTTTTGAAATGCAGTTTAACACTGCAGAAATGAGTGGCAAAACGTTATTTAAGACAGGTGTTGTTTAAGATTGCTGCTGCTTCCTGTAGCATGCTTCAGTGGTGAAAGTCTGGCCTCTCAGGCAAGAGAGGACCAGGAAGTATGATGTAGTCCTCCCACGGTTCCTGCCTGTTGGGAATCTGCATGAGAACAATGGGCTGGTGAGCCATGTGCGGGTGTGAGTTGAGGAAAGGTCAGCTAGCGCACTAGTAAAGTGTCTGAATAGGAGACTGAGCTCCAGCAGACCTACAGGAAATGTAGACGCCGTGTATGTTCAGTGTTTATTCAGTTCCGTCTGGTTCAGAAGCCGAAGTAGGGAAGATGAAAGTCGACGTGCATAAATGACTCATTTTGTCAGCGAAGCCCAGTTTCTACTCGTCGCCCTCCGACAGCCACACAGTCAACCAGGAACACTCAATGCAGTCTGCGCCACTACTTGCCACGTTTCAGGGCTTAACTCCAGAGGAACACGCTGCTTTTACTACTCTCTTACTGTAATGCAGCGGCAGCACAGACCGGCGCTTTACATTGCTTTTGTCTGCCGTCATGGATTAGAGGAGATCTGCGTGAAAGCTTTACTGCAAGATTGACATCATTTCCCTGTGTGTGCGTGTGTGTGTGTGTGCGTGTGTGTGTGTGCGTGTGTGTGTGTGTGTTGGTTGTGACTGGTGTCGGCCTCCACCACCCTGCCGAGTCTCGGCTTCTCAGCTCTGCAGTTTAATGCCTGAGATGTTTGTCACAGCTTGGTTTTCACCGCCGGTTGCTCTCTGAGCAGTGCGAACTGGCGCGTTTCATTATTGCTCTTGATTGATCACATTTGCAGAATGAAGGAAAACAAACTGGAGGGTGAAGCCAAGCTGCTGTGGCTAAACTCGGCGCTGCCGGTTGAACCCACAGCAAGGTAGCTGTGCTCACTGCTGTTTCTGAATTAGAAAATACTTCACATGCTCCAGCAGACTGCTGCTGTGTTGGAGGCACTGCCGACTGAAACCGGAGCTTTGTGTGAAACTCTTCTTGTCTATTGTAGAGAGGAATGCTCAGCACTTGAGACATGCATGCGTCCTGACTGAGCTCGCCGTGTGGGAGTGGCTGCTGCCCCAGGCTGGGAGGAGGTGGAGGAACTCGGCACGTTAGTGAAGTGAAACGTGAACACTCTAATCTGTATTGTTTGTTGGGAGTGATTGACGCTTGCCATTAGGACTGAGCTGGTAGTGAGTGTTTGCTTTGGCAGTGTAACGGTTAATCTGCTCTTTAAATCGGTTAACTTGTGCATAAGTCGTGGTCCTACTGGCACAGATTAGCCTGGTAATCTTCTTGTCTGTCCACTGAGGATGGATGGTTTAGTCTGGAGTGTGATCACAGGATGAGAATGTAATGTGCTTTGCCACTGTGCCTTTACATGCTGGTTGTATTGTCAGTGCTGCAAAGCAGTGCTGTGTGTGTATTTATATACACGAGGCCTAAGAAAAAAGTGTCAACCGTAGTACTTTGATGTGTGAAAGCGCTAATTGCATTTAAAATCAAATTGCACTTCGTTCCAGCACTGTGTTCCCCAGTATGCCGACGTCCCTGCAGTTAATTGACATAACTTGGTGGTTTGTAACTCAGAATTATGAACCAAAGGCCTCTTGCCACTATCAGTGTACACATTGTGTAACATCTGTGTAGTGAATTCAGGCTTGTCAGTCATTTTAGGTATTTTGTCTCACAAAGTTGTTGTTTTTTTGTCCTTTTCTGTGTTTTTGTCCAGACAGTTTTATCTTCCTATCCTTGTGGAAGCTTTAGTTGTTACTTGTATTTCTTCCAAACATATCAAGCGTCAGCTACTAGAATTAAACAAGTGTCCACATTGATTCCAGCTCTTCTTCTCCTCTCAGTCATGGTTCACTTACCACCAGCTAAATCAGCATTTACCCTCTGAAGTGAACATTCTGGAGCCACGACAGGGTCTAAAGCTGAACGTGGCTCCACAGCAGGAATTTGTAGACGCCTGAACTGCAGGGAGAGGCATTGGAACTTATTTTGTAACTTATCAAAGTAACTTAACAATGTCCTTCAGGCCAGATGAGAGAAGCGTCTGACTGACGGCTTGTAGGTTATTAAACATGTATGCTGTGCTGCATGCATCACTCCGTCACTGTCGTTTCACCAAGGAACTAAAGACACGAGGCGATTCAGACGCTGCTTGTATGTTTCCCCAATGGGGTGTTTTTTTGTTTTTGTTGAGTCTTTGGGTTGAGCATTGGTCAGCGATGCCAAGTCTCTTCTGTGCATATGAGAAGTGTCAGCAATGAAGCATCCGACCTTGCAGCCCAGTGCTGAGGGTGGGGGTGCTTGGGGAGTTTCATCTGGGACCCCCCCCCCCCCCCACAGGCTCTCTGAGTCCACATGGACTGGGGAAAATGTGGACTGAACGACGAGGAGCCTTTCCACTTGACTCCTCGTTGAGCAGAGCTGCACTGGGTCACCATGCAGACCACCTCCGTTCGCGGCTAGCGGGGAGCTGCTCCTCCCGGGGAACGTGGACACTCATTTAGCGAGATATGTATAGCATTGGAAAACATTTGTTCATAAATGTATGCATCTGCTCTTTTTTTTTTTCTACAGAGCCTGCTGGATGATTATTTAATTAAAAAATCCACAGAGACGGAGAACTCGGAGAGCCAAGTGTTCTATCTAAAGATGAAGGGGGACTACTATAGATACCTGGCTGAAGTCGCTGGCGGAGCAGAGAAAATCAGTACGTTTGTCTTCTTTCTCATTATGTAGCTTATTTCTGGAGGTGGAAGATAGGGATGTGTGAGGTGGTGTCTTTCTGCGAGAGCCAAAGGTTTTGCTGCTCTACATTTGAATAGTTAACCCCTTGCTGTGTCAACGGCATCACTTGGCTCCAACATTTCTTCTTCTTTGAACTGCCCATCGCTTCGCCGTACTTGAGCTGCATATTGATGTTGGATTTGCTCCTGTGCCTCCAGAGATCATTGAGAACTCGGAGACTGCGTACCAGAATGCCCTTGACATCAGCACACAGAAGATGGTGCCGACACATCCCATCCGCCTGGGCCTGGCCCTCAACTTCTCCGTCTTCTTCTACGAGATACTCAACTCCCCAGACAGAGCCTGTGAATTGGCCAAGAAGGTCTGAAGTTCTCCTCGTGGTCGTCGCTGTAACGCACCCAGTGAAGGGGAATGTCTCTAATAGTCGTCTTCACCTTGTCTTCAGGCTTTTGACGATGCCATTGCAGAGCTGGACCAGCTAAATGAGGAGTCCTACAAAGACAGCACTCTTATCATGCAGCTCCTCAGAGACAACCTGACAGTGAGTCTCATGTCTTCCTATGGTGCTCAGGTCTCTGTACGCTGACCTTTAACCCTTTCACACAGTTTACATGTTCTAATTACGACGAGTCAAACATCTCTGGAATATCAGTTCTATATTAACAGGACCTTTGTGGTTGGAAAAGAACATTCTAGAGTGAAACGATAGGTAGAAACTAAGGGGGGAGTTCTATTCAGCTCCCAACTATCAATTTTGTAAGAAGATATAATTGTGTTCACTTCAAGCACGTTTTCCCCCGGAGGCCATGTTGGATTCCAGTCAGTCACCATCATAAAACTAGTGTGACAATCGATTTAAACAAGTTTCACTGATTAATTGCACAATTAATTACAGAAAATTGATACTGAACCTTGTAATGAACATTTGTTCAGGGAAAACCACGGGATTGATGTCGACTCAACACAGACTATATTTAAAACAAGACTATTTTTATAACATGTTTTTAGCTTTTGGTGGCACCGTTTCTCTAAGATTAGCACAATAAGAAAATCATAAATACATTCATTAGGAAACATCTAATATAAGTCTGGGTTTTGTTACAGTGCAGATCCACCACTTTGAGTATTTCTAGAAACAAAGTTGTGAACGTGTATATATATATATATATAAGTTTAGAGAGAGATTTGTATCCTCCAGTTTCAGCAGTATGGAGGTCCTGGTCAGCCAACATGGCAACCGGCTGTTTTGCTGCAGAATTACTTCTGTGACTGTTAAATTCAGCTTTACAAAGTAAAACAAATGACTTTCACTTTCTCAATCAGACGTCGGGAAACTTTTTAAAGTCAAACTTTCTGACTTGACATAACTCCAGTCGGTATTGTGCTGCTCTGTCTTCACGGTGCTGCTGCTCCGGTTAGGGAGTCAAAAAATCAACCTTAGTAAATAGAAGTAAACAAAACTACGTTGATTCCATAAATCTTTTAACGAATTAAATGTTTCAAATGAATTAAGTTAACGTTATTTTTGACAGTGCTAAAGAAATGTTTTTAGTTTTTTTGGAAGAGCTTTTGGTGTTTCTTCTGTGACGGTCCGGTCCGTCTGCAGGCCTGCTGGTCCGGTCTGTCTGCAGGCTGGTCCGGTCCGTCTGCAGGCCTGCTGGTCCGGTCCGTCTGCAGGCTGGTCCGGTCCGTCTGCAGGCCTGCTGGTCCGGTCCGTCTGCAGGCTGGTCCGGTCCGTCTGCAGGCCTGCTGGTCCGGTCCGTCTGCAGGCCTGCTGGTCCGGTCCGTCTGCAGGCCTGCTGGTCCGGTCCGTCTGCAGGCCTGCTGGTCCGGTCCGTCTGCAGGCCTGCTGGTCCGGTCCGTCTGCAGGCTGGTCCGGTCCGTCTGCAGGCCTGCTGGTCCGGTCCGTCTGCAGGCCTGCTGGTCCGGTCCGTCTGCAGGCTGGTCCGGTCCGTCTGCAGGCCTGCTGGTCCGGTCCGTCTGCAGGCTGGTCCGGTCCGTCTGCAGGCCTGCTGGTCCGGTCCGTCTGCAGGCTGCCATTCCTGAAGTTATGTCATTGAAGAATGATGGGGGTGAAAAGTGTTGATGACTTGGAGTTTTGTCTGAGATTGTAGCAGCAAAGTGGTTCCTGCCTCACCTCAGTGTAGTAACACCATCAAGACCCCTCATGCTGCCCTGTGAGCAGAGTACTGTGATGTCCAGACCCTCCTCCACCCGAGAGCGTCTGCTCCGCCCCCCCGAGAGCCTCTGCTCCGCCCCCCCGAGAGCCTCTGTTCCACCCCCCCGAGAGCCTCTGCTCCGCCCCCCCGAGAGCGTCTGCTCCCCCCCCCCCGAGAGCCTCTGCTCCGCCCCCCCGAGAGCCTCTGCTCCGCCCAAACTTTGTGACGGTGACCCGTGTGCTCCGACTGTGAATGTTCCAGTCTCCACCTCTTCTGAGTGTTTATGTGAGGAGGTCCACCGAGATCCTCTCATCTACAACTCCAACCTGAGGGAGGAGAAAGAGCTGGAGGGAACCTCAGGTACCTCAGAGGGACCGGGGTACCTCAGAGGGACCGGTGCCACAGTCCAGCACTGTTCGCCCCGCGGACACTTGTGGACACGGGGAGCATGAAGGCTCCTTTGGACACAACAGTATTTAATACTCAGAAGCACAACTTCTCTTGATGAAGGTCCAAGAACTGAGAGTTTCACAAGTGTTGCAGTTTCAGCGTTTCCACGAGGAAACAGTCTGCAACTAGAGTCTCTGATGTACCAGGATCTGATCCATGTTCAGACCCTGTCCCAGACTGATCCAGGATCTGATCCATGTTCAGACCCTGTCCCAGACTGATCCAGGATCTGATCCATGTTCAGACCCTGTCCCAGACTGATCCAGGATCTGATCCATGTTCAGACCCTGTACCAGACTGATCCAGGATCAGATCCATGTGCAGACCCTGTACCAGACTCATCCAGTATCTGATCCATGTTCAGACCCTGTACCAGACTCATCCAGGATCTGATCCATGTTCAGACCCTGTACCAGACTCATCCAGGATCAGATCCATGTGCAGACCCTGTACCAGACCCATCCAGGATCTGATCCATGTTCAGACCCTGTACCAGACCCATCCAGGATCTGATCCATGTTCAGACCCTGTACCAGACTCATCCAGTATCTGATCCATGTTCAGACCCTGTACCAGACCCATCCAGTATCAGATCCATGTGCAGACCCTGTACCAGATCCTCCAGGACTTTCCATGGAGCCTCTGATAATGTTTTTCATCAGGTTCTAAAGAGATTGTAGTTGGTGACTGAGTCCACGACGGTCTTTCTCTCCTCAGTTATGGACATCGGACAACGCCGCCGATGACTGCGATGCTGGCGAAGGAGGCGAGGGCGGCGAGAACGAGAACTAAAGGCACACCCCTCACCAGTGGATTATCTCCCCAAAATAATGAGAAAAGAAAAAAAAAAACTTTTTACACATTCATTCCTCAATGCTCCACTTAAATCATTCTACCGATGAAAGTCATTGCTGAAAACGGTCATGTAAGGAAATTAAGACAAAGTTAAAAAACAAAAAAAAGTTAGAACATTTTTGTCAGGTTTAAGATCTGGACAACACCTGGATAAAAAAAACAAAAGAATAAGAGAACCCTCATTCCTCTGGTCTGTGTTCGTCCTGGCCTTCCCATTTGTGCAGTTTCAGCGATAGTGAAGTGATTGATAGCTTGATAACCGGATCCCTGCAGTTTAGAAGCAGAAGCCAAACTCCCATCAACTGACAGAATGTGTCTGGATCTTTTCCTGGGTACAACACGGCGAAATCTAAAAACTAGTTCCCCTTCTACCTTTTTCTAGTGTCAGTCTCCAGTTGTGGTTCGGTTCCAGCAGCTGAGCTTCAACTTCAAACAGAGTTAATGTCCATAATGTCCATACTGCAGGAGAGCCAGTGTGGCGACAGACAACACAGCCCAGTGGTGCCAGACGGCCACCCCCCCCCCCCCCCATCTCTGAAGCATGCCTGCTGGGCTGGCCGCCGCTGCAGGGACCTTTTTAATGGGAAGAAGACAATTCTGTCATGCATGTCTCTTGAGATCTTACACTGGAACGGGAACAATTGCTGTAACACAAGTTCAAGTGTCAAGTTTAGTACCTTTCAATGCAAGTTTGTACACATCCTACCAGAGGGTGATTCGTTAGTCTGTCCAGTGATTGTCACTAGAGATTTGGACCACTATTGTTTTGCTATTCATTCAATTGTAGTCCCCAAATGCCTTGTGGAACTGTTTGAATCCCTATGTATCAGCTATGTTAACATGAATAAAACATTTTATAAACAAAAAAATGTGTTCTTTTTTTCTTTTTCATGATGGGGAACTGGTAAAAAGTTGATGTCATTCCAATTTTTAAAATTCTATTTACTTCCGAGTGACTGCTGAATAATCTCATAATTGGCAGCAATAACATCCTCTTATACGTTTTAACCATTCAGAGGACAAGCGAGGATATTTGTTAAACTGCAGGGTCTTAGTGGAAAGAATAAAAGTGACAAACTCCAAAGGATCCTACGCTGAGCTGGTTGTTCACAACACCACATCTTGACAGCGACCGCTCTTTCATGGCCATCATGAACTGAAAGAGTCCGACTCAACGCACCAAACCAGACCTAAAGCTCTGGAAGGTGTCCTGATCCAGCTCCTTTTATCTTTAGAACATTGATCGTCTGCAGTGGACTGCAGCACTGCTGGACTGTTGCTGATCCATTTATCGAAAAACAAATCTTATTTCACGAGTGTTCAGCTCTCCTCGTGGACACTAAAGACAATGTAAAGAAGTCTGTCTTTTTCCGCCACGTCACCTGATCAAACGTGGTCTGGACCTTACCTTGGAATGCTCCAGACTCCTGCTGAGTGGAGTCAGCACTCCCAGCAGGGAACAGCTGAGAAAAGGCCCTGAGAAAAGCTCAGCATTTGGTAGTGACATGTGGCTCAGCAGTCAAACGCTGAGAACTCTTTCTGGGATGATCGAAACCATGAAAGACACAACGGAAGTTCTACCTTGCAACTGCTGCTCAGGTACCTGCTTCACTCAGCCTTTACTGATGACCTGGTGGACAAAACTAGAATCTTCCCAATGGAATTGCAAGATATTCACAAACTTCTTTGTCAGTGCCAGTGTCCTCTGCTTTACCGCGTAGCTGTTTGGAAGGATGGCATCTGGTCTCTTAAAGGGACACTTCAATATCTTTTGTCCTGAATGGTTGTAGGCGATTCCATGGTTTTCATATATTTTAGATTTTCTCTTGACATTTCTCTTTCCTCTGAAATTTCATTAATAATTGAGTTGATTGTTAAGCCTAAGTTGCAACTGCGACACAGGATTTTGTTTCCAAGAGGTTTCACATCAGAACCATTGATGACCCTCCCAACACTGTTCTTATAGTATCAGGGCCATCGCCACCCGAGGTTCAACAGGCTGAGAACACTGCGTCCTCTCAACATTCACCTGTATCGTGGGGAAATGAACCTTTGACAAGTAAGGATGCCTTCCCAGATCTACATCAGCGAAATGTCTGAAGTGACTGACATTAGCTTCTGTTTGAGGACTTCTAGCAGAGGAAATGTTTTCGTCCAGACCTCACATACCTCCATCAACCTTGTGCTGTACCATTGTTTTGAACAGAATACTAATATTAATGCAGAGGTTTCATTTAGCGCTTTTCAAAGATGCTGTACATGATTCATTCACTCCATACTGGATGGAGGTGAACTACGTCTGTAGCCACAGCTGCCCACAGACTGACGAAAGCAAGGCTGCCAACATTCCCCTCCGACCACCAAACACTCTCTCACTGCATTCACACAGGCAGTTTGGGGTTCAGTGCCTTGCCCAAGGACACTTGGGCATGTAGAAATGGCAGAGATGGGAATAGAACCTGCAACCTCCCCATGGGCAGACAACCGCTCTACCAACTGAGCCATGCTGCTCCACAGAAGCTCCACAAATCCAATCGTTTCCCCGGTGATGTGTCGTCTTTGTGTGAGCTGTAACCTGCCGCGATGCCGTCAGGACTCACTTCCCTGGATGGAGTTCACCTGGACAGGAACTTTGACAGTGGTGCAGCATCTTTTCTGGACCCGGTGCAGCCACACGTCCTGGGGAGACTTGACGTTTCACTCATTTGTTTGTTCTGGCCCAACATTAGTGTTGCTAATATGAAGCAGTGTGAGGCTTCTTAGCATGAAACTGTTGGCTTTTCTACAAACATTGAACACCTGAACTGCAATTACATACTTTGTTTTCTTGAGTTATTTGTAAAAGTTTTCACATCAGAAGACTCCATTGAGCTTACTGTTGTAGCAAAAAACTTCCTTTCACTCTGTAAACCAAAGAGTTTTTCCTCAGAGAAAATGAACTCACTGTTACAGACACAAAACAGAAACTCTGATGAGGTTCCTTCAACTTCTCTTTGTCGCTGTGCACACAGTGGTGGCAGCAGGGGTGGGGTAGGGTGGGGTGGGGTGCGGTGGGGTGAGGTGAGGTGAGGTGGGGTGAGGTGGGGTGGGGTGGGGTGAGGTGGGGTGGGGTGAGGTGGGGTGGGGTGGGGTGGGGTGAGGTAGGGTGAGGTGGGGTGGGGTGGGGTGAGGTGGGGTGGGGTGAGGTAGGGTGAGGTGAGGTGGGGTAGGGTGAGGTAGGGTGAGGTGGGGTGAGGTGGGGTGGGGTGGGGTGAGGTGGGGTGGGGTGGGGTGAGGTGGGGTGGGGTGAGGTAGGGTGAGGTGGGGTGAGGTGGGATGGGGTGGGGTGAGGTGAGGTGGGGTAGGATGAGGTAGGGTGAGGTGAGGTGGGGTGGGGTGAGGTAGGGTGAGGTGGGGTGGGGTGGGGTGAGGTAGGGTGAGGTGAGGTGGGGTAGGGTGAGGTGAGGTAGGGTGAGGTGGGGTGAGGTAGGGTGAGGTGGGGTGAGGTGGGGTGGGGTGGGGTGGGGTGAGGTAGGGTGAGGTAGGGTGAGGTGAGGTAGGGTGGGGTGAGGTAGGGTGAGGTGAGGTGGGGTGAGGTAGGGTGAGGTGGGGTGAGGTGGGATGGGGTGGGGTGAGGTGGGGTGGGGTGAGGTAGGGTGAGGTGAGGTAGGGTGAGGTGAGGTAGGGTGAGGTGAGGTGGGGTGGGGGTGCTCAGTCTACAATGGGAAAGATTTGAGTCCCCAAGAAAAAGGATTGGAACCACAGGTCCATTCATCATTGACAAGTGTCATCATTGAATTATAACACTTCACCAGGAATATCGCAGTGTTTAAGTGGTGACCTCTGACCTGGAGCAGTGGTGGCCTCTGACCTGGAGCAGTGGTGGCCTCTGACCTGGAGCAGTGGTGACCTCTGACCTGGAGCAGTGGTGACCTCTGACCTGGAGCAGTGGGGGCCTCCAGGAGAGAAGTGGACTTGGGACTGGATGTTTGCAGGTATAAATCCCACAGCAGACAAGTCACCATTGTGGGTCCCTGAGCATGACCCTTGACCTCCATCATCTACATGGCACGCTATAACGTGGCAGCCCACTGTGTTCTACAAATAGGGAATTTCCCCAGCGGGGTTAGTAAAGTTGGGTTTCCTCTCCTTTCACACAGTTCAATAAAACATCACAAAATTAATTTTTCTTTAAACTCTATCATTTTCCTCAGATTGCGATCTTTATTGTGAGAGGTCGGAGGTTCGATCCCAGTCTACACTGGTCTATGTGTCGAAGTGTCCTTGGGCAAGACACTGAACCCTAAATTGCTCCCAGTGGTCGACGAGCGCCTTGCATGGCAGCTCTGTCCCATTGGTGTGTGAATGTGAGCGTGAATGGGTGAATGACTGATATGTAAAGCGCTTTGGGACTGCACTCAGTGTGGTTAGAAGGCGCTATATAAATCTAGACCATTTACCATTTACCATTTATTCCGTTTAGTCTATCTCGGATTTTATAACCAAAGCAAGTGCTTTTGCAAATGGTTTGGCAAACTGCTTTGTGATTTGTGTCCCTGTAACCAACCACAGTCTGGGTGGATGAAGCAGCAGAGACACCATAACCAGATGATACGTCAGCGTTCAACTCGTACGCCTCCATATTTTAATGTCATAATGTATTGTAATATAATATAATATAATATAATATAATATAATATAATATAATATAATATCACTTTTCCGGAAATCCAGGGAGAAAAATCAATCCAATTTAGAATTTTTTCAGCTACAAATGGCACAAATATCAAAAAAGGAGAAAAAAAAAAGATATTGGTCAATTTAATGCATATCAACACATTTTACCATGTATAAGTTACAAAATACATTGTATAAAGGAATCATATAACTTCATTTGTACATATGCTGACTTGCCTTGTCACACATATTTTGAAGGTTTAGAGATCAAACATGACTTTATTTTTAACCATAGAAATTGATAGATTGGGGAGAGAAAAATGTGACTCGGGTGCATAAGTCACTTAAATGACTAATTTCACTGAGACAGTAAGAAAAAAAAAAAGTATTGTTATTGTTATGTGTCACGTTGTTGTGGTGAAAGCGGATGTTTTCCACCCGGACCACTTCCGGGTTGCACCGGGAGCTGCTGCTCGGCTAATATTGTCTTTTTGTGCGATAATGACAGCCTCAGTGTAGCTTCGACATGACGACTTTACTCTTCATCGCGTTCCTGGCTCCATGTCTGGTGAGCGGCGCCATAAAGTCACGACTTGTTCCGGAGGAGAGTCGCGAAGAAAAGCCGGAGTTTGGTAAGAAGCCAATTAGCGGTTTAATGGAAGCTAGCGTTAGCTCTAATGAGCGGTTTAATCGAAGCTAGCGTTAGCTCCAATTAGCGGTTTAATGGAAGCTAGCGTTAGCTCTAATTAGCGGTTTAATCGAAGCTAGAGTTAGCTCCAATTAGCGGTTTAATGGAAGCTAGCGTTAGCTCCAATTAGCGGTTTAATCGAAGCTAGCGTTAGCTCTAAAGCTACTGCCGCCTCTGGAACCAGTGACACTACTTCTTTATTCCGTGTTCTAGAGGCCGACGGGGGGCCGGATGGTGTTGTAACGTGTCAGGTTGAAGGGTTGAAGGATTGTACTGAACTGACTGGTCTCCTGGTCTCCGTGTCTCCCAGAGACCCTCAACTCGCTCCTGTCAGACTACGAGGTTCTGCCGCTGTCAGGCCTCCAGCTGCACTCGGTGAGGAAGAGGGACGTCCACACCCGGTCCCACCTGGAGCGGCTGGTGAGCTTCAGAGCTCTGCACAGGTACGGCTGCACCCCCATCCACTGGTCCATCCACTGGTCCTCCTAGACCAGCACCCCCATCCACTGGTCCTGTCAGGCCAGCACCCCCATCCACTGGTCCTCCTAGACCAGCACCCCCATCCACTGGTCCATCCACTGGTCCTCCTAGACCAGCACCCCCATCCACTGGTCCATCCACTGGTCCTGTCAGACCAGCACGCCCATCCACTGGTCCAGCCACTGGTCCTCCTAGACCTGCACCCCCATCCACTGGTCCATCCACTGGTCCTGTCAGACCAGCACCCCCATCCACTGGTCCATCCACTGGTCCTGTCAGACCAGCACCCCCATCCACTGGTCCATCCACTGGTCCTCCTAGACCAGCACCCCCATCCACTGGTCCATCCACTGGTCCTCCTAGACCAGCACCCCCATCCACTGGTCCATCCACTGGTTCTGTCAGACCAGCACCCCCATCCACTGGTCCTCCTAGACCAGCACCTCCATCCACTGGTCCTGTCAGACCAGCACCCCCATCCACTGGTCCATCCACTGGTCCTCCTAGACCAGCACCCCCATCCACTGGTCCTCTCAGACCAGCACCCCCATCCACTGGTCTTTTTCCAGTCAATGTAACACAGAATTGTCCAGTAACATAAATACAGATGAAGATATTTCAAATAAAGAACAAAGATGGTCAAATGTCAGTAAAACACAAAATGACTCCTGTGGGAACTCTTGCAGCTGCTGCCATGAGGCTTTTGAACAAAGCAGGCGCAGCTTGATGACATCATCAAAATGCAGACTCGTGGTTGGCCCGTAGAATCATAATCAAATTCATATTGTTTCTACGACTTACAGTTGGTTCCGCCCTCAGGTTGTGGATTAGAACACATTGTTGACCAGTTGATGGTCAAAAGTATGAAATTCCACAGATCACAGTTTTTCCTGCCGCTGTGGTGAAAACGTGACTGAAAGTGAGACTCATGACTCAGCAGATCCGTCTTCTTCTTTCAGGACCGGCTTTATGAGGAAGCAACTTCCTCGATGGTCATCCAGTGTATTCTGGTCCACTGACCTCATGGTTTGGTTCAGAATGTTGCTGAACCTCAACCAGACCACAGCCCCGCCCCCCAGACCACAGCCCCGCCCCTCAGACCACAGCCCCGCCCCCCCCCAGACCACAGCCCCGCCCCCCCAGACCACAGCCCCCCCCCCAGGCTAGTCCAGCAGCACCTCTTACCCTGAAGCACCATCACTGCTGAACAGACTCAACCGGGACTGATCAGGCTACACGACCTTCTTCTCTCAGTCCAGTGTTGAATGTTGAAGCTCCCTCGCTAACTGGAGCTTGTCTTTTCCAGATTAGCTTCACTGATTAGTGGTTTTCTTCAGGCAACGCAACCGTTCCGTCCTTTGGGTTCCTGTGGTCCTGGTGTGTTTGGAGACGCTCTGACCGTCACTGTTCAACACAACAAGTCCTGCAGGTTTTATCTGCAGTTGATTTCCCCGAACGTTTACGTGGTTTCCAGTCACCATCAGGATCATTTCTTCCAGTTTATAATAATGACTTCAACAGTTCTTAACCCACTTTCATTAGTTTCAGTAATGGTGTTCATGATTTGACCTTTTCAAACAGACCATGTTTTCTACTTGCTGGTTTTAGAAAGGAGAAGCTGCTCATTGCATCAGTTGGAGTTAAATGACCTGCTGCCAGCGTCCGTTATTATCCAATAGGAGGTTCTTACCTATGAGCCAGGCAGTGTGTATTCACCTTCTGTTCAATTACACTGAGTTTGATCCAGCTGATTGATTGGAAACAAATTGTACTTGGGCCACGTTTACATATACCCGGGTATTTAATATCTGTGCTACTTCTCTGCCTTTGGTCCTTGAATTTACACATAAACGCAGCTTTGACTCGCCACAAACGACGATTCCTGAAAACTCTGGTTGCACAGGAAATGTAGAAAAGCTGTGTGTCTCTGTTTGAACCTCAGGCGGAGATTTATGTCACAATTCATGACGTGGTGCTTTTTCCAGGATTCTGATTGGCTATCATGTTTCATGCTTCTTATTACACTGCCTCTTATTACACTGCCTCTTATTACACTGCCTCTTATTACACTGCCTCTTATTACACTGCCTCTTATTACACTGCCTCTTATTACACTGCCTCTTATCACACTCTCTTATCACACTGCCTCTTATTACACTGCCTCTTATCACACTGCCTCTTATCACACTGCGTCTTATTACACTGCCTCTTATTATACTGCCTCTTATTACACTGCCTCTTATTACACTGCCTCTTATTACACTGCCTCTTATCACACTGCCTCTTATTACACTGCCTCTTATCACACTCTCTTATCACACTCTCTTATCACACTGCCTCTTATTACACTGCCTCTTATTACACTGCCTCTTATCACACTGCCTCTTTTTACACTGCCTCTTTTTACACTGCCTCTTATTAAGCTGCCTCTTATTACACTCTTATCACACTGTCTCTTATCACACTGCCTCTTATTACACTCTTATCACACTGTCTCTTATCACACTGCCTCTTATCACACTGCCTCTTATTACACTCTTATCACACTGTCTCTTATCACACTGCCTCTTATCACACTGCCTCTTATCACACTGCCTCTTATTACACTGCCTCTTATTACACTGCCTCTTATTACACTGCCTCTTTTTACACTGCCTCTTTTTACACTGCCTCTTATTACACTGCCTCTTTTTGCACTGCCTCTTATTACACTGCCTCTTATTACACTGCCTCTTATCACACTGCCTCTTTTTACACTGCCTCTTTTTACACTGCCTCTTATTACACTGCCTCTTTTTGCACTGCCTCTTATCACACTGTCTCTTATTACACTCTCTTATCACACTGCCTCTTATCACACTGCCTCTTATCACACTGCCTCTTATTACACTGCCTCTTATTACACTGCCTCTTATTACACTGCCTCTTATTACACTGCCTCTTATTACACTGCCTCTTTTTACACTGCCTCTTTTTACACTGCCTCTTATTACACTGCCTCTTTTTGCACTGCCTCTTATTACACTGCCTCTTATCACACTCTCTTATCACACTGTCTCTTATTACACTCTCTTATCACACTGCCTCTTATCACACTGCCTCTTATCACACTGCCTCTTATTACACTGCCTCTTATTACACTGCCTCTTATCACACTGCCTCTTATTACACTGCCTCTTATCACACTCTCTTATCACACTGTCTCTTATTACACTCTCTTATCACACTGCCTCTTATCACACTGCCTCTTATCACACTGCCTCTTATCACACTGCCTCTTATCACACTGCCTCTTATTACACTGCCTCTTATTACACTGCCTCTTATCACACTGCCTCTTATTACACTGCCTCTTATTACACTGCCTCTTATTACACTGCCTCTTATTACACTGCCTCTTATCACACTGCCTCTTATTACACTGTCTCTTATTACACTGCCTCTTATTACACTGCCTCTTATCACACTGCCTCTTATTACACTGCCTCTTATCACACTGCCTCTTATCACACTGCCTCTTATTACACTGTCTCTTATTACACTGCCTCTTATCACACTGCCTCTTATTACACTGTCTCTTATTACACTGCCTCTTATTACACTGCCTCTTATTACACTGCCTCTTATCACACTGCCTCTTATTACACTGTCTCTTATTACACTGCCTCTTATCACACTGCCTCTTATTACACTGCCTCTTATTACACTGCCTCTTATCACACTGCCTCTTATTACACTGCCTCTTATTACACTGTCTCTTATTACACTGCCTCTTATCACACTGCCTCTTATTACACTGTCTCTTATTACACTGCCTCTTATTACACTGCCTCTTATTACACTGTCTCTTATTACACTGCCTCTTATTACACTGCCTCTTATCACACTGCCTCTTATTACACTGCCTCTTATTACACTGCCTCTTATCACACTGCCTCTTATTACACTGCCTCTTATTACACTGTCTCTTATTACACTGCCTCTTATCACACTGCCTCTTATTACACTGTCTCTTATTACACTGCCTCTTATTACACTGCCTCTTATTACACTGCCTCTTATCACACTGCCTCTTATTACACTGTCTCTTATTACACTGCCTCTTATCACACTGCCTCTTATTACACTGCCTCTTATTACACTGCCTCTTATTACACTGCCTCTTATTACACTGCCTCTTATCACACGGCCTCTTATTACACTGCCTCTTATTACACTGCCTCTTTTTACACTGCCTCTTATTACACTGCCTCTTATCACACTGCCTCTTATCACACTGCCTCTTATTACACTGCCTCTTATCACACTGCCTCTTATTACACTGCCTCTTATTACATTGCCTCTTATTACACTGCCTCTTATTAAGCTGCCTCTTATTACACTCTTATTACAGTCTCTTATTACACTGCCCCCTACAGGTTCGGCTGCTCAGTGTATTACCAGCTGTTATATGCCGTCTGTGTCAATGAAGTTTGTTTTGTGAACGTCAAGGGGGAAATATCAGTTTCTGTAAAAACCTGGGAACACGTAAAAGTAAAGAAATCAGTGTCATCTCTCAATATATCGCAAAGTTTTCATTAGCATGAACTGAAAGTGTTTTTTTCCTCAGGAACTTCCAGCTGTACTTGACCACGAACACGGACCTGTTCACTGAACACTTCAAGGCGGTGTTTGTGGACCAAGACGGCAGGGAGGAGAACTACGACATGCAGCTTCAGAAGTACTTCAAGGGACACGTTGTTGGTGAGAGGAGGAAGAAGAGGTTCTCCTGATCCTCACGATAAGGCCGGCTCTGATGTTCCTCACTGTGTTCCAGGAGAGGAGAATTCCCGCGTGCAGGCTCATATTGACGGAGACGAGTTTTCTGCTCACATTCTGACTGACGAAGCTGAATTCAACGTGGAGGTGAGAAGCTGTACGGCGGCTGCAAGCAAGACAGATATGATGAAGATGCACTATATTCCTATGCTCTGCTTTCCAAACCAGTGAATTCAGGTGTTCCAGTCACTTTTATGGCCACAGGCGTATAGATAGATAGATAGATAGATAGATAGATAGATACTTTAATGATCTCCAAGAGAAATTCACATATTTCGTATTTCGTATAAAAGCAAACACCTCGGGTTGCAGGCTGTTTCTACAAACGTGCCGCTCAGTGGATTCCAGCTTGGTGCGTGATAGGAGGCAACCTGCTCAATCAGTCCAGCTGGGAATCTTTTCTCACAGTCAGCTGTCAGAACAAAGTGGAGGCGATTAGGAACAACAGCAACTCGGCTGTGAAAAACCACAGAACAGGCCGGTGGTCAGCAACGTCCTGTAGAGTGGACGGCTGCAGACCTCCAGACTTCATCTGAGCTTCAGATTCGCTCAGGAACTGTGCAGAGCTTCATTTATAAGTTAGTCACTGAATGTGAGCTTTGCTGTGTGTGTGGGAGGCCACGGAATAAGAAGTCCGCTTTACTTATTTTTCTGAAAACGTGTGATTAAATCAAGTGAATCACAGTTTATTTTTTCATTATTTCTTCTCTAAAATGGAAAGTATAAACACTAATCCTGGCGTCACACGTGTATACGTTGTTGATGCCCGTCTTTTCATCCACTCAGCCCCTGTGGAGGTTTACCGACGCCCCAACCGACGGCAGCTTGCTGGTTTATCGCTCTGATGAGATCAGGAATCTGAGCCGCATCGCCTCTCCCAAAGTGTGTGGCTACGTCCACGCAGAGATGCAGGCGCTCCTGCCGGCGGAGGCCAGGAGCGAGTCGGGGGGGCAGGAGGGGGCGGACCAGGACCACGGTGAGCTCAGCTGGTCCTTCACCTCGCTGGGAATTCTGCTCCTGTGTGCTTGTGTTTGCATCGATCGCAGCCTTCAGCTTTGTGAAAGAGCAAGTGGAAAACAGTGGGAAGATAGCAAGTGTGTAAGGAGGAGGAGGCTGCAGTGGTGAAACGAAGAAGGTGGGCGTTGGACTGTGCAGCCATCACTTTACTAAAAAGCCTCTCGACTGTGCATCCACAGTGCTGACAAGTAGGTGTTATGTAAAAGCCAGAGCCTTGTGATTCCTTTGTGTTGGGAAGGTAAAGCATGCTGCAGTTCTAATGAGCTGGAGGAGGATGTGAAACACCTTCACTGCTGCCTGTCCAGGGGAGAGAGAGAGAGAGAGAGAGAGAGTCCTCTGGGAGAGGAGTGGAGGTGAAGGTTGGTCTGGGGGAGGCATAGAGATTCATGCAGGCTCACCGCCCAATGAGCTGAGGCTGCATCATCGCCGGTTCATCCTGCAGCCAGAGCCTCACTCCCACACTCCTCAGCGCTGTGATGTAATGCTCCAAACGCTGCCTCTGCTGGCCTGTTCTGCTCCCACTGCCCCACTGGCCAGCCTCCGCAAGTACTACACATATTTCCTTTATTGGTTCTGCGTTTCTCACTTTTGTGTCTTCACATGATGCAATGTGGCGTCACACTCACACCCAGTGTAACTGAATAGACTGCAGCAGGTTCATCCAGGCACCAGCAGCTGCTTGTTGCAGAGATGCTCTATTCTCATCGGCAGCGTCGTCTGGATGCCGTCAAACAGTTTCTTTGTTTTCTTCCACACATTCACTCTCCCTGAAGGATGAATTCAGTTGGTTTTGGAGGGCAGGTTGCTGTGGACGTCGCCTGAATCATTGTAGTGCGATTACTGAAGGATCCTTCATGAAATACTTTTCATTGCATTACATAATGGTGTGTTCCGAATGCCAGCTCACATTCACTCATGCAGGAGTTGTAAACATCCAGCGGTCAGCCATAACTCTGCCCACTGGTGCAGGTGAAGTGAACAACTGTCCTCATCATGGCTCCTGGTGGGGAGACAGAGCAGGAGCATCTGAGCAGCAAGCACAAGAAAAGTGTACAATAGCAAGGATCTGAGTGATGAAATGTCAAAGCATCTTGTAAAGCGCAGCTCTCAGGAGGCCAGTGGTGGAGAAGCAGTGAACTGTGTGAACTGTGTGCTGCAGCTCTAACTGAAAGAAAGCGGCCACGTTGCCGTGGATCACACTTTGTGGCGTATAGGAAATGGAAGGAAGTGGAGGGCTGCACAATATTATGATATACTGCTTATTTGTCAAGGGGAGGTTTATTGTCCCAGAAGGGCAGTTGGAGCAGTAAATCAATGATAAACATTCATACAATAGCAGCATTGACACACCTGTTTACAGCGACCGACGGCCGTCGGAACAAAAGAGTTTCTGTGTCTGTTGGAAAAGTGAAGTCAGCCGACAGGAGCAGGTGAAACTGAGAGCAGACCACCAGTCAGGAGTCCTGACTTTTTCTGGTTTCTTCTCAAAACCTTCAAGGTGCTGAACATATTTTCTACAATTTTTCAGCAAGTCTTTTTCTGCAACCTCCATTCTACTGTTATTTATGGTGTGGGCGAGCCGTACCGAAACACAAGGTGAATAACGAATAATCAGGGTGTTTTTTCTTTGGCTTCCTCGTCACACATAAGACCTGATTCGTTCCTAACATGCACTCAAACCTTTTCACAGCCATCAAGTGATCTACTCTGTATGTAGCAGCAGCAGAATCTAATCAGCTCTCAACCAAACACAAAAAGAAGACATGTTGCTAAATATGAAAACGAGGGCAATTAACAGTGGGACACTGGAGCGTTGCCTGGTTGTTAAACTGTGTGATGTACTTCAGTGCAGCGTCAGCCTTTCTACTAGTTTACCCTGGATTCAAGGTTGTCTGTCTTCCCTTCAGGACGCCACCACAGGGAGAAGAGACGCGCTCACGACCATAAGAAGAACACCTGCCCGCTCCTGCTGGTTGCTGATTATCGTTTCTTCAAGCACATGGGTCGTGGCCAGGAGAGCGTCACGCTCAACTACCTGGTGGGAATTACTACTGACGTGTTCCAGCCTGCTTCAGAGAGGAAACCCTGGGCCACTTCTGTTACAACTGCTTTATTAGGATGTTTCATCTCCACCTCTCAAACTTCTATTTCTTTACAACGAGTTGGTGATCGTAAATGATAATTGCCTTTGTTTGAATGAGCAAAAGTGACTAATGTGTGTGAAACTGTGGACAAAAGTGTTCAGGGACAAACAGATACGGTGATGCGAGTGGAGCCCTGCGTTCACAGCCAGTAAAAAGGGGCGTGTCCTCCTGGGGGGGGGGTCCGGGACGGTGCACTGACGGAAATCTACCACCTCAGCAGGTGGTAGATTTAGATTTAGATTTAGATGCAGCTCCTGGGTGGACCGGTCAGTTCTTTGCGTCCCAGTCCAAGCCGTTTGGTCAGCTGAACCACGTCGACACACAAGCAACGTCTAATCTGTCTCACTTTGTTTTTCTTTCAACCCAGATTGAGCTGATTGATCGAGTGGATGACATTTACAGAAACACCACCTGGGATGATGAATTCAAAGGCTACGGGGTCCAGATCCACCAGGTATGTACGATGCAGCTCCATGCATTACGGTGCGGTGGGACCTTGATTAGTGAACTCATTGACCTGCAGACGAAGTTCCTCTCGGCTCCACCAAGCTTTGTTTCAAACGGTGTCTCTGGCACAGGCGGCCCGAGTTTTGACCAGTCAGAGAACGGCGTTCACAGGAGGAACTGAAAGCTTTTGTGTGCCTCGGGAGGGTCATTTAATTTGTTCCGCTGGCTTTGGGCATGAATGGGGACACTGTTTGTCATACTGTCTGTCCTGGGTTTTCTCACTGAAAAGATATGCATTCATTTAAGCTGCTGAGACTTATTTTCCAATTCTCCTCACCAGAAATGTCAAGAGGGGCTTGGACTGTGTGGCATTTAATCCCACTGAAATAAAAACCCTAGAGTGTTTTATTGACCAACTAAACTGCATCTTATCCAATTAGAAAGATTCAATCTGCAATAAAACAGGTTCAGAGCCAAAGTTAGTCCACTTCTGACAACCCTGTGTATTTGATCACAGCTGAGCAATGATTCTGGACATTAATGTTTTATATTTTAATACAGGTCATATCAAATGGCTTTCATATTATTTCCAGATGAGTTCACACAGTTTTAAATGGAATCTTAACTGAGTGATGAAAAGTTAAGCGTCGTTCTTCCTGTGGTGTTCAGATGATTATCAACAAAGAGCCCACGAAGCCCCCCCCCGGCCACACAGGGGGGGCCTGGGTCCACTACAACATGGAGAACAGCCCCATGAGCGGCAGGGAGGTGTGGGACGTCAAGAAGCTTCTGGAGGTAAGCCTGTGACGGAGACACTCCGTGTGAGACATCGGATCGGGTTTACAACCAAAAAACACTTTTCACCAGCGAATAAATGCGAATCCATTAAACCTGTTGGACTTTAGATAAAGATAACACTGTGTATCATTCCATCAAGATTTCATTTGTTTAGTAAAGCTGCAGTTAATGTTACATCCCAAAATTGTATTATTAAAACTGTATTTAACAAATTGAGCCATTTTACTAGTTTTACTAGTTTCAGCTGCGCAGTCGCGGTATAAACTTTTAAATTTAGCGTTTTATCTCAGTTTTAACAAATGTATCCGTTATGATGGCCAATTTCAGTGACTTAAGATGCTTTTGACATGTAAGCAGTCAAGTCTTTGTTGAAAAACTGCTTTTTTTACAATTTTGTTTATTAGAGTTTTGTACACAGAAAGGAAACGGGATTACAGTACTCATGAATGAAGCATCGTTTTTAATTAAAGAGCCACACTTGCCTCCTAAAAGTTGAAGCTAAGCAATAAAGTCAACACACAAAATCTGATAAAAGTGTTTATTTGCTCATAACGTTGTGACGTATTCAGGAAGCCACTTGTTGGGAGCTCAAGAGCTGCGCCTTGTGGAAACACCGGAGAGAAGTAGATACAAGTAGATAGAAGTTCACTCTGAGTATTTGATGGGCTCTGCAACAATTTGTGTTCAAATAGATGAGCACTTAACTGACTGGTTCTCAACACCATATGGTGTAAAACAGGGACGTTCTGTCCCACATTATTTGCCAAATACATTAATGATTTAGTAAACAAAGTAAAAGAAGCAGATGTGGCATTAATGTGAGACTTGAAACTTGCATTTTGTTATATGCGGACGACGTTGTGTTATTTGGCGAAAATGAATCAGAGCTTCGGAAAACGTTGACTAATGTTTATGCTCGGTGCATCACAATGAGACTGATGATAAATTGTGATACATTTTAGAAAACATACTCATGCATTATCAAACGTTAAATTCAGTTTTGGTACTCCAGTTCTTTCTTTTACTAAAAACTATAAATACCTTACTGTAGATGAACATCTCAGCTTTGACACAGGGATTAAATCAATGTAGGAATCTGCAGGTAGAGCTCTCTGCACCGTTATAGATGAAGTTGAGGCGTGTCGTGATGTAGGTTATACGACCTACACTGAGCTGTACACATCCTGTCTGTCCGGTGCTGGGCTCCGGTGCTGCGCTAAATTAACTCACAGTGAAAAGCTTCAGTGCAGAGTTGTAAGGTATTTTCTAGGTTTACACAAAAACACCCCTAAGCCTGTAGGTGTCCTGACCCTGAGCCACGTCTCCTGTACGGAGGCACTGGTTAGGAACCATGTGAAGTGAGGAATGTCGGTGATGTGGTTCGGTTCTGGACTAGGCTCATCAATACGTCTGACACAAGACTGACCTAATGTCTTTAAATGGGACTTGTCTGGTAGAGACGTCTGGACTGTGAAGATGGAGAACATTTTTGTTGATGCTGATCTCCAGGTTATTTTTAGAAACGCGCTGAGATGTAGTGTTGGACAAATTAAAAAAGTCTACTTTGAACATTCTAAACATAAATGGTTAAATGATGTCTTGTGTAAACCAAAGCTGAGAACATATTTTTTGACAAAAGATCATTTTGGTGCTGAACCCTATGTGACCCTGAACCTGCCCAGAGGTCAAAGGTCAGTGTGCTCAGCTGAGGTTTGGGCCTCTGGAGACGGAGACGGAGAGGAGGAGCCCACATGTTGTTTCGTCAGTTCAATGGTGTTGAACATGAACTGCATCTTGTGTTTTATTCTTTCGATCATCAACTGCAGAGACACTTATTCTCTAAACTGGATGTTGTAAGTGTACATTTGTTTCAACTGTCAGACGAGGAAAGGCTCAAGTGTTTGTTCAAGTCTAATCCATTTGATTTGACTAAGTTTGTGCTAGACGCTGGGCTTCAACGTAAGAAGACTCTTTGTTTCATGTCTTTCTGATTCCTGCCTAATGTTCAGTTTGTGTCTCATGTGGGCACCTCTGGCTGCATGACGCCAAATAAGAAACGAAACTACCATCAACACAGAAACTTCCAAACCAACTTTCAAAACACGTTTGACTTATCAACTGAAGAGGATTTAGCCAGTGAGTCTTACCACATGACTCAAGCTTCCTATTTAATTCCTACATTAAAAAAAAAATTTTTATTGTTGGTTTACAACGACCGCAGCTTGAAGCAGCGGGCAGAAACTTGACTTCTGGCAGCTGAAGTGCAGGGCGGTGTCACTTTCAGTGGAGGAAATATTTCAACATTCTTTCACAACTGTGAGTCTGCATCATCAGACTGGCTGCAACCTTGCAGCTCATTTGGTCGGCGTCATGTGACCACGTCTGGTTTACATGTGATTAGAAGTGAAGTTTCGGCATTTCACGAAAAAGGTGAACCAATCAGTTCTGTACTAGACGTCAAATATTCTGCTCATCTTCTTCAGCAATTCAGCTCCGACATCGCCGACAACGCCTCCACCGTGTGTCTGGCTCACCTCTTCACCTACCAGGACTTTGATGAGGGGACGCTGGGCCTGGCCTACGTGGCCCCCTCCAAGCCCCAGGCCCTGGGGGGCCTCTGCCCAAGACGTGAGCTGTGAACACCGTTACACCAGAGGGACCTTTATTGTTAAAAACGAAAACTAAGTGATGAGGTTTGGTTTGAAGTAGCAGAATGTAGAAAGAAAAGTCACTATGTGGTTCTGCCGTCAGTTTTCTTGCCTCTGAATTGTGATTCTCCACATTGTGGAAACCCTCCGTCCTTGAGTCTGACATTGATCTGGAATGAGGAGGAACCATTCCAACCAACGTTCTTCACATGTTTGTTTGCGTTTGCAGCCTACTACCCGTCTCCCTCCGTGAAGGCCAGTTATCTCAACACGGGTCTGACCAGCACCAAGAACTACGGCAAAACCATCCTCACAAAGGTCTGACTTCACCTTTCACTTTCCACTGAGTCGCTGCTTTAGAATAAAATACCTCCAGAGTGAGATGTTTGACGCTTCTTTCGCTCAGATGAAATGAAGGAGCTGTAACCCCCGAGGAACAACGTAAATAAAGTCTATTTTCACTTCATGTGCTGTTTGAAGTACAACAGATACATCATTTTATCTACCCTTAACCTGCATTTTACTCTTTAACGTGATTCACTTTCTGCCACTCGAAGCTAAATGTGGATTGAAAAACTACATTTGAAATGACATTTTTCACGTTAGAATTAGGGATGAACTGGTCTGGAACAAGTGTCTGGTACGGTAATGCATTATGACGAGTCTGAGCATAATATGAGTAAAACTCGTCAATATCCGTCGTCGTGCTGAAGGAGAATCTTCATTTGGTAGCAGACTGTCTTCCTGCTCTGTGATTGGCCAGTCACACAGACTCCGCCCTCCACACACACTGCAGCAGCTCAGACACACAGAGTGACTGTTGTTCTCTTCAGTCCTCCTCAGGTGTTCTTCAGCTCGCCTCTATGTCGGTTTGTATGATATTTAAAGTTACTTGGTGAACTTGTTTCCTAACCTACAAGTTGGGAAACAAGACGGAGCTGAAAACGACTCGTGTCTCGTCGTCACTGCCTCCACTCTGGTCTGGTTGTTTTTACCGTGTGCTTGCTCTTAGTGTGGCTGCTGGTGTAAAGTCAGGTGGAAACTTTATCGTACTGATCGCGGTGCTTTTGAGAAGAACACAGTGAACAAGGTGACATATTATTTCCTGTTTGTCTCCACTGGATGTTTACATGAACCACCAGGTTCACACGTCATTAAAATATAAACAGTCTTACAGACCACTGACACACATACACACATATAGCTGAACACACAAAGTAGCCTATATTAATGTGTTTATTGTATGTGGCTGTTCATAAAATAAATATATTATAAATATTACAAATTAAGCTTTATATACTGTATATAGTACATACATATAAATATACATATAAAACTTTGAATTCTGAGGCTGTTCTGTAAATAGTTTTCAAATAAACAATAAATAAAACAACTATCTGATCAATCCATGTCAGTTTCAGACTGAAAATAATGTACCGCTTTAAGCCCCACCCAGTTTTGCGTGAAAACGCCCACGTCCGGTTTAGGCCACGCCCACTCCGAGTACAGCTACGGACACAGATCATTTAGATGGTTGAGCAGACACAGATAGTGAACTCACTCACCCTTGCTTAGAATTCTAACGTTTTTCTGAGTCAACGTTCAGCGTGAAGAATTTTACAGCTCAAATCAGGTCAAAGTGGTCGATTCATTACACCAGATTGACTTTTCTTCAAGACTTAACTTAATGTGCATCTCGTAGATCTCCTGTAATAAAATGTCTTGTTTTTGCTCTTCAGCTTACTTTCTTTTATCCTTTGTTTGGTCTTTGTTATATCCAGATCCAAGTTCTTAAACGCTGCAGTACCATCAGCTCACATGTCTTATTTAGTGTGGATTAGATTTCATACAGTTTGATTTGATTTGAAGCTAGAAATTTGAAACTGCCTCAGATGTTTCTCATTCTTTCTCCAGTGGAGTTTGAAAACACGATTTAGTGTTTTGAGCTGAGGCTGTTCAAGGACCTGGTCCCAGTGGTATTTGTCTCAAGACGTGACGGTAAAGGAGCCTGTCGTCCCCAGGAGGCTGACCTGGTGACCACTCACGAGCTGGGCCATAACTTCGGAGCGGAGCACGACCCCGACAACATCCCGTACTGCGCCCCCAGCGACGACCACGGAGGAAAGTTCGTCATGTATCCCATCGCCGTCAGCGGAGACCACGTGAACAACAAGGTGTGTGAACAAATACTAGCTGGTATTTCAACACGCCACTGAAGTAGCGCCGTCACGGCAACGCCCTCGTCTGGGAGAGTCTCGGGAGGCGCAGATACAGCGTGTGATGTGAAGTGTGTTTCTGCAGGAGGCTTGATGGCTGAGTCACAGTCGTTCCTGTGAACTATAATGACAGACGGAGAATGTAATGTTCCTCAACTGCTCACATGACTGCAGCTTCACAGGCAAACAGTGTTTTTACGGCCTGTAACCTTTAAAGGTGAAGAACCAACGCCTCAGTTTGAAGATTTAATATCCAGTTTGACACTAAATCACATTACTTGCTTCAATCCTACAATGTGACGTGTGAACTTTTTCCTCCTGCTTTGTATTTTCATATTTGAGCATCAAGTGTCTCCTGCTCCTGAAATGTGGCCTTCATTTCCTCCCTTCCTCTCAAAGCGCTTCTCAAACTGCAGCAAGATCTCGGTGGGAAAGACGCTTCGTTTCAAGGCCCCGGTGTGCTTCAAGGAGAGGAACAGTAAGGTATGTGGGAACTCCCGGGTGGAGGAGGGGGAGGAGTGTGACCCGGGCCTCCTCCACCTCAATGAAGACCCCTGCTGCACCGCCGACTGCAAGTTCCAACACGGCGCGCAGTGCAGGTATGAGCTCCAGCAGGGAGAAGCTGAGCGTCTAAGCAGGTGTAATTATGGTCTCACTCTGGATGCCTGGACCTCCACAGTGACAGGAACAGCCCGTGCTGCAGGAACTGCATGTTTGAACAGGCAGGGACCAGGTGCCAGGAACCCATCAGTGCAACCTGCAAAGGCATCTCGTCCTGCACAGGTGACGCCCCCTGCTGGTGCGACTCCAGAGAGGCAGCAGTCACCCAACGTCAGGGTGTGCATTCTTCCCTCCTCTGCAGGGAACAGCAGTCGGTGCCCCCCTCCGGAGAACGCCGCTGACGACACGGTGTGTGTGGACAGCGGCCGCTGTCACGGCGGCGAGTGCAACCCGTTCTGTGAGGCCATGCAGAACCTGCAGTCCTGCGCGTGCAACGGTACGGAAGCGCCAGAGTGCAGAGTGCCGCCTTTTCACTTCCTCCTCAGAAAGCAGTGGCACCAGCAACGCCCTCACTGTGACTGTGTGTCAAAGAGGAACTTTTCAACCTGGTTTTTATGAGGAAGCAGCGTCGTCATCAGCGAGGAGTCACTGCAGAGCAGCCAGACTCAATGGGCTTGTTTCCTGTTTAACCACTAATATTAATGTGTTTGCTTTTTATGAGCAAAAAGAAGTGTTAGACTGAAATCTTTGTCTGTTTTGTTCATGTTGTCACCTTCTTTATGCGTCTGGTGTTTCCTGCAGAGACCAAGGACTCATGTAAAGTCTGCTGTCGAGGAAAAGATGGCGCCTGCTCTCCCTTCATCCAGGCCAATGGCAATTTCCTTTTCCTCCGCAAAGGAAAGCCCTGTACCGTGGGCTTCTGTGACGAAGGCGTAAGTCTTATTGCTCTTTAACTTTGTCCTTTCACGACAGCTCTTTCATCGTCTTTGCTTCATGAAAACAGGGGAAGTGCATGAAGCAGGTGCAGGACGTGATCGAGAGACTGTGGGACTTCATCGACAAGCTGGACATTAACACCTTCAGTAACTAAGTGACACACGGTCAAAAGTTTGACAGACTAGTATTCTGTCTCTTTAACTCTGTTTTCGCTCCACCAGGAAAGTTCTTGGCCGATAACATCGTGGGCTCAGTCGTGGTCTTCTCACTCGTCTTCTGGATTCCTCTCAGCATCCTGGTCCACTGTGTGGTAAGAACCTGCACTCACCGTCACGTTTGTGTCCGTTATGTAGGGAGTTGTATTTCAATATAATCCCAACAATCCCACATAAACGGAGAGGAATCAAAATGAAGAGGAAAGACTTTTTTTCACCAGGAAAAAACCTCCAGACTCGGAGGTGCAGGTTTTCTGCTGTGGTGGGTTGAGGGACGGTGAGAGACAAGACGGAGGACAACACAACTTGATGAAGTGGATTTGAGGAGTGGACAGAGAGACTGTAGGACGGTACAGAGAGAGACTGTAGGACGGTACAGAGAGAGACTGTAGGACGGTACAGAGAGAGGTACAGAGAGAGACTGTAGGACGGTACAGAGAGAGGCTGTAGGACGGTACAGAGAGAGACTGTAGGACGGTACAGAGGGAGACTGTAGGACGGTACAGAGGGAGACTGTAGGACGGTACAGAGGGAGACTGTAGGACGGTACAGAGGGAGACTGTAGGACGGTACAGAGAGAGACTGTAGGACGGTACAGAGAGACTGTAGGACGGTACAGAGAGAGACTGTAGGACGGTACAGAGAGAGACTGTAGGACGGTACAGAGAGACTGTAGGACGGTACAGAGGGAGACTGTAGGACGGTACAGAGAGAGGCTGTAGGACGGTACAGAGAGAGACTGTAGGACGGTACAGAGAGAGGCTGTAGGACGGTACAGAGAGAGACTGTAGGACGGTACAGAGGGAGACTGTAGGACGGTACAGAGGGAGACTGTAGGACGGTACAGAGGGAGACTGTAGGACGGTACAGAGGGAGACTGTAGGACGGTACAGAGAGAGACTGTAGGACGGTACAGAGAGACTGTAGGACGGTACAGAGAGAGACTGTAGGACGGTACAGAGAGAGACTGTAGGACGGTACAGAGAGACTGTAGGACGGTACAGAGGGAGACTGTAGGACGGTACAGAGAGAGGCTGTAGGACGGTACAGAGAGAGACTGTAGGACGGTACAGAGAGACTGTAGGACGGTACAGAGAGAGGCTGTAGGACGGTACAGAGAGAGACTGTAGGACGGTACAGAGAGAGACTGTAGGACGGTACAGAGAGACTGTAGGACGGTACAGAGAGAGACTGTAGGACGGTACAGAGAGAGACTGTAGGACGGTACAGAGAGAGGCTGTAGGACGGTACAGAGAGAGACTGTAGGACGGTACAGAGGGAGACTGTAGGACGGTACAGAGGGAGACTGTAGGACGGTACAGAGAGAGACTGTAGGACGGTACAGAGAGACTGTAGGACGGTACAGAGAGAGACTGTAGGACGGTACAGAGAGACTGTAGGACGGTACAGAGAGAGACTGTAGGACGGTACAGAGAGAGGCTGTAGGACGGTACAGAGAGAGACTGTAGGACGGTACAGAGAGAGACTGTAGGACGGTACAGAGAGGAAACACCGTAACAGTTAAGCCAACATTCAATTGTATTCCAGATTTGACAGGAAGTACTAAAGAGAAAGTGTCTGCTGCTGGTACTCTCACTACTTCACAGAGTTACTGCCACACCCTGCAGTTAAAGTAAAACGTCTCGCGTGTCATCAGCTGATTGTATTTGTTGTATTTGTGTTTCAGGACAAGCGACTGGACCAGCAGTACGAGGAAAACACAAAGTGTATTTACTACCCGCCCAGTGTAAGTCGTCCATGTTTCCTGTACGACTGCGCCTTGCAGCCACTAACACACTAACCCAGTCCTTACTGCTTCCTCACATTAACCTCTGTGACGGGACGGCTTCATTACTCACTTTGGATCTCAGTATGTTGTCACACAGTAAAACAATCAAACCCCTCTACAAAAATACCAGTTGGAATAAAAGTAGGATCGACTTGGTGCTTTTTAAACTCCACATCTGTCTGAGTTTGACATGAGATCAAACAATGATAAATACACACTGATAAAGCTGAGACCTTACAAACAAATACCATCTTATTTGATCAGGTTGTCACAGTCCAGATGTGTGAAACTGCTAAAACTGCCATATATATAAAAATGTTTGAAACAAAAATGATGCAGTTGTGGAATCAAAACAGGAGAATAATTTCTGGATGTGATAGCCGCTGTCTGCAGTTTGAATGTAAAGCTGTTCCTACACATCAGCTGGTCCCAGTCAGATGAGCTCTTCAACATCTCGGTGTCAACTGGTGCACATGAGTTGATTGTGTGTGAAGTGTGACGCTGCAGCAGGGAGCCGTCCTCAGTAACGGCCTCTCTGGGTTTCTCTCACGGCCTCGGAACTGCAGCAGATGGTGGAAGTTTGTAGTCGAGCTCCCGCCATAGGTGAGTGTGTGCCGCGGCTCGGTGTTGCGTTGCCATGGCGTCCATGATGCTGCATGGTCAGTGGCCCGTTGGGACGCTCCTGCAGTCTCGTGCCTCCTGAGGTAGTCGCTGATCGCGCCGCTCGCTTGCAGCCCTCGAACTCGCCTTCGTGTGAACGAGGCTCAAAGTGAAGAAGACCCGACATGCTGCAAGCGTGCTCCTCTGCTGCAGATCAGGAATTACCTCCGGAGAGCAAGACTGCATCCTGGGAATATTCAGACAGAGAGGAGCCCACAGGTTGCACTTCTGTTGTCTGTTGTGAAGTCCAGCGCAGTGTGTGTCAGTACTTTTGAGTTTGCATCTGCTGCCGGTGAGAGCAGAGGGCCACGTTTCCCTTTCCTCCCGTCTGCAGTGTCCAGCCGTCCTCCCACTGAGGACACGTTCCTCTGGGACCTTTCTCACCGCAGACATTTTGACTTGTTGGACAGAGGCAGTGGATCATTAATGATGGCTGGACGGCATGCAGGCTGGCCGTGGAGCTCTGAAGCTGAGTGCAGCCATGATTAACAGTTGTTCCTCTGAAACACAATTCAAAATGGCCTCAGCCAGAAAGCCTGTTCACTCATTCAGTAAGAGCTCAGTGTGTCTTAAAGTTACTGAACTCCATAGTGTACACATACACTACTCACAAAAAGTGAAGGATATTTGGCTTTCAGGTGAAGTTTGTGGAAAACGTCAAAAGTTCCCGCTACAGTGACGTCATATCATGGAAGTAGGACATTTAAGTCGAAACACTGGTGATTTCCTCATCTTCAACAATTTATTGAGTTAACAACAGTTAACAACAATGGTGGGTACACCACAACAGTTAACAACAATGGTGGGTACACCACAACAGTTAACAACAATGGTGGGTACACCACAACAGTTAACAACAATGGTGGGTACACCACAACAGTTAACAATGGTGGGTACACCACAACAGTTAACAACAATGGTGGGTACACCACAACAGTTAACGATGGTGGGTACACCACAACAGTTAACAATGGTGGGTACACCACAACAGTTAACAACGATGGTGGGTACACCACAACAGTTAACAATGATGGTGGGTACACCACAACAGTTAACAATGGTGGGTACAGCACAACAGTTAACAATGGTGGGTACACCACAACAGTTAACAACAATGGTGGGTACACCACAACAGTTAACAACGATGGTGGGTACATCACAACAGTTAACAACGATGGTGGGTACACCACAACAGTTAACAACGATGGTGGGTACACCACAACAGTTAACAACGATGGTGGGTACACCACAACAGTTAACAACGATGGTGGGTACACCACAACAGTTAACAACAATGGTGGGTACACCACAACAGTTAACAATGGTGGGTACACCACAACAGTTAACAACAATGGTGGGTACACCACAACAGTTAACAACGATGGTGGGTACACCACAACAGTTAACAATGGTGGGTACACCACAACAGTTAACAACAATGGTGGGTACACCACAACAGTTAACAATGGTGGGTACACCACAACAGTTAACAATGGTGGTGGGTACACCACAACAGTTAACAACGATGGTGGGTACACCACAACAGTTAACAACAATGGTGGGTACACCACAACAGTTAACAACAATGGTGGGTACACCACAACAGTTAACAATGGTGGGTACACCACAACAGTTAACAATGGTGGGTACACCACAACAGTTAACAACAATGGTGGGTACACCACAACAGTTAACAATGGTGGGTACACCACAACAGTTAACAACAATGGTGGGTACACCACAACAGTTAACGATGGTGGGTACACCACAACAGTTAACAATGGTGGGTACACCACAACAGTTAACAATGGTGGGTACACCACAACAGTTAACAACAATGGTGGGTACACCACAAATGTTAACAATGGTGGGTACACCACAACAGTTAACAACAATGGTGGGTACACCACAACAGTTAACGATGGTGGGTACACCACAACAGTTAACAACAATGGTGGGTACACCACAACAGTTAACAACAATGGTGGGTACACCACAACAGTTAACAACAATGGTGGGTACACCACAACAGTTAACAATGGTGGGTACACCACAACAGTTAACAACAATGGTGGGTACACCACAACAGTTAACGATGGTGGGTACACCACAACAGTTAACAATGGTGGGTACACCACAACAGTTAACAACGATGGTGGGTACACCACAACAGTTAACAATGATGGTGGGTACACCACAACAGTTAACAATGGTGGGTACAGCACAACAGTTAACAATGGTGGGTACACCACAACAGTTAACAACAATGGTGGGTACACCACAACAGTTAACAACGATGGTGGGTACATCACAACAGTTAACAACGATGGTGGGTACACCACAACAGTTAACAACGATGGTGGGTACACCACAACAGTTAACAACGATGGTGGGTACACCACAACAGTTAACAACGATGGTGGGTACACCACAACAGTTAACAACAATGGTGGGTACACCACAACAGTTAACAACAATGGTGGGTACACCACAACAGTTAACAATGGTGGGTACACCACAACAGTTAACAACAATGGTGGGTACACCACAACAGTTAACGATGGTGGGTACACCACAACAGTTAACAACGATGGTGGGTACACCACAACAGTTAACAATGGTGGGTACACCACAACAGTTAACAATGGTGGGTACACCACAACAGTTAACAACAATGGTGGGTACACCACAACAGTTAACAATGGTGGGTACACCACAACAGTTAACAATGGTGGTGGGTACACCACAACAGTTAACAACGATGGTGGGTACACCACAACAGTTAACAACGATGGTGGGTACACCACAACAGTTAACAATGGTGGGTACACCACAACAGTTAACAACAATGGTGGGTACACCACAACAGTTAACAACAATGGTGGGTACACCACAACAGTTAACAATGATGGTGGGTACACCACAACAGTTAACAATGGTGGGTACAGCACAACAGTTAACAACAATGGTGGGTACACCACAACAGTTAACAACAATGGTGGGTACACCACAACAGTTAACAACAATGGTGGGTACACCACAACAGTTAACAATGGTGGGTACACCACAACAGTTAACAACAATGGTGGGTACACCACAACAGTTAACGATGGTGGGTACACCACAACAGTTAACAATGGTGGGTACACCACAACAGTTAACAACGATGGTGGGTACACCACAACAGTTAACAATGATGGTGGGTACACCACAACAGTTAACAATGGTGGGTACAGCACAACAGTTAACAATGGTGGGTACACCACAACAGTTAACAACAATGGTGGGTACACCACAACAGTTAACAACGATGGTGGGTACATCACAACAGTTAACAACGATGGTGGGTACACCACAACAGTTAACAACGATGGTGGGTACACCACAACAGTTAACAACGATGGTGGGTACACCACAACAGTTAACAACGATGGTGGGTACACCACAACAGTTAACAACAATGGTGGGTACACCACAACAGTTAACAATGGTGGGTACACCACAACAGTTAACAACAATGGTGGGTACACCACAACAGTTAACAACGATGGTGGGTACACCACAACAGTTAACAATGGTGGGTACACCACAACAGTTAACAACAATGGTGGGTACACCACAACAGTTAACAATGGTGGGTACACCACAACAGTTAACAATGGTGGTGGGTACACCACAACAGTTAACAACGATGGTGGGTACACCACAACAGTTAACAACAATGGTGGGTACACCACAACAGTTAACAACAATGGTGGGTACACCACAACAGTTAACAATGGTGGGTACACCACAACAGTTAACAATGGTGGGTACACCACAACAGTTAACAACAATGGTGGGTACACCACAACAGTTAACAACAATGGTGGGTACACCACAACAGTTAACAACAATGGTGGGTACACCACAACAGTTAACGATGGTGGGTACACCACAACAGTTAACAATGGTGGGTACACCACAACAGTTAACAACAATGGTGGGTACACCACAAATGTTAACAATGGTGGGTACACCACAACAGTTAACAACAATGGTGGGTACACCACAACAGTTAACGATGGTGGGTACACCACAACAGTTAACAACAATGGTGGGTACACCACAACAGTTAACAACAATGGTGGGTACACCACAACAGTTAACAATGGTGGGTACACCACAACAGTTAACAACAATGGTGGGTACACCACAACAGTTAACGATGGTGGGTACACCACAACAGTTAACAATGGTGGGTACACCACAACAGTTAACAACGATGGTGGGTACACCACAACAGTTAACAATGATGGTGGGTACACCACAACAGTTAACAATGGTGGGTACAGCACAACAGTTAACAATGGTGGGTACACCACAACAGTTAACAACAATGGTGGGTACACCACAACAGTTAACAACGATGGTGGGTACATCACAACAGTTAACAACGATGGTGGGTACACCACAACAGTTAACAACGATGGTGGGTACACCACAACAGTTAACAACGATGGTGGGTACACCACAACAGTTAACAACGATGGTGGGTACACCACAACAGTTAACAACAATGGTGGGTACACCACAACAGTTAACAATGGTGGGTACACCACAACAGTTAACAACAATGGTGGGTACACCACAACAGTTAACGATGGTGGGTACACCACAACAGTTAACAACGATGGTGGGTACACCACAACAGTTAACAATGGTGGGTACACCACAACAGTTAACAATGGTGGGTACACCACAACAGTTAACAACAATGGTGGGTACACCACAACAGTTAACAATGGTGGGTACACCACAACAGTTAACAATGGTGGTGGGTACACCACAACAGTTAACAACGATGGTGGGTACACCACAACAGTTAACAACAATGGTGGGTACACCACAACAGTTAACAACAATGGTGGGTACACCACAACAGTTAACAATGGTGGGTACACCACAACAGTTAACAACAATGGTGGGTACACCACAACAGTTAACAATGGTGGGTACACCACAACAGTTAACAACAATGGTGGGTACACCACAACAGTTAACGATGGTGGGTACACCACAACAGTTAACGATGGTGGGTACACCACAACAGTTAACAATGGTGGGTACACCACAACAGTTAACAACAATGGTGGGTACACCACAACAGTTAACAACAATGGTGGGTACACCACAACAGTTAACAATGGTGGTGGGTACACCACAACAGTTAACAACAATGGTGGGTACACCACAACAAAACATGTCAACGTCTCAGTAACTGGCCATGTGCCCTTGAGCATCAATTCCAGCTTGACAACGACGTCTCATGCTGTTCACAAGTCCACTTATTGTCTGAGGCGTCCCACTCTTCCTGGAGGGTAGCCCTCAGGTCATGAGGGTCTGGGGTGCAGAGCCTCTACAGGGCGACTCAGCTGATCCCACAGGTTTTCAATGGGATTCAGGTCTGGAGAAAGTCCAGAGCCCTTGAGGTCCACCAGCCTCCGACAGCCGTTCTGATGACGTGACCTGGAAGAGCTGGAGCGTTGTCCTCCAGGAAGATGGCATTAGGCCTGTGTTGTACATGTCGGGGCACAATCACTGGATCAATGATGTTATTCAGGTAGTACGGGCTTGTCACTGTACCATCCACAACGTGTAGGGCAGTTCTGTACCGACTGGACACACCTGCCCTACACCGTAACACCGTAACACCGCCAAACGCTGGTCTGGTGACAACAGTGGCTGATGCATAGCGCTCTACTGGACGTCTCCAACATCGTCTCCTGGACGTCTCCAACATCGTCTCCAACATCGTCTCCTGGACGTCTCCAACATCGTCTCCTTGACGTCTCCTTGATGTCTCCAACATCGTCTCCTTGACGTCTCCAACATCGTCTCCTTGACGTCTCCAACGTCGTCTCCTGGACGTCTCCAACATCGTCTCCAACACCGTCTCCTTGACGTCTCCAACATCGTCTCCCGGACGTCTCCAACATCGTCTCCAAAATCGTCTCCTGGACGTCTCCAACATCGTCTCCTTGACGTCTCCAACATCGTCTCCTTGACGTCTTCTAAAATCGTCTCCTTGACGTCTCCAACATCGTCTCCAACATCGTCTCCTTGATGTCTCCAACATCGTCTCCTTGACGTCTCCAACATCGTCTCCAACATCGTCTCCAACATCGTCTCCTTGACGTCTCCATCATCGTCTCCTTTACGTCTCCAACATCGTCTCCTTGACGTCTCCAACATCGTCTCCTGGACGTCTCCTTGACGTCTCCTTGATGTCTCCAACATCGTCTCCTTGACGTCTCCAACATCGTCTCCTTGACGTCTCCAACATCATCTCCTGGACGTCTCCAACATCGTTGGCGGCCATCATTTCTGCTCAACGTGAATCGACTTTCATCAGAGAACAGCACTGAGGCCCACTGGACCCTCGTCCAGCGTAAAAGCTCCCTGGTCCACCAAGACCATGACGCCTGGGCCTGGTGGTGTGGTCAGGTACCTTGCAGGTGGTCCATACAGACCATGCTGGTGGTGTGGTCAGGTACCTTGCAGGTGGTCTAGAGCAGACCACGCTGAGGGAACGGTTTCGATGGTCTGACGTGACACTTGGAGCCTCGCACCTTAAACGTGTCCAGAGTCGACTGGCCTTCGTCATCCGGTTTCTCACAATGTAGTGGTCATCAGGGTGGGATGTGGACAAAGGACGTCCACTTCTACACCTTTCTGTGACTCTTCCAGTCTCTGAGTCTCTGTTCAACCTGCTGACCCTCTGTGACCCTCTGAGCTCAGTGGACACTCCGTCTGAGGACGTCCTGTTTGAAGCGTCACAATGCGAGGTACTGTTGGTCCATCGTTAGGTGTGGTCTTGGTCTCATGAGGTCAAAACGTGAACAGCATGATGAGGACGACTGTTAGACACCAGCTCTAATTGAACCAGGACATTTATTGGTCGATTCAAGGATCAAACACCTGTTGTGAATTTTGCCGTTAAGCTCCTTGTTAGGGAACAGCAACTTGTACAAAAAGTATTGAAACATTGAACAGTTGGACATTCTGAAGCTTAGAGGACATTCAGTTCCTCTGTAAAGGTTTGGATGCATTTTCAGCTCGTCCTGAACTTTCACCCAGAAGCCGAATACCCCGAACGTTTTTGTGAGTAGTGTATGTGGAGGGTTTTGATCGTGTGTGTAACTTGTAGAGAAGTGAATCAGAATGGAGTAAAGAGGGAATGATCCCCCCCCCCTCCCCTCCCCCTCCCCCGTCTCACCTCGGTTCTGCCTTCCAGGGTCAGGAAATGCTGAACAACCTCGAATCAGCGTCCGTTCGCATCGTCAAGCCTCGTCCTCCTCCTGCTCCGTCCTCCTCCGCCGGCCGGACCGCGCCCTCCTCCCGCCCCCCCCCCGGAGACCCAGGCCCCGGGCCCTCCTCCTCCTCCTCCCCCCACGGCCAGCAGTACCCCGGCCCCCGGCACGAGCTGCGCCCCCACCCCGGACAGCGGCGGGGGGCTGCGGATGGCCACCATCCAGGAGGACACCAGCAGCGACTGTCACCCGGGAGAGGAGGCGCCGTCGGACGATTCCACAACCGCCGCAGCCTGCTGGTCGGATACGAGGTCCTCCTGCGAGGGTCCGACCCAGCAGAGCCCGGGGGGGGGGGCGCCGGCGCCTGCAGAGGCAGGGCTGCATCGACACTAAAGAGACGGAGTGCTGAGCGGCGCCACCGCAGGTCCCTCATCACATTTTCATTAACAAACGTTCCTGAGACTCGGTAATAATGTCTGAACAGCCGAGTGTGAATCCTGGTTCCACTGCAGAGGTTCGTCAAATGATGGACTTCCTGTTGGTTTAACCAGCGTGTCTGAATGTTTGTCCTCACAGCAGCGGCTGCTAGTTCCTAGAGGACCAAAGGGTTAACGAGTTGAACGACGTCCCACGAAAGGAAACGCGTCTCTGATAATCAGGCGCATCTTCAAGAATCACCAGTGAAATGCGTCTGTATCGAGGCGACTTTAAGCTAAAAGTCTTCAATCTGCACTTCAGTGTTTCTGTCGCCACTGGACAATTGACCTTTTTATGTTTGCACTGTTAATGATTTCCTTTCTACGATCCGCTAACGTGTGATATTTGTGTCGGGGAAACAGTAGTGTGCTCAATATCAGATGTATTTTAACTGCAACTTAAACATTGAAGCGCTTCACTGGTGTTTAATATGAGTTCTGTCTGAACCACGGAGCCTTCAGCCCGTTCCTGTTGGTCACTGCCTTGTACCTTGTCTGTTACCTGCTGCCTCCTTCACGGCTCCACATTGTCAGTGAAGAAGGAAAGAGGAAGATTGTACAGTGAACTTTTATTCTGCAGGATGTGAAGAAGAACTGCAGCGTCGTATCATGTTTGTTTCTTTGTTCTTCCTTTTCAAAGTCTGTTGCTGAAGTTCCTGCAAATAAAGAATCTTTGTGCTTTTCCAGCATTGATGTGGTTTGATTGGAGTCCTGGTCACTGGTCCCGGAGGAGGCTGGTCTCGGGGCTGGACGGGTCCACGTCCCCCCAGTAGGGCAGGATGAAGGGCAGGGGGGCCAGCCGGCCCTCCAGGAGCCCCCACAGGTGCTGAGCCACAAACTGGTTCCCGCGCTGGGAGAGGTGCAGCCCGTCAGAGAGGAACACCGAGGGGTCCTGCAGCGGGGACACGGAGCGTCCATTGGCTGGACGAGGACACTGACCACATGGACACACGCCGTCCTCACCTGTCCGTCCTTCTGCATGAGAGTCCAGAGATCCAGGACGTCTGCCCCCACCTGCCCCGCGGCTCCGACACAGGCCTCGGCGTACTGCCCTACCACGGCGTGGCGCCGGTTCAGAGGATGCCCTGCAGGAGACACCAGGACTGTCAGGAGACACCGGGACCGTCAGGACACACCAGGACCGTCAGGACACGTCAGGAGACACCAGGACCGTCAGGACACACCGGGCCCGTCAGGACACGTCAGGAGACACCAGGACCGTCGGGACACGTCAGGAGACCAGGACCGTCAGGACACACCGGGCCCGTCAGGACACGTCAGGAGACCAGGACCGTCAGGACACACCGGGCCCGTCAGGACACGTCAGGAGACACCAGGACACGCCAGGAGACCAGGACCGTCAGGACACACCTTTGTCTCACCTTTGAGGAGACACTCTTTCTCCCACGCCGCCTCGTCAAGAGGAGGAGGAGTGATGAAGATGATCCTGTCGGAGGACACGCCGGCTGAAGACAGAAGTGTCCCCATGTCCTTCAGGTTCTCTGAATACTCCTGCAGGGGGACGTGCTGCTGAGGGTTCTGTTCTGCACACAAAGGAATAGCTTCAATTATTCAATATCTTCCTCCTGGAGACCAACGTCCACATCCGACACTTTGTTTTATGGTTAAAGAAAAGAACTTTCCATATTTTAAATGACAAGATATTTCTTGAGTAACAGTGCCAAGACAGGAGTCACAGTACTAGATGGAAATACTCACCTACATGTATTTAAGTAGTATGTTAAGGTTTCTAGGGTTTATGAGCACATTTTCAAGCATATTCACTTTGAAATCTTCATTTTCTAAGTTGATCAACAATTTGAATTGAGATCCAAGATGTGAAGTTTTTTTCTTTCAACACATTAGTTTATCATTTTACAAGCTTCATGTCCAGTGGGGCAAAAAGGTATTTTGTTCAGCCACCAATGGTACAAGTTCTCAGAGAGAGGCGAGTAATGTTCATCATAGGTTCCTCAACCAGGAAATCACATCGTAGGAGTTTTAATGAATTCACTGGTAAATTCCTCGGTAAAATAAAGACTTATTCACCTACAAACTAGCAAGGCTTCTGGCTCTCAGACCTCGACTTCCTCCACTGGTCACCTGTTTGAACTCCTGGTCAGCATGAAAGACCAGAAACTAGGCCCTGGTGGCCCTGGTGGCCCTGGTGCAGGTCTCCAGGATGAACGGGGCCGTCCGTCGTCAGACTGACTGAAAACCTCAACAGAAGCATGACGATGATCCCAAACACTCCGTCTGGGCAACGAGGGAGGCTTCAGGGTCCTGGAGTGGCCGAGCCGGTCTGCAGACCGCAACCCCACAGAACCTCTGGAGGGAGTTGACGGTCTGTTGCCTAGCAACACCAGAGCTCCAGGAGGTGAGTCTGGAGGAACGCCAGCAGCAGTGAGGACAGTCTTTAAAAATCACACTGATATTGTGGATGTTCCTCATTGCGTCACAGTGGAGGTGGAGCCACGATGAAGAAGGCCTCATCATCATCATCCTCAGTGGGAGAACTCGTACACTTGGTGGCTGAACCCTCCTGAGCCCCACTGGAGGTTAGAACCCTGCAGGACTACGTCACATCACATGGCGGCTCCGGAACCAGAACCTGCTGGTCTCAGGACGTTGAGCTTTACCTTCCAGAGAACAGCCGTTACCTTCCAGAGAACAGTCGTTGCCTTCCAGAGAACAGTCGTTGCCTTCCAGAGAACAGCCGTTACCTTCCAGAGAACAGCCGTTACCTTCCAGAGAACAGTCGTTACCTTCCAGAGAACAGCCGTTACCTTCCAGAGAACAGTCGTTACCTTCCAGAGAACAGCCGTTACCTTCCAGACAACAGTCGCTACCTTCCACACAACAGTCGTTACCTTCCAGACAACAGTCGTTACCTTCCAGAGAACAGTCGTTACCTTCCAGAGAACAGCCGTTACCTTCCAGAGAAGTCGTTACCTTCCAGAGAACAGTCGTTGGCGCCGAAGAACAGCGTGACGGCTGCCATGTGGTCGCAGAGCAGGCGAGGCAGAAGCAGCTTGGCCCACCTGGAGTTGTATCCTGACAGTCCTCTGTTCACCACGTCACACCTCCTGAGGACGACACGTATAACCACTTCATTAAGGTTTACTGCAGGAACACGTTTACTGAATAATATGTTTACTGAATAATATGTTTACTGCAGGAACACGTTTACTGCAGGAACATGTTTACTGAATAATATGTTTACTGCAGGAACACGTTTACTGCAGGAACACGTTTACTGAATAATATGTTTACTGCATGAACACGTTTACTGCAGGAACATGTTTACTATATGAACACGTTTACTGCAGGAACACGTTTACTGCAGGAACATGTTTACTACATGAACACGTTTACTGAATAATATGTTTACTGCAGGAACACGTTTACTGAATAACATGCATAACATGTTTACTGCAGGAATACGTTTACTGCAGGAACACGTGAACATGTTTACTGAATAATATGTTTACTGCAGGAACACGTTTACTGAATAACATGCATAACATGTTTACTGCAGGAATACGTTTACTGCAGGAACACGTGAACATGTTTACTGAATAATATGTTTACTGCAGGAACATGTTTACTGAATAATTTGTTTACTGCAGGAACATGTTTACTGCAGGAACACGTGAACATGTTTACTGAATAATTTGTTTACTGCAGGAACATGTTTACTGAATAACATGCATAACACGTTTACTGCAGGAACACGTGAACATGTTTACTGAATAATATGTTTACTGCAGGAACATGTTTACTGAATAACATGCATAACATGTTTACTGCAGGAACACGTTTACTGCAGGAACATGTTTACTACATGAACACGTTTACTGAATAATATGTTTACTGCAGGAACACGTTTACTGAATAACATGCATAACATGTTTACTGCAGGAATACGTTTACTGCAGGAACACGTGAACATGTTTACTGAATAATATGTTTACTGCAGGAACACGTTTACTGAATAACATGCATAACATGTTTACTGCAGGAATACGTTTACTGCAGGAACACGTGAACATGTTTACTGAATAATATGTTTACTGCAGGAACATGTTTACTGAATAATTTGTTTACTGCAGGAACATGTTTACTGCAGGAACACGTGAACATGTTTACTGAATAATTTGTTTACTGCAGGAACATGTTTACTGCGGGAACACGTTTACTGCAGGAACATGTTTACTGCGGGAACACGTTTACTGCAGGAACACGTTTACTGAATAATATGTTTACTGCAGGAACATGTTTACTGCAGGAACACGTTTACTGCAGGAACACGTTTACTGAATAATATGTTTACTGCAGGAACACGTTAACTGCAGGAACACGTTTACTGCAGGAACACGTTTACTGAATAATATGTTTACTGCATGAACACGTTTACTGCAGGAACATGTTTACTATATGAACACGTTTACTGCATGAACACGTTTACTGCAGGAACATGTTTACTATATGAACACGTTTACTGCAGGAACACGTTTACTGCAGGAACACGTTTACTGAATAATATGTTTACTGCATGAACACGTTTACTGCAGGAACATGTTTACTATATGAACACGTTTACTGCAGGAACATGTTTACTACATGAACACGTTTACTGAATAATATGTTTACTGCAGGAACACGTTTACTGCAGGAACACGTTTACTGCAGGAACATGTTTACTACATGAACACGTTTACTGAATAATATGTTTACTGCAGGAACACGTTTACTGCAGGAACACGTTTACTGCAGGAACATGTTTACTACATGAACACGTTTACTGAATAATATGTTTACTGCAGGAACACGTTTACTGAATAACATGCATAACATGTTTACTGCAGGAATACGTTTACTGCAGGAACACGTGAACATGTTTACTGAATAATATGTTTACTGCAGGAACATGTTTACTGAATAATTTGTTTACTGCAGGAACATGTTTACTGCAGGAACACGTGAACATGTTTACTGAATAATTTGTTTACTGCAGGAACATGTTTACTGCGGGAACACGTTTACTGCAGGAACACGTTTACTGCAGGAACATGTTTACTGCAGTCCAGTCTGGTTTGACATTTGTCACCATGGAGACGCATCAGATATCAGATCACTGATTCATCCTGGTTACTTTAACTGCATATCCAACATTTACTGTCATATTTTACACACACACGTAAAATATACAACAAACTTTTCTCCTGCTCCCAGGAGACTTTAGTGGAGACTCTTTTTGTTTTATATAATCTTTAGTCGTTGGGTCCACTTGGCGTTGTATTTCTTACGATTTTGTATTTTGCAATGACTTGCTGAGCTCATATGTGGGAAGTTGTTTCCTCTCCTGCACAACAACATGTAGAAGTCAAACAAACACAAACAACAGCAATAAGAGGCATGAGCAGGACGGACTCACCTCGCCAGCTTGTCGGCCAGGTGTGCTCCCCAGCCGTGAGGCTGGAACGAGAACTGGAAGAAGACACAGCAGAGTCGTTTTGGTCACAGAGACTCTTTATCAGATTTCTGAGACGAGCAGGAACCAACCTGAGTGATGGAATCGCCGAATAAAACCACTTTGGGCCAAACGACTGGAGGAACCATGGCATGAAGGAGGTTTCCTGTCGATTCCTATAAAATGTACAATTTACAAACTGCTGAGTGAAGTTTGAAATGCAGGAGCTGCAGTCCTGCAGGGGAAGAAGAGGATCCGCACCGGAAGAGGATTTCATAAAATTCCACCACTTTATGGCTCCAAAACAGCAAAACGACACGCGAAGACTCGGCGGCGACTTGCGAACATTTATTTTCTGCTTCACTGCAGCAACATTTCACATTTACACATTTCTGCATCAAAACCACCGTGAGGGTTTCCGAGTCTCTTCCGGTGTCCCGGATTAACTGGTTCCCCTGTTAACTGATGACCGGCTGACCTATACTTCCTTGTTGTTGCTCGTAACTTCAGATGCTAAAAAATCCGCTTTAGGTTGAACGATAAAACGATTCAAACGATTAAAACTCGTCACATCAGGATTTAAACGTCTGATGTTACGAACAGCAGCAAGCGACGCTCATGACAGTCGGCACCAGTTAGCACGGACACCACTTCATTCGATACACCAACGTTTATTGTGAAGCCCTCGTGCTCTGTGTCACATTAACAAACATCCGTGCGGAAACAAACACTCTGATCCGAATCGTAACTACAGGTCAGTCACTCTCACGAAAACATTTGAAAACGACCTTTAAAATCACGTCATTCACGTTCACTCGTGTTTTTGCTGGCGGCTTCATCTAAAAACGGACAAATTGTAAATAACAATGCAGAATATCGGCTAACACGAAGCTAATGCTAACTGATGACAAACTTCACCACGTGAAAATGATCATTTTATTCATTCTGCTATTAATTCAGTTAGTTAGAGGTAGTCTTGTGCTTTATATCGTATTAATGGCGCTGCGAGTTGAACACATCCATCCTGGCGTCACAGACAGAAGTGAACTGAAGCAACTGATGCTGAACAGTTAAACGAGAAACACCAGCAGATTCATACATTCATTCTGCTGCACTGAGGGTGAATTACTACAATCCTCAGCAGATTCATACATTCATTCTACTGCACTGAGGGTGAATTACTACAATCCTCAGCAGATTCATACATTCATTCTACTGCACTGAGGGTGAATTACTACAATCCTCAGCAGATTCATACATTCATTCTACTGCACTGAGGGTGAATTACTACAATGCTCAGCAGATTCATACATTCATTCTACGTAGAATACTGCACTGAGGGTGAATTACTACAATCCTCAGCAGATTCAAGTCTAAAGAAACTGTTCCTCCGTTTCCAGGTGTCTTTGATCACACATGATGTCTTTACACCAGAAAGGCTGTGGACCTGAAGTGTCTCAGTCATTGTTCATTATTTATCCTCATGAGTTGTTAAAGCTCCTTTTGTTTTCAATTCCATTTCCACTTTCCTGCTGATCTTTACAAAATTGGCTGACACAAAATTTAAAATGAGCTATTATTTTCCACAAAAGCAGTTAAATGCCTCAGTTTCAACCCTCGTACACAGGGAGAAAAGCAAACTCCACTCAGAAAGGCCAGGCCGGGATTTGAACCATTAACCACTGTGGCTTTTGGCAAGTCAAACATTTCCAGTCCAAATACTGCACTTTCAATTTCTTTCAGAAACTTGTAGCAGACGCTCAACTGTCTTCAGGTCGAAGTGAAAACAAAACACAGAGAAAGAAAAAGGGAACTTGTAGAGTGAATATATATATATATATATATATATATATATATAAATATTTGTCTTTCAGAGAAATGCTGCGGCGTCCGGAACCCCGAGACTCGGAGTCGGACCTGCTGGAAGAACAGCAGCAGTTTCTGACCTCAGGGGCTCCTGCTGCTGCCAACCTGAGGAGGCCTGACAAGAGGAGGGGGGAGGAGGGAGGAGGAGGGGGAGGAGGAGGAACAGGAGGAGGAGGAGGAGGAGCAGGTAGAGGAGCAGGTGGAGCAGGAGGAGAAGGAAGAAGAGGAGGAGGACACAGCCAGGAGGTGGGAGGAGGCCGCCAGAAGGACATGGTCACCATCGAAGGTTAATATCTAACAATATCCAAGAAGAATGAACAATCACACAAAATGTATTCTAGTTTCAGACGTAAGTAAAGAACATTGAGGTAATGATGTCACTCAATCAAACCTTTTACACAAAACAACTGCAACACAAAGTCATTGAAACAGAATAATCACAGCAAAGCACTAGAAGCTCCATTAAATTACAAAAAACCCAAACTCACACACAGACATGCAGTTACATTTAAAAACTATCTTTACCCAGTGTGTGCTTGGAGTGATCCATCCATCCATCCATCCATCCATCCATCCATCCATCCATCCATCCATCCATCCATCCATCCATCCATCCATCCATCCATCCATCCATTTTCTGCCGCTTATCCAGGCCGGGTCGCGGAGGCAGCAGTCGGAGCAGAGTTGCCCAGACTTCCCTCACCCCAGACTCTTCCTCCAGCTCTTCTGGTGGCACCCCAAGGTGTTCCCAGGCCATAGAGAGACATAGTCCCTCCAGGGTGTCCTAGGTCTGTCCTGAGGCCTCCTACCGGAGGGACATGACCGGAACACCTCCCTGAGGTGGCTCCAGCATCTGAAACAGGTGCTGGAGCCACCTCAGCTGCTCCTCTGGATGTGGAGGAGCAGTGGCTCTACTCCGAGTTCCTCCCTGGTGACTGAGCTCCTCACTCTATCTCTAAGGGTGACTGAGCTCCTCCCCCTATCTCTAAGGGTGACTGAGCTCCTCCCCCTATCTCTAAGGGTGACTGAGCTCCTCCCCCTATCTCTAAGGGTGACGCCCAGCCACCCTACAGAGGAAGCTCATTTCAGCCGCTTGTATCCGGGATCTCGTTCTTTCGGTCATGACCCATAGTTCATGACCAGAGGTGAGGGGAGGAACGAAGATCGACCAGTAAATCCAGAGTTTGGTCTTTTGGCTCAGCTCCTTCTTCACCACGACGGACCGATACAACGACCACATGACTGCAGACGCTGCACCGATCCGCCTGTCGATCTCACGCTCCATCTTCCCCCCACTGAACAAGACCCCGAGATACTTGAACTCCTCCACCTGTGACAAGGGCACTCCACCGACCTGGAGGGGGCAAGACACCTTGTTCTGGTCGAGAACCATGGCCTCGGGTTTAGAGGTGCTGATCCTCATTCCAGCTGCTTCTCACTGTGAACCACGTCAGTGCACGATGAAGGTCCAGGCTTGATGGGCCAACAGAACCACATCATCCGCAAATAGCAGAGATGAGATCCTGTGGTCCCCAAACTGGACCCCCTCCGGCCCCCGGCTGTGCCTAGAGATTCTGTCCATATATATAATGAACAGAATCGGTGATAAAGGACAGTCCTGCTGGAGGCCAACGTGCACTGGGAACAGGTCCGACTTACTGCCGGCAATGTGAACCAAACTCCTGCTCCGGGCCTACAGGGACCGAACAGCCCTTAACAAAGGGCCCCGGACTCCATACTCCCGGAGCACCCCCCACAGGACATCTGGAGGGACGCGGTCGAACGCCTTCTCCAGATCCACAAAACACATGTGGACTGGTTGGGTGAACTCCCACGAACCCTCAAGCACCTGGTGGAGGGTATAGAGCTGGTCCAGTGTTCCACCATCAGGAGAACCTGGTGGAGGGCATAGAGCTGGTCCAGTGTTCCACCATCAGGTGGTGATCAGTTGACAGCTCTGCCCCTCTCTTTACCCGAGTGTCCAAGACACGTGGCCGGAGATCAGATGACATGACCACAAAGTCTATCGTTGACCTCCGGCCTAGGGTGTCCTGGTGCCACGTGCACTTATGGACCCCCCTGTGCTCCAACATGGTGTTCGTTATGGACAAACTGTGACTGGCACAGAAGTCCAATAACAGAACACCACTCGGGTTCAGATCGGGGAGGCCGTTCCTCCCAATCACCCCCTTCCAAGTCTCGCTGTCATTGCCCACGTGGGCGTTGAAGTCCCCCAGGAGAACAATGGAGTCCCCAGTTGGGGCACTATCCAGCACCTCTCCCAGGGACTCCAAGAAGGTTGGGTACTCTGAACTGCTGTTCGGTCCATAGGCCGAGACAACAGTCAGAGACCTGTCCCCTACTTGAAGACGTAGGGACACAACCCTCTCGTTCACCGGGTGAACTCCAACACATGGCGGCTGAGCTGTGGGGCAATAAGCAAGCCCACTCCAGCCCGCCGCCTTACACCGCGGGCAACTCCAGAGAAGTGGAGTATGCAGCCCCTGTGGAGGAGCTGGGTTCCAGAGTCCAAGCTGTGAGTGGAGGTGAGCCCGACTACATCTAGCCGGTATCTCTCAGCCTCCCTCACAAGCTCGGGCTCTTTACCCCCCAGCGAGGTCACGTTCCATGTCCCAAAAGCCAGATTGTGTGTCCGGGGATCGGGTCGTCGAGGCCCCTGCCATCGACTGCCACCCGATCCACACTTTACCCGACCCCTACGGCAGCCTCTGTAGGTGGGGGGCCCACAGGAGGACAAAGAGGAGGGGCCCGCGTCGTCCCTCCGGGCTGACCGACCGGGTCCCGCGGGCAAGAACCTGGCACCAGGCGCTCGCATGCGAGCCTCGACCCCGGACCTGGCTCCAGGGTGGGGCTCCAGGGTGGGGCTCCAGGGTGTGGCTCCAGGGTAGGGCCTGGCTCCAGGGTGGGGCCTGGCTCCAGGGTTGGGCTCCAGGGTGGAGTCCCGGCTGCACCTCACCGGGCGACGTCTCTGCTCTCTGGTGTATGTCCATAGGGGTGTTTTGAACTGCTTTTGGTCCGACCCGTCACCCAGGACCTGTTTGCCTTGAGAGACCCTACTGGGGGGCATAAAGCCCCCGACAACGTAGCTCAGAGGATCATTCTGGTGCGCAAACTCCCCCACCACGGTAAGGTAGCAGTTCAAGGGGGAGTGCTTGGAGTGGTACATGAAGATGCGTATCAAAATGTAGAGCGTAGGAAAAGAGACATTTAGAAATAGCTTGTAAAAACGTGAGTGCAAAGATATAAATTGAGGGCTGAACAACATAAAATGTTATAGTCGTTCAATAAAATGCAGAAAAACAATATGACTAAGGACCAAAGTTATGCTGTATAAAATATTACATAAAATTGATTATTAAATATCCAAAGGGCAGGTAAAACATTGAACTTAAAAATCTGGCATTAAATAATAAGAATATAACTAATCTAAAGTGGACTGTTCAACTGTTTTACTCACTCAGAAGACATAAGAACCGTTAATCTGAGGTTGTGATGAGTTTGTGGTTATAAGTCAAAAATAAAATATCCAACATATAAGTATCAGCCTCAGGTTGTGAGAGAAATGAATTAAACTGAGACAATATAATTGTGGATTAAAACACTCATATTTGAATTAAAACACCAACATCTGTTACTCAAGTTTTTTTTTAAAGTGAATTATTTGTTTTCTGTGTCCTGAGGACTTGTGGAGTCAGAAAATCCAAACAAACAGTCTAACTGCCTCTATTGAGACGACTCCTATCAGTCCATCAGTCCATCAGTCCATCAGTCCATCAGTCCATCAGTCTATTAGTCCATCAGTCCATCAGTCTGCAAGGAGAGAAACTGAATGTAAAATATCTTGGAAAGAGTAAAAGTGGTTGTTTGTCCCATAATGTGGACCCGATGAGGGACTGACTGGAGACCCGGTCCAGGTCCCGGAGGTGTCCTGAGTTGAAAAGTGTCCCCCCTGTGCTGCAGACCTTCCAGACCAGCTCCCCTCGCTCACGCCGGCTCCTCCCAAGAAGTGTCGCTTCAGAGGCGGCGGCGTTTCCTTTGAGGACGAAGACGCGGCGGAGCGTCTGGACAGACGGGACAGTCACCTGACCGCCGTCCTGTCCAGGATCGTGGTTGGTGCTCCAGAGGACAGTCTGAGCTTCTCTCCCGTCTCCTTTCACCTCTCAAATGTCTTTGTTCTTGCTGTTGCCGTCAGGAGAGAGACACCAGCTCCGCCACCATCTCCCTCCCGCCGCTCACCGGCCTGCCGTTCCCCACCGTGCAGCGCCGCTGCGGCGGCAGCAGGCCGGTAAGAGTTCACCTCACGGAGAAGTCATGATTAGTTTTGGAAACTACAACAAAGCAGCAATAGACAGGTGGTCATGTTGTTATGGCTGATTGATTCATTATGCATCAATAAAATATCAGGTATTATTACTATTACTATCATTATTATTATTAATATTATTATTTTTACATATCTGTAATGTGTTTTTTCCATTATGAGACCGTTTTTCTATTGAAAAGCTGCACAAATACAAGTTACTGAAAGTAAAATGTGTCATAATTAAAATTGTATATCCTATCTATCTATCTATCTATCTGTCTGTCTGTCTGTCTGTCTGTCTGTCTGTCTGTCTGTCTGTCTGTCTGTCTGTCTGTCTGTCTGTCTGTCTGTCTGTCTGTCTGTCTGTCTGTCTGTCTGTCTGTCTGTCTGTCTGTCTGTCTGTCTGTCTGTCTGTCTGTCTATCTATCTATCTATCTATCTATCTATCTATCTATCTATCTATCTATCTATCTATCTATCTATCTATCTATCTATCTATCTATCTATCTATCTATCTATCTATCTATCTATCTATCTATATATATAAAGTAAAAGTACAAAGACTTTTCAAAGTGTCTCAAATCTTTAAACTGAATTAAATAGACATTCAATTAATTAAACAGTCAAAACTATACAACAATGAAAACACACTGAACAGAGGATAAAGTACTAAAGTACTAACGTGAACCACAGGAAGTTCCTCTGGTTCAGAAACAAACTTATTGGCTGAAGGTTTTCATGTTGATTCAAAGTAGAATTTGCTCAGTCGTGATTTTAAACTGAGAAAATTAGATTTTACTCCAATGTGTGTTCAAAGAGACGCAGGATTTCTGACTGATGTCAGTAGTTTGACTGTCAGTTGTTTGACTGTAAGTAGTTTGACTGTCAGTAGTTTGATGTCAGCAGTTTGAGTGTCAGTAGTTTGACTGTCAGTAGTTTGAGTCAGTAGTTTGATGTCAGTAGTTTGATGTCAGTAGTTTGAGTCAGTAGTTTGATGTCAGCAGTTTGAGTGTCAGTAGTTTGAGTGTCAGCAGTTTGATTTCAGTAGTTTGATGTCAGTAGTTTGAGTGTCAGTAGTTTGATGTCAGTAGTTTGAGTCAGTAGTTTGATGTCAGTAGTTTGACTGTCAGTAGTTTGACTGTCAGTAGTTTGAGTCAGTAGTTTGATGTCAGTAGTTTGATGTCAGTAGTTTGAGTCAGTAGTTTGATGTCAGTAGTTTGATGTCAGTAGTTTGACGTCAGTAGTTTGATGTCAGTAGTTTGATGTCAGTAGTTTGAGTCAGTAGTTTGATGTCAGTAGTTTGATGTCAGTAGTTTGAGTCAGTAGTTTGATGTCAGTAGTTTGAGTCAGTAGTTTGATGTCAGTAGTTTGAGTCAGTAGTTTGATGTCAGTAGTTTGACTGTCAGTAGTTTGATGTCAGTAGTTTGAGTCAGTAGTTTGACTGTCAGTAGTTTGAGTCAGTAGTTTGATGTCAGTAGTTTGAGTGTCAGTAGTTTGATGTCAGTAGTTTGATGTCAGTAGTTGTGTCCTGAGGTGTTGTGGTCTCTGCTGGTCTCTCCCTCCAGACCCCCGCCGGAGGAAAGACCAGCATCTTCGCCCGTCACATCGCTGCTCAGAGGCTCCGGCAGACGGAGGCCATGGTCCAGAGTCCTGAAGCCCCCGACCCCCCAGGTCCTGAAGCCCCCGACCCCCCAGCCCCTGAAGCCCCCGACCCCCCAGGCTGCCGGCTGGTGTCCGGTCGGGGGCTTCAGGGGCTTCGGGGTCCAGGCGGCTCAGGAGAGACCCTGAGGATCCACAGGGAGAACCAGGCCAGGCTGCAGACCATGTCCCAGTCTGAGATCCTCCAGGAGCAGAAGAGGCTCCTGTCCCAGCTCGGTAGGCCTCCTCCTTCCTCACCTCGTCCAGCCAGGGGACATCATGTCCTCATTGTTCTATCTTTGACCCAGACCCTGGACTGGTGGACTTTGTCAGGTCCCACAGAGCCCAGCAGGTTCCGTCCTCCACTTGTCAACAAGACCTGGACCCCAGAGGGTCCAGCTCCTCTGCTGCTGCGGCGCTGCTTCACAAACCCCAGGAGGTGGACATGGACCAGGACCAGGGGGACCAGGACCAGGGGGACCAGGACCAGGAAGGACTGCCTCCATCCACATTCACAGGTTTGACATTTTCAGATCAAGATTTTCTCATTTCCTGCTAGTTCTACTTGTACTTGAGTAAAATGTTATCAAAGTAGTTGTACTTTGACTGGAGGAGAGTATTTCAGTACTCTTTGTACCTCGTTACAAACGTCACGTATAAAATGTCCATGAGGTAACTCTGGGAGTTTTCCTTCCATTCTGAAACAAACGAGCTGTTTCAGTTTCTGGTATACACAGTGGGGCAAAAACGTATTTAGTCAGCCATCAATTGTGCAAGTTGTCCCACTTAAAAAGATGAGGAAGGCCTGTAATGTTCATCACGATGAAGCATTTCAAGGTCCTGGAGTGGCCTAGCCAGGCTCCAGATCTCAACCCCATAGAACATCTTTGGAGGGAGTTGAAAGTCCGTGTTGCCCAGCAACAGCCCCAAAACATCACGGCTCTAGAGGAGATCTGCATGGAGGAACGCGCCAAAATACCAGCAACCTTGCGAAGACTTACAGGAAACGTTTGAGCTCTGTCATTCCCAGCAAAGGGTATATGACAAAGTATTGACATAAACTTTTGTTATTGACCAAATACTTATTTTCAACCATAATTTGCAAATAAATTCTTTAAAAATCAGACAATGTGATTTTCTGGATTTTTTTTCTCATTGTGTCTCTCATAGTTGAGGAATAGCTACGATGAGCATTGCAGGCCTCCCTCATCTTTTTAAGTGGGACAACTTGCACAATTGATGGCTGACTAAATACTTTTTTGCCCCACTGTATTTATAGCATTTTATATATGACCAGAATTAAATCTCTTGCTCCTCCTGCTCCTCCTCTTCCTCCTCTTCCTCCTCCACTCTGGCGGTGGGTGTGTTATATAATCTAGAGCGAGGCAGTGACCCTCAACATGTAATCAGGACATTTGACCAGCTGGAGTCTGCAGGTCCTCAGACCTTCTGTCAGTCACTCTGATTGGCTGATGATCCTGTCACTCTACATTTTAACCCAATAGCAGCGTCCAGCTTCCATCAGAGGGTAGCAATGAAGCTACTGCCCCCCCATACCCCCACAGCAGAGGAAAGGAGGTGATGCGTTTAGAGGGAATAGGAGATTTGAGCTCCACAAAATAAAACCAGTCGTCTTCTGGATAAAGTTGCTAAAGTCACTAATTGATTCCAGACACAGATCTCAGAATCACTTTGTAATTATTAAAAAGAAAGACAAATAGTTTTTGACAGTGCAGCCCTGCAGCCCTGCAGCCCTGCAGCCCTGCAGCCCCGCAGCCCCGCAGCACACCACCGACTGCACACCACTGCTAAATACACACATTATATATTTGTGTGAGTTCAGAGTCGCTGCCGGTGAAGCTGCAGAAGGACTGGATCCACATGGACAGACTGGAGCCGGAGAAGCTGCAGTGGATGACGGACCTACCTGCTCCCAGGAGGAGAGGAACCCAGCAGGTGAGCAGGTGGAGGCGGAGCTGGATGAACTCCACAGGTGGAGGCGGAGCAGGATGAACTCCACAGGTGGAGGTGGAGCAGGATGAACTCCACTTGTTTCCATGTTGATGTTTGGTTTTTCCTCCTCCGATAGGCCATGCAGGCTCGTTTTGATTTCTCTGGGACGTTACTCCCCCCCACCGAGGACCTGCCCACACATTTAGGACTGCATCACCATGGCGACGAGCCGGAGGTGAGTGAGTGTCCCGCTTGCAGCCGCTGAAACCACACGTCCTTCAAACTAAAGGTTCGGCAGGTGACGTTGGGGAAGACCTTGACCTTTGACCTCGTAGCCATGGGAACGTGGGGGATGGGTGAATGTGACTGAGCACGTACGCAGTATGAATGTGGCTGAATATTGACTGTGGCGTCTGCAGCGGGCAGGTTATTCCCTGCAGGAGCTCTTCCTGCTGTGTCGCAGTCAGATCAGCCAGCAGAGGAGTCTGGCCCTCTGCACCCTGGCCAACATCCTCTCAAAGGTACACACACACACACACACACACACACACACACACACACACGCACACACTCACACGCACACACGCACACACGCACACACTCATGTGGCTGCTGTGCCCCCTGCAGGCCCGGGGGGGTCGGTACAGTGTGACGTCCTCGCTGCTGGACGCCGGCCTGCTGTTCCTGCTGCGCTTCGCCCTGGACGACGGCGTGGAGGCGGTGATCTCTGCAGCCCTGCACGCGCTCAACGCTCTCCTCGTGTGTGACGAAGATGAAGTAGGAGGAAGTTCAGACGATATTTTTTATCTGATCTTGTTCTTGTACAAAAGATCTCTTCCAGTGTTTCAGATCAGACTGTTTTAATTCTGGAGCCGCTCCGGATTCTCCAGTCCTTCACTTTGATTTCTGTTCAGGAGAAATTTAATTTCCTCATTTTTCCTCAAACCTTTGTCATTTTTCCACAAACCTTTGTCTTTTTTTCACAAACCTTTGTCATTTTTCCACAAACCTTTGTCATTTTTCAACAAACCTTTGTCTTTTTTTCACAAACCTTTGTCATTTTTCCACAAACCTTTGTCTTTTTTTCACAAACCTTTGTCTTTTTTTCACAAACCTTTGTCATTTTTCCTCAAACCTTTGTCTTTTTTTCACAAACCTTTGTCATTTTTCCACAAACCTTTGTCTTGTTTTCACAAACCTTTGTCATTTTTTCACAAACCTTTGTCATTTTTCCACAAACCTTTGTCATTTTCCTCAAACCTTTGTCATTTTTCCTCAAACCTTTGTCATTTTTCCACAAACCTTTGTCATTTTCCTCAAACCTTTGTCATTTTTCCTCAAACCTTTGTCATTTTTCCTCAAACCTTTGTCATTTTTCCACAAACCTTTGTCTTTTTTTCACAAACCTTTGTCTTTTTTTCACAAACCTTTGTCTTTTTTCCTCAAACCTTTGTCTTTTTTCCTCAAACCTTTGTCTTTTTTTCACAAACCTTTGTCATTTTTCCACAAACCTTTGTCTTTTTTTCACAAACCTTTGTCTTTTTTTCACAAACCTTTGTCATTTTTCCACAAACCTTTGTCATTTTTCCTCAAACCTTTGTCATTTTTCCTCAAACCTTTTTCATTTTTCCTCAAACCTTTGTCATTTTTCCTCAAACCTTTGTCATTTTTCCTCAAACCTTTGTCATTTTTCCTCAAACCTTTGTCATTTTTCCACAAACCTTTGTCTTTTTTTCACAAACCTTTGTCATTTTTCCTCAAACCTTTGTCATTTTTCCACAAACCTTTGTCTTTTTTTCACAAACCTTTGTCATTTTTCCACAAACCTTTGTCATTTTTCCTCAAACCTTTGTCATTTTTCCACAAACCTTTGTCATTTTTCCACTCCACATTTCTTTTAGCAATTTAGTTTTTAGTGTCTGGAAGTGATTCCGTTTATTGAATAAAATCATGTAGATATTCAGTTTTCTAGCTAGTTGGGTTTAAAATCCAGACAATGATCCCTCCATCTATTACTCTGAGTTTCTTATGGTTTGATTTGACCTTTAATCTTTGACCTTTAATCTGTGAGCTCCGTTTGGGGCCTGAGGCAGTGTTAGTGTATTACTTCTGATGGTTTCAGCCTGACGTGACATAATCCCTCCTCCACACTGCCACAGTGACGACGTCTCACGTCTCATCGGATCTTTATGATTTCACTGAGATAGCGCTGAGCACCAACCGTTTTCTCCTCTGATGGACTGGTTCCTTCTCAGGAGTGTCTGGACTCCACCTTCTCCTGGTTCGGAGGTCTGGCCTCATTTCCTCTGCTGCCGCCTGAGGAGGAGGAGGAGGAGGAGGAGGAGGATGAAGGGCTGGATGAAAGCATGAGGGAGACGGCCCAGGAGAAGGAGGAGAAGAAGAGCGACCACCAGGTGGCGTCGCAGGACGTCGTCAAGGTAACCGCAGTGTTCCTCCTCTGCTCTGATCACTGGGAGGCGGGATGATGATGCTGACTGGATGTTCAGGGCCTGTTGAGGATGAAGCTGCTCCCTCGGCTGCGCTACATCCTGGAGGTGGTGCGTCCGTCGCCCCGGGCCGTCCAGCACGTCCTGGAGGTCCTGACCCGCCTCGCTCGACATTCGTCTCCGTCCGCCACGCAGGTAACGCAACAGAGCCCGGCTGCAGAGCAGCTCGCTGTACAAACAGGCCTTTTTAATGAAAAGCATCAAATAACTGACACATTTCTTCCATAAGATAATAAACAATCCATCAAATATTCATATTCATTCAGTATTCAACCTTGAAACAGGTGGAGGGAATCGATTTTAAACTTCTGTTGTTTGTTTTTAATGCCATCAATGTCCTGGTCCCTCTTTCTGATATTCTAACTCTAGTGACCCTGGTTCTTCTTACCTGTCTGATATTCTAACTCTAGTGACCCTGGTTCTTCTTACCTGTCTGATATTCTAACTCTAGTGACCCTGGTTCTTCTTACCTGTCTGATATTCTAGCTCTAGTGACCCTGGTTCTTCTTACCTGTCTGATATTCTAGCTCTAGTGACCCTGGTTCTTCAGCTCAGCTTCTTCTAGACATTCCAAGGTGGAGATATGAACAGTGGGGTGTCGCTCTTTTGATGTTGCTGCTCCAATACTGAGGGACAAACTGCCCCCGACATGAACAAACTGCCCCCGACATGAACAAACTGCCCCCGACATGAACAAACTGCCCCCCGACATGAACAAACTGCCCCCGACATGAACAAACTGCCCTCGACATGAACAAACTGCCCCCGACATGAACAAACTGCCCCCAGACATGAACAAACTGCCCCCGACATGAACAAACTGCCCTCGACATGAACAAACTGCCCCCGACATGAACAAACTGCCCTCGACATGAACAAACTGCCCCCGACATGAACAAACTACCCCCAGACATGAACAAACTACCCCCAGACATGAACAAACTACCCCCAGACATGAACAAACTACCCCCAGACATGAACAAACTGCCCCCGACATGAACAAACTGCCCCCGACATGAACAAACTACCCCCAGACATGAACAAACTACCCCCAGACATGAACAAACTACCCTCGACATGAACAAACTCCCCCCCGACATGAACAAACTGCCCCCGACATGAACAAACTACCCCCAGACATGAACAAACTGCCCTCGACATGAACAAACTACCCCCAGACATGAACAAACTGCCCCCGACATGAACAAACTGCCCCCCGACATGAACAAACTGCCCCCGACATGAACAAACTGCCCCCGACATGAACAAACTGCCCCCCGACATGAACAAACTGCCCCCAGACATGAACAAACTGCCCCCGACATGAACAAACTGCCCTCGACATGAACAAACTGCCCCCGACATGAACAAACTGCCCTCGACATGAACAAACTGCCCCCGACATGAACAAACTACCCCCAGACATGAACAAACTACCCCCAGACATGAACAAACTACCCCCAGACATGAACAAACTGCCCCCGACATGAACAAACTGCCCCCGACATGAACAAACTACCCCCAGACATGAACAAACTACCCCCAGACATGAACAAACTACCCTCGACATGAACAAACTCCCCCCCGACATGAACAAACTGCCCCCGACATGAACAAACTACCCCCAGACATGAACAAACTGCCCTCGACATGAACAAACTACCCCCAGACATGAACAAACTGCCCCCGACATGAACAAACTGCCCCCCGACATGAACAAACTGCCCCCGACATGAACAAACTGCCCCCGACATGAACAAACTGCCCCCGACATGAACAAACCGGCCCCCCGACATGAACAAACTGCCCCCGACATGAACAAACTGCCCTCGACATGAACAAACTACCCCCAGACGTGAACAAGCTGCCCCCCGACATGAACAAACTGCCCCCAGACGTGAACAAGCTGCCCCCCGCCATGAACAAACTGCCCCCCGACATGAACAAACTACTCCCAGACGTGAACAAACTGCCCCCAGACGTGAACAAGCTGCCCCCCGACATGAACAAACTACCCCCAGACGTGAACAAGCTGCCCCCCGACATGAACAAACTACCCCCAGACGTGAACAAGCTGCCCCCGACATGAACAAACTGCCCCTGACATGAACAAACTGCCCTCAACATGAACAAACTACCCCCAGACATGAACAAACTGCCCCCGACATGAACAAACTGCCCCCCGACATGAACAAACTGCCCCCGACATGAACAAACTACCCCCAGACATGAACAAACTACCCCCAGACATGAACAAACTGCCCTCGACATGAACAAACTACCCCAGACGTGAACAAGCTGCCCCCCGACATGAACAAACTGCCCCCGACATGAACAAACTTCCCCCGACATGAACAAACTGCCCTCGACATGAACAAACTGCCCCCCGACATGAACAAACTACCCCCAGACATGAACAAACTGCCCTCGACATGAACAAACTACCCCCGACATGAACAAACTGCCCCCGACATGAACAAACTGCCCTCGACATGAACAAACTACCCCCAGACATGAACAAACTGCCCCCGACATGAACAAACTGCCCCCCGACATGAACAAACTGCCCCCAACATGAACAAACTGCCCCCGACATGAACAAACTACCCCCAGACATGAACAAACTGCCCCCGACATGAACAAACTGCCCCCGACATGAACAAACTGCCCTCAACATGAACAAACTACCCCCAGACATGAACAAACTGCCCCCGACATGAACAAACTGCCCCCCGACATGAACAAACTGCCCCCGACATGAACAAACTACCCCCAGACATGAACAAACTACCCCCAGACATGAACAAACTGCCCTCGACATGAACAAACTACCCCAGACGTGAACAAGCTGCCCCCCGACATGAACAAACTGCCCCCGACATGAACAAACTTCCCCCGACATGAACAAACTGCCCTCGACATGAACAAACTGCCCCCCGACATGAACAAACTACCCCCAGACATGAACAAACTGCCCTCGACATGAACAAACTACCCCCGACATGAACAAACTGCCCCCGACATGAACAAACTGCCCTCGACATGAACAAACTACCCCCAGACATGAACAAACTGCCCCCGACATGAACAAACTGCCCCCCGACATGAACAAACTGCCCCCAACATGAACAAACTGCCCCCGACATGAACAAACTACCCCCAGACATGAACAAACTACCCCCAGACATGAACAAACTGCCCCCGACATGAACAAACTGCCCCCGACATGAACAAACCGGCCCCCCGACATGAACAAACTGCCCCCGACATGAACAAACTGCCCTCGACATGAACAAACTACCCCCAGACATGAACAAACTGCCCCCGACATGAACAAACTGCCCCCCGACATGAACAAACTGCCCCCGACATGAACAAACTGCCCCCGACATGAACAAACTGCCCCCAGACATGAACAAACTGCCCTCGACATGAACAAACTACCCCCAGACATGAACAAACTGCCCCCGACATGAACAAACTGCCCCCCGACATGAACAAACTGCCCCCCGACATGAACAAACTGCCCCCGACATGAACAAACTGCCCTCGACATGAACAAACTACCCCCAGACGTGAACAAGCTGCCCCCCGACATGAACAAACTGCCCCCAGACGTGAACAAGCTGCCCCCCGCCATGAACAAACTGCCCCCCGACATGAACAAACTACTCCCAGACATGAACAAACTGCCCCCAGACGTGAACAAGCTGCCCCCCGACATGAACAAACTACCCCCAGACGTGAACAAGCTGCCCCCCGACATGAACAAACTACCCCCAGACGTGAACAAGCTGCCCCCCGACATGAACAAACTGCCCCCCGACATGAACAAACTGCCCCCCGACATGAACAAACTACTCCCAGACATGAACAAACTGCCCCCAGACATTCACACCACCACTGATCTCGGCCTTTTTAAATCAAAGCTGAAAACTCACTTTGAAGTTGTCTTTGAACTCTGTCTAGGACAGAGTATTTATTCTGTTTGTTCTGTTGTTATGAATCTCTGGAAGCTTCACCAACCTGCAGCACCGTCACTCCTCCCAGTCAGACCTGTGTTTTATTTATTGTTTTTATGTCTTATTCTCGTATTTATTTCTTAATGTATTGTTTTTTGTTTTTTTTATATACAGCTTTGTTGTAAAGCACTTTGGATACCACTAGGTGATTGTAAAGGGCTATAGAAATAAAGTTTGATTGATTGATTGATTTTGCTTATCACAGGAGCTTAGGATGAGTTTATAACCTGTGAAAATGTGTGAACAGGTGAACGTCATGCATTTTCCATGTTAAATTTAGAATGAAGCGCCATATTTAATCAAGTGTTCACAGGAAAGCAGTTCATTTCCTCCAGAAAGTGTGTTTAGGGACGCTCTTGTGGACAAAACTGCTGATGTTGTAAATAGTGACCCCAGTGGCGTCCCTCCATCTTAATGGCCCTTCATTTAACTTCCTCTCATGACTTCCTCCTTTCTCAGGTAACCAGGAGTCATTTTGATCACATTTCATTCATTTCTCATAGAAATATTTTCTTTAACTTTCTTTAATTAAGGAATCAAATATATTTTATGAAATTAGTGGCCATAAAGTGATATTAAGATATTAAGCTTTACAGCCTCAGCCAATCACAGTGCAGCTCTACAGCCTCAGCCAATCACAGTGCAGCTCTACAGCCTCAGCCAATCACAGTGCAGCTTTACAGCCTCAGCCAATCACAGTGCAGCTTCTGTGCTGGCGACATTAAATGTATGAGACGAATGAGGCTTCATGTCACCACCTCACCATCAGCACCAGTTTGTCCCGTCTTCAGAATGTATGTGTCCAAAGTTGTCTTCCTGGTGTCCTCATTGTCCTCAGTGTTGATTTATTCCACCAGTGTGTGTGAAGTGGACTTGAGGACCCATGTTGTTGTGTGAGCAGCTTGACAGACGAGGCCCCTGAGTTTGTATACGTGACTTTTCCTGTTAAACCGAAGCAGACGAAGTATCTTCCTTTTGAAGTATTCTACTGAGTGAATGTCTTCCTTGGCTGTCCGACTGTCCTCTCAGGTGTTGGACTGTCCTCGTCTGATGGAGACGCTCATGTCAGAGTTTCTTCCCCCGTCCTGGACGTCCTCCTCCGTCCCCCCTCGGTCCGTCTACGGCCGTCCCCTGCCTGCAGCCATGAAGCTGCTCCGGGTGGTGGCCACTAGTGGGCGCCACGCGTGTGCCAGACTGGTAAGGAGCCAGGAGACGGTGGGTCCTGCGGTGCAGCTCGTCCTCCAGGCGACAGACGGTGGTTGTGTCCTTCTGTCTCTGTCCTCCAGCTGAACAGCCTGGGTGTGAGGGAGCGTCTGTCCTGTCTCCTGTCCGTCCCCCCAGGACAGCTGCTGCTGCAGGACAGCCAGGCGCTGCAGCTGCACACCGAGGCCTGCAGGCTGCTGGCTGTGGCGGCGGGGTACGCTCAGGCCTGCCAGCTCTACCTGTGAGTACCCGCTAGTACTCTGCTAGTACTCTGCTAGTACACTGTGAGTACACTGCTAGTACACTGTGAGTACTCTGCTAGTACTCTGCTAGTACACTGTTAGTACACTGTTAGTACACTGTTAGTACACTGCTAGTACTCTGCTAGTACTCTGCTAGTACTCTGCTAGTACACTGTTAGTACACTGCTAGTACTCTGCTAGTACTCTGCTAGTACACTGCTAGTACTCTGCTAGTACACTGTTAGTACACTGCTAGTACTCTGCTAGTACTCTGCTAGTACACTGCTAGTACACTGTGAGTACACTGCTAGTACACTGTGAGTACTCTGCTAGTACTCTGCTAGTACTCTGCTAGTACACTGTTAGTACTCTGCTAGTACACTGTTAGTACACTGTGAGTACTCTGGTAGTACTCTGTTAGTACTCTGTGAGTACACTGTTAGTACTCTGGTAGTACTCTGTTAGTACTCTGGTAGTACTCTGTGAGTACACTGTTAGTACTCTGGTAGTACTCTGTTAGTACTCTGGTAGTACTCTGGTAGTACTCTGTGAGTACACTGTTAGTACTCTGAGTACCCTGCTCTACCTGTGAGTACACTGTGAGTACACTGAGTACCCTGCGCTACCTGTGAGTACACTGAGTACCCTGCTCTACCTGTGAGTACACTGTGAGTACACTGAGTACCCTGCTCTACCTGTGAGTACACTGTGAGTACACTGAGTACCCTGCTCTACCTGTGAGTACACTGTGAGTACTCTGAGTACCCTGCTCTACCTGTGAGTACACTGTGAGTACACTGAGTACCCTGCTCTACCTGTGAGTACACTGAGTACCCTGCTCTACCTGTGAGTACACTGAGTACCCTGCTCTACCTGTGAGTACACTGTGAGTACACTGAGTACACTGAGTACCCTGCTCTACCTGTGAGTACACTGTCAGTACACTGAGTACACTGAGTACCCTGCTCTACCTGTCTATATTGTCGGACACACAAGAAACAGTTAAACACTTTGACACTGAACACAAAGAGAAACTCTAAAATGTACTTTAAAGATAAAATCCTTAAATTGACACATTGTTGTACATGAGTAAGAAGAAGACATTGTGTGTGTGTGTGTGTGTGTGTGTGTGTGTGTGTGTGTGTGTGTGTGTGTGTGTGTGTGTGTGTGTGTGTGTGTGTGTGTGTG